>NW_012138191.1:1156351-1175341 GCF_000956105.1 Propithecus coquereli
GCCCAGGGGCTGGGTACCACAGCTCTAGGGTGAATACCATGCAGAATTCTTAGAATGCATGCATTTTCATAGTACTCACCAAAGCACCATCAGCTTTGGTGGTCCTGGTTATCAGGGGTAAGGACACTCTTTGGGCAGCGTATGAAAGCATTTTCCCACATTCTTAAAACAGTTGCTATTATTAGACATTCCGAACATTTTTGCAAATCTGATAGATGCAATGTGGGATCCTGCAGTGGTCTTAATTAGCATCCTGACTGACCAGCATAGTTAAGCCATCATTTTATCTTTTGGGGGGCTGTTCTACTTTTTCTACAAATTCCTGTTCATATCCTTAAACCAATTTTCTTTTAGGGTATTTGTGTCATTGTCTTTAAAAGAGGAGAGGGGTTTTGTTTGTTTGTTTAAGGTTTGAGCTCAGAGGGCAGTGTCGGGACTGGTCCTGTTGGTAGAAACAAAGTGCCACACAATGGCTGCATGTTACCAATGGCATTGGGGCATGCAAGACCCCTGGGCCATGGCTGTGACCCTAAACCAACCAGCTAGAGTCAAAAAAAAAAAAAAAAAAAAGGCAGAGTGTATCCTCTTCTTTCAAAAACATAAATTCATTTAAAGAGTTCTTTGGGGAAATGAACACATTCTAAAAGGAATACTGAATCAATATATATAGTACTCTCTCTCTCTCTCTTTCTCTCGCTATATGGGTATATATACATACACACACACATATATGTTTTTTCACATATTTATGTAATTGTTAGCCAATGGTTACTCTAATGAAAGAAAAGTAATGACAGATGATAATACCCTGAAAGCAGGTACAGTAGTGCCCTCCTTATCTGTGGGGGATACAGTCTAAGACCCCCCCACCAGTGGATGCCTGAAACTGCTGATGGTACCAAACCCTATGTACTAAGTTTTTTCTATACATACAAACCTATGATAAAGTTTAATTTATAAATTAGGCACAGTCAGAGCTTCACAATAACTAATCATAAAATAGAACAATTATAACAGTATGCCGGCATCACTACTCTTGTACTTGGGGCTGTTACTAAGCAAAATAAGGGTGACTTGAGCAGAAGCACTGCAATACCATGACAGTTCATCTGATAGTGGAGAGGGCTACTAAGTGACTAGTGGGTGGGTAGCATATGCAGTGTGGATACTCTGGACAAAGGGATGCGTCACACCTGGGCGGGATAAAGCAGGCTGGCACGAAATCGCATCACGCTACTCAGAAAAGTGTGCAACTTAAAACTGACCAATCATTTATTTCTGTAATTTTCCATTTAATATTTTTGGACTAAGATTGACCATGGGTAACTGAAACCAAGGAAAGTGAAACCTCAGATAAGGGTGGAAGGGGGCTAATGTATTTCCAAAGTGCCTGATTTGGAAACCACTAATTATTGTACTTAATTTTTAAATACACTTAATTTTTTTAGAGTGGTTTTAGATTCACAGCAAAATTGAGTGGAATCTATAGAGATTTCCTATTTACCACCCCCCCCCAACACACACATGCATAGCTTCCTTCATTATCAACATCCCCCATCAGAGTGGTATGTTTGTTACAACTGATAAACCTACACTGACACATCATTAATCGCCCAGAATCCACAGGTTATATTAGCATACACTTTTGGTGTTGCACATTCTATGGGTGTGGACGCATTTATAATGACATGTATCCATAATTATTGTGCCATACAGAGTAGTTTCACTTTCTAAAAGTTCTCTGTGTTCCACTATTTATCCCTCCTCCTATTTAATTAATTTTTAAAAGGTTCCCAGGTATGCAATAATTTAAAACAAGATATTTTAATATTTGGGAAACATATAAAGGTCCTAATTCTTATATTGCTTTATATTTATTTTTTATTTGTTGGAAAACTGTTGTTGTCACTGAAAATGGTTGTGTCCTGATTACCCCTACTCATAAGTGGGTAGCAGTTTAGGACATGAGTAAGGAGGAACACTGTGAGACTCATTCAGAGTCGCCTCACCTGGCTGAGCACATTTCTCTCACCTCCTGGCACGCATCAGCGCCCATCCTCCTGAGCATTTGTCCTGACGCAGAGAAGAATCTTTTCATGGTGAAAGATGGTAGCTTTTTGTTAAAATCAGAAAGGACTGTCTGAGAGGTCACTGCATTTATGGTACTGTATAGAAAAGCTAGAATTTTGGACAAATTTCTGGTACAGATTCTCTGTATTAGGTGGTAGTGAAGGTTTTATGTTTTATAGTCAAAATGTTCTCATTTTCATCCCATACTCAAATAGAAATGATTGACAACCACACATAGTTATAAAAACAAACAAAAAACCAAGAAAACATATTAGGATATAATACTATCACTATTGGGACACTAAGCATGTCACATCACTCAAATCAAGGAAAGGTGCATAATTATTTTCAGATTATGTGATTTAAATGTCTTTAGACTACAGCTGACAAACACATAACTCTAACTTAGGAAATAGGAGAATTTATCAAAAATTGGGTTTTTCCCATAATTGAAGGAAAAATGGATGAACTTCAACCAAAGAATGTATTTAGAGTACAAGATTATCAGGAATCTGGAGACTGAATGCCAGGAGGGTTTTCTTTATTGCTTTTGCCCTGCTCTGTCTTCCTGAGGGCATTATTCTTTTGCCTCCTGAGTGATTCTTCCCCATGGCCAACAGCTGCACCAAGACTTGTCACATATGGCACCTCCCACCACCAGAGAGTCTGAGTGATTCCCTCACTTCCAGTGTGCAGCAGCCTGGGAAAGGTCTGATTAGACCTGGGACAATCAATTCAGGTAAGAACCTAGGAGTATCCATGACAACTCAATCATTGGAACTAGAAGAAGCAGCAGTGAGCAGAAGGGTGGGAGAGTACAGAAAGTATAGAAGACACACCATCCCATGCGCCCATTACCCTGGAGCCTTGTGGGAAAGCAGACAGAATGATAGAATGTGTGTCATTCCATAATTGGCATGGAATCTCATAGTTCTGTGTCTTATTTTTTTTTTTTTTATAAAACAGGCAATAAATTTATACTCATTGAGTTGACTGTATAAATGAACGTGTAAAATGAAAGAGACCTAGTTCCATGTTTATAATTTAAGACTTTGGAAAGTAATTCATTATAAAGTGAACTATGCTGGAATAGGTTATAAAAACCAGGAGTACTGAAGGTAACATGGGGCTCAGGGAGCTCTCCAACTAACTAAAGCACAGGGGCTTTAGTGTTAAGAGTTTAGGGCATTGATGTTGGCTACATAGACAGGTTTTATGTTTTGATTTAAGTTTTGGGCTGTATTTTAAAGAATCCTTGCCCATCTGTCTTCCCCCAGATAAGGGAAGTAGTATTGTACTAAATGGTACCAAGATGATCTAAGGAAGTGTTCACACTTACTGAAAATGCAGTGTAGACAATGGGCTATTTTGAGAGGTACCAGGTCCAGTACATTCTAGTCCCTCTGACATTCTTTTGCCAAGTGGGAGAAGTTTAATGTGGTAAAATCAAACTCCGATGAACTTTAAGAGAATTCTTCAAAGGGAAAAAAAAAATAAAACTTCCCCCAAAGAAGAACATCCATGGCACAGAGTAGAAGAAAAGAGAAAGATGTTTGCTTCGGTTGTAGTTTTCACAATGAGAGGTTTGCATATGTATCATTGTGAGGCCCAAGTTTATTTTTAGCACCAGCCACGGAGGAGACCTCCTCTTCCCCCAGCTGCTTTCCTTAGTCCTTGCTCATTTGTACAAGTGAGAAAATGTTAATTGAGTGTTCATATAGGGACACTCCCCGTCAAAGCTTCCTTTCTATGGATTTCATGTTAATCCACCACATTCTTGAAATGGTTCCTCCAACAGTCTCATGTCATTTTATCAAAACACTTGCTATTTATTATGTCTTTTAATCCCAGCAGTCTCAATGTTAATTATTACTTTGGTTGCATTTGCCTGAGTGCTGGGTACTATAGATAATAAATGTATGTAAGCAGGGTCTTTAATTAAAATTGATATTATTGTTCATTTTTAAAAATAATTCTATTCGAAGAGATCAAATAAAAAAGATTTTAAAAGGAAAAAGCAACATGGCTAAGTTCCTTAGTAAGATGTGAGCCAAGCAGAAAAGGAGGACCAATCATAGTTTCTTGGGAGTTAAGCAGTGTTCCTTACCCTCCAAACAAAATCTGTTTGACAAAATTAAAAATGCATTCCTTGAAAATTGATGAGTGAATTATGCACAGGTACTTCTTCATTAAACTTATAACTTAATGATAGAATTCTGCTAAAATATAATTTTCTCATTTGGAAATCAATTTGTATTAAATTACTTTAATTATACCTCCTAACTTTATTTTAAACCATTTTGTAATCTAGATCCTTCTCCTTGAATGAAGGGGTATTTGACCCTTGGTAAGTAAATCGATCATGTTGGTCTTTCCTCTACTATGAGAACTACTCTTTGCCCTTGGCCTTGACTTCTTCACCTTCCATCATTCCTCACTGCCTGTGGAGGTCATTGAAGAGTGAATCTTAATCACAGTTTGTTTTTTATCTTCTAATTTAAAATTAAAATACTGATATATATTTATTTAATGGTTCTTCCTGACTCTCGTATTATTGATCCATTTTCTAGCTTATTTATAAATACAATTTATTGGATTTCAGAATCCCATTCTAACACTTTCTAGCTGTGGGACCCACTGCTAAGTGCTATTTAATATCCATTTTCTCCTTCTCGTCTAACCAAAACCCAGCATCATTCAGGCCAGCAATATGCCCAACTGAAAAATCAACATTTTCCAACATCCTCAGCAGCTAGGGTGCCCCCATATGTCACATGGCCAATCACATGGAAGCAGAAGTCTGTGGGTCTTCTAGGAAAATGTGGTTTTCTGATACAGGTACCTTTCTTTTTGCTGTTAGGAACAAATGGAATGGCCAGAGCTGCAGAGACATCTTTATCTATGAGGAAGGGCTATGAGAATCACACATACTTCAGCATGGTTATTACTGAGCTACAGAATCAATGCCAGAAACCACCTTACCTTTAGGTTTCTTATTATTAATACATGGGGTAGGGGTGGAAAGCAAAACTGAACAAAGCACAAACAAATAAAAAATGCTTCATTTGTATAAGCTATTGTTTGGTTTGGTTTTCTGTTACTTAAGGCCAAATACAACTTCCTGACTGCTATAATCATCTTGGGGAAGTTTTTGTTTTTTTTTTTTAACCTGTCCAACATTCATTTATCTTATAAAATGGAGGTAATATTAATAATAGAACTTACTTCCAAGGGCCATTGTGAGAATTGAGATAATCCATGTTCAATGCTTAGACCAGTGACAGGTCCAACAATAAATGCTTATTAAATGGTAGTAATCTAAAAAATTAATGAAACAGAGACATAGCTTAAAAAAATTGTTCAGAGGGGTTATTATGAAAGGCATTGATCATTTCTGCATCCTAGCTCTGTTTCTTGACAACTATTTTCAGCATTTCTGTTTTTAAATTTCTGGGGGTTACTTTCATATTTCTAAATATATATGTAATCCTTTTTCTTGATTGATCAACTTTAGAATTTGACTATGATGTCCTGCTCTGGTTGAATAGGTTTTAAACCTATGACTGTATCTTTCATCTGCCCTTTCTTCTTCCTCCTGATAGAATTCTATCACTAATGTTCTTTCCTCCCCTCCACCTCTACCTCTATAATCTCCAGCAACATACTTCAACTCTTTCCTTATCCGTCCATTAGAGTAGTATTGCTTGGCTTCTCTGTTGGCGAGCGGAGGACATTTACCTGCCAATCCTTTTATTTCCCACTCTTGTTAGCATAAACTTACTTTTAAATAATTAAAGTTTTATTTTATCCAGTATCCATAATTATGACCTCAATTACTTACATATAAATTGATTCTGAAAGTTTAAAACCAGCAGAAAAAAAATTTACATGATTATGAAAATGCAACTATAATTTTCTGCTTGGCCATATATTAGATTATGATCATCTTACTTGCTATAGTTCCAACACCATGACCCACACGGCTCTGGAAAGGAAATACTCCTAACAACAACTTAATATGGATCTTTTTTCACTGTTTCTCCAGTTGTTGAAAATCCTGCATCCTTTAGCATGGTTTATATTTGGATAATATATTTCTTTTAACTTTATCCCCTCCCACTACTTTAAATTTCTTTTGGGGAGCTTTTTTCATTTATCTATTATTTTCCAGCTTCCTACTCATGTGTCCTGAATCTACTCCATTCCTATACTTGCTATTTAAACTTCAAGACCAGTATCTTTCTTTTATGTTCAGTTGCTTTCTTGTGTTATGTCTTTCCTTATTTCCTCCCTTCTATTTTATCCTTTTCATTGCCTATTGCACTCTCTAGACTAACTGTGCCTGTATCTCACATCTTTTCTCTCTACTGCAATCTTTTTGTCTTTTACTTTTCGGTTGTTTGTTTGCTACCTTCATTGTTGTTCGGTTCCACATTCTGGGAAATTTCCTTCATCTCCTTTTACATGTTCTATAGAATTTTAATTTTTTAAATTTTTATTCCATTCTCATAATTTTTATTTCTAAGAAAACTGTCTATTTTGTTTCTTTTTTCTTCATAGTGAATTGTGCTAATCTTAAGGGTAGAATAAATTGCCAATTTTCTCTGAAGATACATTCTGGGTTTTTTAAATCATTTGTTTCTTGAATTTCCCTGTGTCTTCTCCATCATCACTTCTCCTTTAGTTCATCTTGGCTTCCTTTCTCATTCAATCTTGTAGCCTTTCTCAAAAAGCCTGTGGACATTTTGTTGTCAGTTCACCTTTTAGACTGGGGCAATCAAAGGGCTGATTAGGAGCTCTGAGTATGCAAGTGGGATTTCCCTGCTTGCAGGCATTGTGGTGTGGTATCCCTAAATGCTAGAATGAGAAGAGCTTTACTCCGGATCCCTAACTCCAATCAATGCTAGGCAACATAATTCTTTTCAAATAGTTTGCTCAATTCCATAAAAGACAAACCTTCAGCTTTTTGACCTGAGAAGTAACCGGTTATAAATTAATTATTCTGCATGAGGACCCAGAGGAGGGAGTGGAGGGGCTGGCAGGTTTGTTCCTATGCCTTTAATTCCTCACCCTTGTTTTCACTCCCAATTCTTACTCCGTATCCTGCTGGGCCCAATTCTCACTCTGCCTTAAGCCTGGAGACTGGCTGAATTGCTTCTAAGCCAGGGACTTCCTTGGCTGCCATGCTGAATGTGACTTAGACTATGGTGGAAGTAAAGGACAGATGCTATTGCTGAAACAGTTTTGTCTTTTCTTTTGGGGAGAAGTGGGCTTATACTAACAGTAGCCCACAGTCTGAAATCACAATCATTTCTATGTCTCAGGGTTTATATTTTCCTTTCAGTTTGGCATTAATTTTTTTGCGTGTCACCCTTGAACACTGTTCTTGTTTAACAAATGCAAAAAAGACACCCAGGACACTGACGACAGGGGGTGCCTTTTTCATAATAATAGCAAGTGCTGCTTCTTATTGGTGTGTAAGGAAGAGATTGAAGTCCAAATTGCCCTTGTTTTTCTCTTTTCATTATGAATACCTCTCTTTTGACTTTTGAACTTTTAAACTTTTATACGAATGTTCCAGATGGATGACATTTTCACAATGTAAAAGTTTAAGATGTGCATCCTCCATTGGCCTGACACACATTCAATGCTCAAGTGCAGAACGTGGGGTGAATCTCATTTTCCAACAAAGGACACCCACAAATATAAAATCCCAAGACTAACAGCGCAATGTATTGACATAGTGAAGACTCGGTCCTTACTTAGGATTCAGCAGGGGAATAGCCTACAATGATGTAGGCATGGTTTTTTAATATGAGAATGTCAGGAATAGCAGGGAATGAAGATCTCACAAAACACAAGAACTGAGAGGCCTAACTTTTTACATTTGTAAACAGCGACCTTTTTGGTATATATATTCTAACCCTAAGGAAATCATGTATCATTTTCTGTTATGTCCCCTAATATGTTGCTGAACATAATTTATAGTCCCCTTTTCTCTTTTTCTTAATCATTTTTCATTTAAAGAAATATCAAATTTACAGCCAGAGTTTACTCACCATAAATTGTTCCTAAATTCAAAAAGTAAATGACATAAACTGCACATTTTGTACAGAATATGCATGTTTGAAAATTCTTACCTCCATGTATATGTTCCCAGAATAAAAAGAAATATAAGAACCTCGTATCTCTGGAAGTCACATTTAAATATCTAAAACTATAAATTTAGAGGAAAGTTTAAGAAAATTCCCAAAGTTTTTGATGAACCAGTTCTATAACAAGAATGACCCAGAGGTGGCCCTGGCAGTCTCCTTCAATTTTCCGTCTTTTTTTGTGATTTTCCAACTTCATTTCATAGACTATAGTTTCTTTTTCTTTTCTTTTTTTTTTAAATTTCAGAATATTATGGGGGTACAAATGTTTTGGTTACATAAATTGCTCTTGTATCATCTGAGTCAAAGTTAGCAGTGTGTCCATCCCCCAGATAGTGTGCATTGTACCCATTAGGTGTCAATTTATCCATCCCCTCCTCCCCCTGACCTGCTTGATTTCTGATTAATATTATTTCCATATGTACATGTAAGTGTTGATCAATTAGTTCCAATTTAATGGTGAGTACATGTGGTATTTGTTTTTCCATTCTTGCAATACTTCACTTAGGAGAATGGTCTCTAGTTCCACCTAGGTTAATACAACAGGTATTAGTTCATCATTTTTTATGGCTGAGTAATACCCTATGGCCTACATACATCACATTTTATTAATCCACTCATGTATTGATGGGCACTTGGGTTGTTTCCACATTTTTGCAATTGTGAATTGTGCTGCTATAAACATTTGAGTGCAGGTGTCTTTTTACAGAACGTCTTTTTTTCCTTTGGTTAATACCCAGTAGTGGGATGGCTGGATCAAATGGTAGTTCTACTTTTAGTTCTTTGAGGTATCTTCATACTACTTTCCACAGAGGTTGTACTAGTTTGCAGTCCCACCACCAGTGTATGAGTGTTCCTATTTCTCCACATCCATGTCAGAATTTGTCGTTTTGGAACTTTTTGATAAAAGCCATTCTCACTGAAGTTAAGTGATATCTCATTGTGGTTTTGATTTGCATTTCTCTGATGATTAGAGATGTTGAGCATTTTTTCATATGTTTGTTGTCCATTACTCTATCATCTTTTGAAAAGTTTCTGTTCATGTCTTCTGCCTACTTTTTAATGGGGTTGTTTGATGTTTTCATGCTGATTTGCTTGAGTTCTTTGTAGATTCTGGTTATCAGCCCTTTATCAGATGTATAGCATGCAAATATTTTCTCCCATTCTGTAAGTTGTCTATTTGCTCTATTGATTGTTTCCTTGGCTGTGCAGAAGCTTTTTAATTTGATCAGGTCCCATTTATTTATTTTTGTTGTTGCTGTGATTGCTTTTGGGGTTTTCTTCATAAATTCTTTGCCTAGGCTGATATCTAGAAGAGTTGTTTCAACATTTTCTTCTAGAATTCTTATAGTTTAATACCTCAAGTTTAAGTCTGCTATCCATCATGAGTTCATTTTTGTGAGTGGTGAGAGGTGTGGATCCTATTTCAATCTTCTACATGTGGCTATACAATTTTCACAACACCATTTATTGCATAAGGATTCTTTTCCCCAGTGTATGTTGTTCATAGACTATAGTTTCTTCTTCTTAAAAAAATAAAGTTCCCTCTCGGTGACACCTTCTCTCATTTCCTCAGACTAAAAGGCATCAATTATTTGGTAAATAGAAGCTATTTTGGAGTAACTGCTGGGAAGCGAGGGTGGCCGTCATAGTAACTCTGAATGGGAACAAGGCTGGGCTTGGGAAAGAAGATTAGGAAGATGGAAGCCATTGTAATGGGTGCAACCTGGTCCCTCTACTGAGAATTCTGGAAAACTGTAGAGAGAGAATTATGCTGGGAAGTAGTCTGGAGCAACGAAAGAGCTAAGAGGCCTCAGTTTCTCCAACTCTAAAAAGTGAAAAGATTAGAATGATGTTCAAAGTCCCCATGTCTCTGAAATTTTAAGTGACCTATCAGTTGTTTTTAAGGGCTTAAAAATCCTTCCCTTCCCTTCCTTCCTTTCTTCCCTTCCTTCCTTCTTTTCTTTTTTCACTTTCCTCTCTACCCATCTCCCTCCGTCCCTTCCTTTCTCCCCTACAACATTTACTGAGCACCCAGGACATGTCAAGCATAAGCTAGATCCCAGGAACACACAAAGGACTAAGCTATTGGTTTTGACTTTCAGCAGCTCCCAAATCCAGGGTAGGATATCAGACACACTGACAAACAATGACAGTGTGATATGTGCAAGAGAAAATACGCACAGGGTTCATGAAAAAACAGAGGTGAGCACAATGAGCTATTCATGGAAACCATGGGATGGAGGAGGAGATGGATGAGCTGCGTGAATGCTGAGTCCCTGAGGAGGCTTAGAACTTTTCTCGGTAGACAAAATAGAGAAGGGAAGTCTAGGAAAGCACAAAATTATGAAGGCATTAAATTTAAAATTATTAAAGCAAAAGAATCACAGGTAGTTAGGAAGTGCTGGTGCAGAAGGTGCAAGGGCGGAAGGGGTGAACCATCAGCACCTGAGGGGAGAGGCTGTGTTTGTTTTGGTCACGGATGCATCCCCAGTGCCCTACCAAGTGCTTGGCACACACGAGGCCCTCAGTAAGTAGTCGTTCACTAAAGGAATGAATGAGTGAATGAAACAGACAGAAACTTCATTTTGTAGGTCATAGAGGATGGAAAGGATTTTAAATATGATCAGGTTTGAGTTTATTTTTTTAAAGACCTTTCTTCTGCAGATGGGCAAGCAGAGCTGGACAGCAAACAGGGGTTTCCAGGAAAGTTGGTAGGAGATGATTTTGGATGAGGCGTGCCAAGGGCTTGAACCAGAGGGCAGGGAGAAGGGGGACGATGACAGAGATGTGAGCACTAGTTAGGAAATTCAGAGAGTTTGGATGTTATCTGGGTAGTGGGCAAGGAACTAGTATGAATGAAGTTAAGAAAAACTTATAGAAAATCCCACATCATACCCTTGAAATAAGTGAATTAGATTCTCTAAGACACTCATAGCTACAGAGGTAGAAAATCTAAACTCACAGACCCTGAAGACTGATGTTCAGTTTATAGGACATATTTTTGGAGAGCTCAATTTTTCTGAGATAGCTACTTCAAAATGTAATAATTTTACATACAGAGATCTTCCACCAAATATTATTTTTACAAGTGTGAAATAACATTTAAAAATTCAACTGGCTCAACAACTTGGCAAAATTGGCAGCATCTATCAAAGAAGAGCATCTGAAGATCTATGACCAGCAATTACACTCTCAGGTATATTACCCAACAGAAAGGCATATGTTTGTAGCATCACTACTTGTAATGGCCCTAAACTGAAAACTGCCTCAATGTCCATCAACTGTAAATAAACTACAGAATACTATTTAGCAAAGAAAATGCACAAACTACAACCACACATTAAATATAGAAGAATTTCATAAATCTCATCATATAATGTTGAATAATAGAAGTCAGACCACAAAGACTATATTATATGATTCCATTCACAGACATTTTAAAAACAGGTAAAACTAACCAATAATGTTAGAAGCCAAAATAGGGTTGTGGTTAATAGGGTAAATTCCTGGGCTGCTGGTGATGCTCTGTTTCTTGGTCTGGGTGTTGGTTACATGGGTATGTTCCCATTGCAGAAATCCATCAAGGTATACAGTTAGGATCTGTGCACTTTCCTGTATGTGTTCTATGTCAATAAAAAATGTAAAAATCTGGCTCAGTTCCCATTAGCATGGCTGAAGAGGAAACATGAATTTGTTTCGTTTTTCCTATGTATAAATGCTTAGGAGAATTTAGTGTTTAAAGAAGTGAGCTTTTGGCCACATGCGGTGGCTCATGCCTGTAATCCTAGCACTCTGAGAGGCCAAGGCAGGAGGATTGCTTGAGTTTAGGAGTTTGAGACCAGCCTGAGCAAGAGTGAGACCCTGTCTCTACTAAAAATAGAAAAATTAGCTGGGCGTTGTGGTGCATGCTTGTGGTCCCAGCTACTCGGGAGGCTGAGGCAGGAGGATCCCTTGAGCCCAGGAGTTTGAGGTTGCTGTGAGCTATGATGATGCCACGGCACTCTACCCAGGGCAACAGAGTGTGACTCTGTCTCAAAAAAAAAAAAAAAAGAAAAAGAAAGAAAGAAAGAAAAAAGAGCTTTGAAAGTTATGGTGTCTGCCAATCCTTGTGTAGACAAATAACACAAAATTTCCCCTGCATGACTCTGCCATTAGGCATCTCCATCTCAACTCATCAGACCTTTGCTTGTTGTATCCACTGCTTCTCAATAGACTGTAGCAACATTTGGGCTGAAATTTGCCAAACGGGGCAGTGGTTCAACAATGTGTCCACCCAGGGGTCTTATCAGATTGTCAAACTATTTAGGACTTAATATCAAATCCTGAATCTCAAATCCTGTCTCTCAGGATAATAGACTGCCTTCCTAATGGATTGCATTAAACAAGGAGCAGGGATGGGTTGAGAGGATGAACTTCTAGGGGACCAGCCAGAGGGGACTCTTTCCAGTTTCATCACGCACAGGAACTAGTCTTTCCAAGAACACCAACTCCAGCCTTCTGAAAAAGCACATTGTTCAATTTCCGTCATGAATGATTGGAAAGGGACCAGAACCCAGAGGAAAGATATGCTGAAAATAATTTTGGTTTTCTAAATCCAAAACAGAGAAAGCTTCACCTGTGCTTCCTTTGCATGCTGGAATTCCTGTGTGCTAACTTATGGGGCAGATTTCACTACTTGTTGACATTCTTTAGATGGGGAGTGGTCTCCCAACAGCTGTACACTGGATCCCTGAGACCCGAAGGGAAATGCCGACAGGTGGCAATCCTCTGAACTCTTGCCTCTGGCTCAGAGCATTCTGCCTTTGCAACCTACAAAATGCTGTTTGGACTGCATGACTTAAAGGAGTACTATACACTCCCAGAAATTTATTTCTATGCAGGTCCCCCACCATTTCCCAAAGATGAACAGAATATTGGGGAAAAGACTGGAATTGGGCAAACTATTTTACCTTCAAACTCATTGACCGACTGAAAATTTGATCCGATGAATCAATTAACTTGCTAAAAATAACACTATTTTTGTGGCAGATGTAAATGATCTGTCTTTTGCAGTCCATTTTAACCTAACCAGTCAGATCTTTAAAGAAATTCACCAACTAGTCCTGAAAAGGTCTTGAAAAATCAAATAGTCCTTATTCTTAGCTTCTGTCTCATTTGTCCCTGGGAAAACAGAGGTGATTAGACGAGAACACGATGATTGCCTCTACCACATGAACCACTTACAGGCATTTCTATCGATGTAATCCACTTTACCTCCTCTTCTGGATGAAATGCCCTTGCTCCTGTCTAAGCTCAGCCCTTCTATTTGTGCACTAGAACAGGGTCAAATGTTTTTCATTAAGGATCAGATAGTAAATATTTTAGGCTTTGTGGGCCATGTGGTCTATGTCATAACTACTCAATTCTGTCATGTAAAAGCAGCCATAGACAAGTGAACAAATGGGTGCTGCTGTGTTCCAATAAAACTTTATTTATAGGAACATGTGGTGGGCCCCAGGCTATATTTTTCCAAGCACTGCACTAAATCCTACTGTTCTTGCCTACTCAACAACAAGCTCTAGAAATTCTGCTCTCCTACACCAGTTCTTGGTTTCCCTCCACAGCGTTATTCCCCCCAATACACAAACATGTTGTTTCTCCCATCTTATAAAACCATCTGTTGACCTCACTTCCCCTTCCAGCAGGTTTCCCATTTCTCTGCTGCCCTTTACATGAAAACTTCTCAAAGGAGTAAGCTATTTTGACTTCTTAATTTGTTTCCTTCAATATTACCCGGAACTCACTTCAACCAGGCTTTTGACCTCACCACTCCACTGAAGTTGCTCTAATCAAGGCTACTGATGACCTCTGCACTGTTAAATCCAATTGTCAATTCTTGGCCTTCATCTTAATTGAACTATGAACAATATTCGACCCAACTGATCATTCTCTTCTCCTTTCCTTGAAACACTTTCTTTACCTGGCTTCCAATGACACACACTTGCCTGGTACTGCCTTACTGGTTTCTCCTTTTTGGCTTCCTTTTTTTCTGATTCTTTCTTATCTCTTCATGTTGGAGTGTTAATGACTCAGGCCTTGGACATCTTCTCTATCTACAGTCATTTCCTGGCTGATCTCATACAGTTTCATTAAATACTATGGTAACTTTTTAATACCATTAACACTCAACTCCAGACTTGTGTATCCAACTGCCTACTCAACATCTCCACTTGAGTATTGAATAATAAGTCAAACTGAACATGACCAAACCTGAATCCCTGCTATATGCCCAGAAACAATAATTGACATACTAGATTAAATTTTCCCCGTGTAAGTAAATGATATTTCCATCCTTCTTGTCTCTTGGGCCAAAACTTAACGTTATCCTTGATTCTTCTTTCTCTCACATGCAACATACAACTTATATGCGTCTGCTGTCGGTTCCTCCTCTAAATGTGTGTGCGTGTGTGTGCGTATGTGTGTATCGATTCCTTGTCATCTCCTCCACAGATCCATCTTGGTCTAAATAACTAGAAATTCACCTAAAATATTTCAATAGGTTCCTAACTGATCTGCTTGCTTTCATTATTGTCCCTCCACCTGCAGTCCATTATTGGCTAAATGTTACATAAGATCACTTTGTCTGCTTCCAGCTGAAAGTCCTCTCATGGCTTCCATCAGACTCACAGTAACAGCCCAAGTCCTTCAAAAGCCTGCACCACCCTACAACAAAATCAACTACAGTTGCCTCCTCAATACCCTCTGCTACTACCTTCTCTCAATCTTGCTCAACCTCCTCCTGCCAGCCTTGCCAGCCTTGCCAGCCAATGTCTTGCTTTAGGGCCTTTGCACCTGCTGTTCCCTTTATGTGAAATATTGTCTTCCCAGATATCCCCATGGCTTTCTCCCTCACCATCTTCAAGTCTTTGCCAAAGTGTCACCTTCTCAGAGATGCCTGAATTGGCCACCCTATTTAATGTCCTCTTCTCCAGCACTCCCTATCTCTACTTCATTTTTGTCAATATCACTGTCTCTTTCTAATACACCTCATGGTTCACTTCTTTATTTATTGTCTCTCCCTCACTAGAAGGTATGCTTCCCATGGGCAAAGGTCTTCATCTGGTTTCTTCACTGCTTTATCCCCAGCATCTAGAATAGAACTTGACATACTGCAAAGGGCCTAGCAAATTTTGTTGAAAAAATAAATGAGTGAATGAATCCAAGGTCTTCATTTTATGGATGAAGGATGTACCAAAATTGTTGACAGGCTTGAAGGCTCACAATCCACTTGGCAGAAGAGTGAAGCTGAGATTTCTGACTTACAGACTCCTTCTTCAGTGCTCTCTCCCCTTCACTGTGCTCCCTCCTGGAGCCCAGTCTCAGGACTCATGTGAGAATCAGTTCTGCTACTGCTTAGTTCCTTCCAGTAAAAAGTCAAAACTGTGACTTTGCAGGGGGACATAGTTCATTTGCAGCAGAGTCTTATTTACAGCAGCAAGCAAATAGCCCATATTTGTCTCCTCCAGCAGTAATTTCTCAATTGCTTGGTTTGCATTCATTTAATTAATGGGTTGAATGTGGTAAGGTGAGCTCACAGAACACTGTGTAGTGTTTGTGCTCTTCTCGACTTTTCAATTTGGCCTGCCTAAATCATGATTTGTCTCCCTTATTCTTTAATTTTCAAGTTACATGTTTAAAAGTGGAAACTAGAGACGTCCAAAAGATTTTCTTTCACATTCTTCTGTCTCCTTTCCCCTTATAGGGCATGGAGATGCTCTGGTTAAGAATATGATCTAATCTAAGGCACAGAAAAGCGGCTATCATAAAACTTTTGAAATATTCCCACAATGGTCATTAAGGGGGCAGATGGCTCTCTGTGTCTTAAAAAATGTCATGCTGAGAGGTCGCATTTCTTAGCCACCCCCCCGCAACCAGACGGCCCTAGGAATGGTTTGGAAGTTAGAGAATGAACAAATGTGATGGGAAGCGATACTTCTGCTCTGCAAAATAATATTGTGTGCTTTCCCCATCGTGCTCAGTGGTCAAGACCTGAGGTTTTATTTAGCACAATGTTTTTCTTACTTAATGTGAATGTAGACCAAAAAGCTACCAAATGAAAGCCCCCAAGTCTTATTCAGGCCGTTGTTGTGTTTTGTTGGCTCACATGATGTTTTAAAACAACTCTTGCTAGTATTTAACATCTTACACGGACTCTCCAGTGCCTTTTGGAAGAAAACTCAAAGATCTGGCAACACTGAGCCCAGACCTCTCTAAGAAAGAGATCCTCAAAGTGTGGTGCCTGGACCAGCATGCTTAGTAGACCTGCTGGGGCAGGGGCCCAACTATCCGTGTTTTAACAAGCTTTACACCTATAGCCCTTAAACCAGCCTATGCTGTCTCTCACAGTGAGTTATTATTCTTATGTTCATGTCTGTTTCAAGAGTTAACTGGTGGATGAAGAGCAGGGGCGAGTGAAGAGGTACATCAGCACCTTTCATGGTAGGGGATCTCAGGGGAGACTAGACCAAGATCTGCAGAGCTAAAGGCTTTTCCAGACTGTTTAAAGATATCCGAGGGCCAGAGTCGATGTTCGGTTTTCCTGATGCTGAAGACTGAACAAGTGAGGTGTGAGAGTTGTGCTCAACCAGGCGTTCAGGTCCAGGGTCTGTAGTAGGGATGAAAGGGGCTGGAGTGAAGACAAAAGTGACCAGGATGGGTAGAGAGACACTCCCCTGAACGGGGCTAGAGGTTGGCATGGTGGAGATTTTCAAGGAAGCCTCAGTCGTGGAGAGAACTGGGAAGCAGTCCACCAAGTGAAGTGGATCCCGGCGGGGATGTCTTCTCTGGGTTTTTCTTCTATTTTCTTTCCCTGGGCCATGAAGCAGCCATATTTATCATCCTGGTTGTTTTTTCTCTCTTCCTCTGTTTTCATTTCCTCTGCTGATACCTCCAGCCCTACCATAAGTCATGAGTGGAGTACTGTTGGCAATTAAGGGCAGCAGAGTAACAGGAAGGATGGTGACATTCACCACCTCCCTGAAGCTCTGCAGAGAGGCCAGGCCCTCCCAAGGAGGTAGACTGTGGCCCAGGAGGTCCAAGCAGTAGCAAACATGGACATGTCCATTGGTCTTCAGGGGAGCAGGAGGTGCTGGGAGAATCGTGCGACTCAGAGCAAGTGTGAAACAAACCACCTATTTCCTAGAGGCATCAAGAGAAGCACCCTTCAAGGGAAGGGAGGGTGCTGATCTGATGATCGTTGGAGCGCACAGGCACAATTTTTGTCCAACTATGGAGTTAGACGTTGAAAGACACAGTTGTCTCCCCATGTCCACCTTTTAAAGGATTCACTTGTCTTAAGGAATAAATTACAAATTCAATTTCAAGTGATTTAAGTAAGAATTTTAAAAAACATGCAAATCTGGAATAGTATCTTTATGGAAGTTTCGGTCCTAGTTCTAATTTTAAATTTCTAATTGATCCAAGAGATTTCTCAGAAATCTATGAAATTATTGTAATTGGCCAACTTCCTTCAAAATTTTTGCCTTTTCTGACTGAGACAAGGAACTGGCAGGTACTGCTTTGGGTACTGCTTTGGGTGTTGCTGCAGATATTGCCTTGGGCATTGCTTTGAGCGTTGCTGCAGTATTGCCTAACTGAATCCGGGTCTCAAAACAAAGTTTCAAATTACCCTGAACAAAACAGGATGGGGGCAGGACAAGTTCCAACACCTTAGAACAAAGATGGTGAAACACCTCCTCTGCCATGAATATTCCTCTCTATAGAAAGGCAGCAGGAACCAGGGAGCCAGTTCTCTTCTGCAGGGAGAGCTAGCTTCTCTGCTCTGTCTGTGGAGTAGACTTTCTATAGTTTCTGATGAAATTTCCCGTTCACTTTCTACTCTCTGCTCGCTCCTGAATTCTTTCTTGCGTGAAGCTAAGGACCCACTTGGACTTCAAGTGGCTCTCAGCATTGGGAGTCACTTTCCTGTGTCATGACCAGCCCATTAGAAGGTAATTCCCTTCTCTCTCACACACACTCGTCTCCTTTCCTCATGCATTCTTCCTCCACACTGATCTCCATCTGACATAAGATATGTTTACCATTTAATCTTAATTTATCTGTTTATTTCTTCTAGAATGCTGGCTCTCAGAGGGAAGGCTTTTGTTCACTGCCATATCCCTAGCACTGAAATTGTGGCTGGCACAGAGAAAGCATCCAAAAAAACGAGTGTTGAATGAATGAATGAGCTGGAATATGTTTGTAAATGATTTTTTTGGTAAATAATTTCTTCTGTAGACATTTGACTTTCAAAGAAGCTCTGGTTTCTGCCAGGCATTCTGCATAATAAGAGAAGCTGTTTCCTTGGGTGCTGGCACTAACACGAGGTATTACGAGGTATTATGCACATTAGTTGCAGAGATTAAACAGAGGGTGTGATGTTATGAGACAATACCGACAATTAGAAGTATAAAAAGTTGGTTTTCTGAGTAGAATGGTATTTGGAAGTCATAACTTTCTTGCTGAGCAATTTCTGTGGGGAAAAAAAAATAGTCTACAGAACATCACAGCCAGGGAAGGCAAAAATATTCTCCATAACTTCATTAATTATACCGGGAACATCAAGTAGCTGCTGGAAAAATCTCTATAGATGCACTCCTGATGGGGAATATTACAAGTTCAGAAATTAAAATCCCTAAGGAAAATTATTGGGTAGGAATCCACAGAGAGGAGGAAATTGCATGTATTTTAAATATGACTGCACAAAAGTTTAATGCAATTTAAGATA
>NW_012138191.1:1176469-1183129 GCF_000956105.1 Propithecus coquereli
TTCATTTTTTCAATCTTTTATATATTAACTGAGCAACTACTACATGAATGTGGTGGGCTAGGCACTCTGCAGGGAAAAAGAAGTTAAGAAGGTGCTGAAGATGTGTGTCTCCAGGAGAGAGTTGGAAAGAAGATGAAGTTGGAAGTGGTATAGGGATAAGGCTTAGAGAGAATGACTTGGGGTAAGGTAGATGAACTGGAATGCGGTTTTATCTATATTTTGTTTTGCAAAAGAATTATATCAGATGTCTTATTCCTAATGAAAAAAAACCCCATAATTCTAAGTATATGCCATTATTTGGAAGCGTTTGAATTACACTTATACTTGGCAGCTGAAATAATTTTAGATGAAATTTTAACACGTGCTAAATATGACAAAAATTCAAAGTCTCTCACAGGCCTCAGTACAATAATATCACAAGGATTCAGATCAAGATGACAACCTTTAGAAGTTTCCATCCATCATACCTTGGCCACTTCTTCTTGGAAAGCCACGAGATTCAGATGGGAGATGTTAACGAGGTCAGGCCCGTATACCACGGTGATCATGCGGTGCTCTAGTCGCCCGATGTTCCCCACATCCAAAAGTTCACGTAATTTGGGGTCCTGGAAAATAAACATTGAAACAGTTAGTCTATCGCTAGAGATGCCAACATGATATCATAACTTCAAAATAACTAGGGTTAGAATGACTTCAAAGCAAAGTTGCCTCTTATTCTTACTAGAAAATTGTACGAATTGAAGCCTCCCAGCCCACAATGGCCTAGAGAGGTGAAGCATCTTTCCCAAAGGCTGTGGAGAGAGAATTTCTGGCTCAAGACTTCAGGCTGTCCGTCAAGTGCTTTCTGTCATCCTGTCAACATTCTTACGTGCAACAATTAACCGTCCCATGAATTGCATATGGAAATGAAAAATCTCTGTCCCTCTCCTTAAGTCATGGATACATTAACACAAAGAAGGTTGTTACTGTGGAATCAACATATGACAGTGTCACCCAGGGCTGGGGCAGAAACACAGCCAGGGCTCTCAGCATGGAGCTTCTCCAACACTGAGGACAGATGTGAAGAGGCAGCATGTCACAGTGAGCAAAAAGGCGATGCCGGCTGTGCACATGTTGATTTCATTTCTATCCTAGAATGTACTGGGATTTGGACACAGGGAATTAAGGAGAGGGATGGCAATTTTTCATTTCTATGTGCAATTCATGGGACGACTGGAGAAAATACAGGGAGAATTGTGGCACATAAAAATGTGTGACACTATGACAGAAAGAGCAATTGACTGAAGACCTTAGTCTTTTCAGAGCCAGTTGTGTTCTTTGGGACATCAGTAAATGAGAATCCCTTGGAGATATAGTGCTCCTGGGAAAAGGAGTTTTCCAAACCTTCAGAACTCAAAACCTAAAACAGGGCTCAGTCAGCTTGGCTGAATCTATTTTCTGCCCATAGGACAGGCCCCGAAGGAAATGAGAATTCCACGCGGAAAATTAGCATCAAATCAATCACTTAGCAAACTTGCAGCCAGCTTCTGTGCAAAAAATAAACTTACATTCTTATTTATTTAGCTAAATGCTGGGCCAATAGGTCCTGATTACTTACGCTGGTTATTTTGACCTCTCTTGTGAAGTTTTTATATACACCAGCCTTACAAAGAAAAGAGTGGATGTAAAAAAAAAAAAAAAATAAGAAAGAAAACAAACAAAACCTTTCCAGCTGAGTTACTTTATTTGGTGCCATTAATTCTCTCTTTCGTTAATAAAACTTTCTCCTCTGTTTGGCTGCATGAAGAGAAACGTTTTCCAGGTAAATTAGGAAGGGAGAAAAATCCCCTTTCAAAGCTTTGCCAAATATAACTAAAAGTTCAACTTCACTAACAAGTTGAGAGCTTATCAAGTAGATCCAGATTCCTGGAAAGATCAAATGCTACCACAAAAGCATCAATTTGCATAATCTAGAAAAGGCAAGACACATAGTGAAAATTTTACAAAATAAACAATAATAGGACAAAAAGGAAAATACTTAGACTCTAGCATTAATGAAAGATTAAAGGAGACTGTTCAGGAAGAATGAATGTTTTGTGAAGGCTAATTAAACAATGATTACCAGCTGTTCTGTGAAATGATTAATTGCATGGAAGGTTTTGAACACCATTGAGACAAGGTTAAAAGAGAAAATATATTTGATCAGTGACTTGTCATTTTGTTTTTTGTGTAGTCAGAAGAGAAAAAGAATTCTCAGAAACCACATGGAACTTGTAATTATTAATCACAAGTTTTCAATCAGTGACTACAAAGTCCATCGATATTTTTTACTTCTACAACATTGAATAGGAAAATATTTGAGGATGAGTTCACGCTATACTTTAGGCCCTTTCTTTCCTCCCAGTGACAGGCACGAAACTCATCTTCTGGCTTTTTTCTCTACCAAGCATTTTCTGTTCAGTCTATACTACTTTATTGCCTAATTCTCATGTCCTTTCAAAACACTTTTGCTTACTTATTAAATAGTTGATTGGTTAAAGAGTGCCACCTCTCAGAATTACAGGGACAAGGTTTTGGGGTCAGGGATTCACTGGTATTGTCCTTAAGATATAGGAACTCAAGGCAAGTAGGGACCACCCAGAGGAGGTGCTCAGAATAGAAAATAATTCTGGAAAAGAGCTTCTGGGATTCCCACAGTACAGTTAGGGACAGTTAAGAAGAAGAATTTATAAGAAAGATGATCAACTCTTTGTGGCATCTTTGAAAAGTTTTCCCAATAATCATTGTTTATATATATTTAAAAAGACTACTGACCTTTATCTAATTAGAAATTTATAATGAAGTATTTGGGGTGATGTCTGGGATTGGGTGGATGAAGCAGGCTGGTAAAATAAGGATGATGATTGAATCTGAGGGGTAGGTATTTGAGGATTTATTATGTCTCTACATCTGGGATGGTTAACATTTCAATAAAAAAATTTAAAAAGGTTATTGAGCATGAATTGAAGGAATAGTTAGTTTTGAGAAATATTTACTCAGAAGAAATCACAGTATTTTAAAATCATGTAGTTCTGGATGTAAACAGAGAAATAATTTAAAGTACATAATAATGAGCAAGTTCCTTACTAATGTCTTTTTTTTTTTTTTTTGGTGAAGGAACACAGTGATTTAAACTATATTTTACTCTCTTTTCCACCACTGATCATTTTATTTATCTCTAAAATTGTATGTATTCTTCATCTATTTCATGTTTATTAACAACAAACTTGGTTATGTCAGAGTTCTCCTTGTAAAAACAATTTTGCTTTTCTTTTGACCTGTATTCTAATTTTTCCCTTTTTTTGAACACAAGTCATTATTGAGCATATTGATATGCAAGGGCTATAGTGAAAAAGATATTTGTCCCTTCAAGTACCAAAAGTCATCCTGAGTCGTTTTCTGACTTTCAGAGAACACACAAAGTGGGGATTATCTGGAAGGACAAACTGCAAAGGCACCAAGTTTTCAGAGGACCTTATAGGTGGAAGGAATTTAACGGAAACAGATCTCTAAAAATGATTGTTTCTGGAGTATGGCATTCTCAGGTCTGGGGAAATGGGTGGCTGCATTTGAAAAACAAACAAATAAAATCAAAATAGGAACAATAACAAAAACCTATAGACAGTTTGCATGCAAACCACCCCCTCCCTCAAAACCTATTCTACCAAGGAATTTTATGTCTTAGTGTTTCTCATTAACTGAACCTCTTGAGAAGTTTCCTGAGAAGGATTTACCTACCTGGGTTTACTACCAGACTAAAACACATTTCTCCATCCGTGCAATTGATATAATTTCCTTGAACGTTTTTTTTCCCAAAAAAAAAAAGCTATTTCCACAACTCTGTAAAACTGTTCAATTTCTCTGTTGGAGAACCCTACAGAATATAGCTCAGAAAAAAGTAAGACGTGAGGTGAACTTGGAATTTCATATTTTTGCTAAGCTGTCACTCAAGGCCTGCTTTTGGCAGAGAATATCCTAGATGTGTGTCCACAGCTGGAATTAACCAGACCAGCTCAGAATCCTGGCAGCTATAATTCAATTCCACTTTTAAAGTTAAGTCCTGGATCATCTCTGTTCCCATAAGAGTTACAACATAGAGACTGACAAATAAATTCATTTTCTTTCAATCATCAGGATTTGTGATTAAACTACTTCACGTCTGTTGCAAAGGAAGTTGAGTTTTGCTCTTGTTAAAGCTCAAGTTAATGATTCCAATTTCCAGGTAATTGGCCACTGAAAAAAGACTTTTCTACACCTAAGAAACAAGGACTCAATTACAGCATGTGTTACTGTAATTACATCATTTAAAATATTAGCAATTAATGGAAGGAATTAACACAAGCTAAAGGATGATTTTTAAAAAAAGAGTTGAATGCCAGTTTGAACTTTCCCTCCTTAATATGACATTTAAAGAAAAGCTATTTTATTTGGATGTCAGATATACACAAAATAAGGTATCTTTTCAAGATCTTTAGATTTCATTTTTGACACCAGTAGCATTTTCGGTGCAGAAAGTGTAGCTTGCTCATTTTTCATCCTCATGGAATATATCTTTATTGGATTTTGGGCTTATTCAACAATTTGTATATTAGGTTAATTTTCTTTCCAGATTTTAATGTAATATTCTCAATTTGAATTACAGTTATATAGATGTAACTCTAATCCATCATTCATATGAAAGATCAAGCATATGAAAGTCTTTCCATTTCCGTACAACAGTTGGAAATTAAAGAGATGGATTCCAGGTTGTACTTAAGTGCGACTCATATGGTTGAGCTTCACAGCAATAAAGCTACCTTTTCTTTGAAGGCGGAGTAGACTCTTGCTATATTTTATTCAAATTTCATTGAAAGGAAAGATATAAATTTATGTCCAGGCTGCTTCTCCATCGCTAGTCCTTGAATTCCACGTTTGCATCTCAAAAAATAAAACATAGACTAACAAATTCCCTTTGAATCAGTGCAGTGCTTATCCTCACACCTCTCATTTTCAAGGTTTCTCTCGCTTTTATATGGATGTGATGAGAGATGTCATTCTGCTCACCAAGGTGTACCAGTGGCTTATGCAGCTCACATAGCCAGAAAGCCTTTATAGATAAAATACTATCCACTTACATTGATGACTCTGAAATATGATGCTGTGAACATTTTTCTACGTAGAGCAAAAGACTGGGAGAACTTTGCTTGTTTGTGTATGTTTTTTTTCTGCAAGTGATAGATGTGGGGTGGGCCATCCTTAAATATCTTCCAGCTATTTCTTTAGATAGAGGGAGTGGAGGGAAAACTGACCACGGCAAAGAAAAGCAACTATGGGTAAGCACTAGAAAGAAAAAGAGCTGGTAGAATACTGCCCTTCTTATCTCACAGTGGCATTATCATAATAAGATCATTCATATTTGCTTTGAGATGGAGTGGTGATGAATTTGTAAAGGCAGTCTCTGCTCCATTCATGGAGAGTCTCCATGTACAAGTACAGAAATCTGTTGGTGGAGAAGAGAAATTAGCTATCTTGGCCGTGCATCTTCATCCAAAATTGAAGCTGTCAGGCATGAGTTGATTAAGCTAAAGTGAACACGCTATTCAAATCTAAAAGAAAGAAAAAAATAATAATTTGGAAGAAATGTGAGAGCAACCATCCAGAAAAACATTCCCCTTGGTCACAGGCATCTCTATGAAGCTAAAAATTCAGTTATCCTTGGCAATGGCCACAGAGAGGAGATAAAATTAAAGGAGAATCCCTAAGAAGTGGCATTCTAGGTTTCCCTCATTTCTGTGAACAAACCCAGGGTCTGGTTTCATGCAGATTTAACAGCTAGGAAGGAAAGAGGAAGAGGATGCTGGAGGCATTCAGGCAGGCTGACCATAGAAAAAGCAGAAAGATGGGTTGAAATAAAGTGCCCACATCCCTTGGACCAAGTAAATTAGCCCAGGATGTTGGAGAGGTCCAAAGGAAAGACAATTTCAGAGCTGGGCAAATGTTGCGACCATGTGTTTCAGGAAGTTTAAGAGTCTGAGCTAGGTTCCCATGTTGCAAGACACATGCTTGGCATACGGGATGTTTGGATGCCTCAGAAGCAGACTCAAGTCAAAGATCTGGGGACAAGTGTTTATTCTGGAGGTGGTTACAGGAGGCACAATAAGGGGTGGGGAAATTAAGACATGGAGGGAAAAAGAATGTGTTAATTAGCGGTTTACCAGTTTGGGTAACTGAGGCTCAATCCACTTGGAGATGGTGTGAAGAACACACCTCAGGATGTCCCCAGACAGCCTGGAAACTGAAGTATTTATCTGCCCACTCTGGTCCATCATTGGTGGATAGTCATTTCCAAGGCGCTAACTCCCTTGCATTTCCATGGCCAGAAAACACTCTCAGGACTATAGGGGGGGCAGGCCAATGGAATATAAGTGGATTGAAAATGTCTGTTACAATGTTGAAGGACTGACTATAAGAAACAAGAAAAATTTTGTCCTGATATTGATTAATGTTCACGTATTCTATGGCTGTGGTCCCCAAGCCCCAGGCTGAAAAGCTCCTCCCTCCTTCCTGCACTCCTACCACCCCCAACCTGCTGTGGAAAAACTATCTTCCAGAAAACTGGTCCCTGGTGCCAAAAAGGTGGGGGACCACTGTTCTATAGGATCC
>NW_012138191.1:1183179-1187174 GCF_000956105.1 Propithecus coquereli
AAAAAAAAAAAAACTAAGAAAGAAAACAAACAAAACCTTTCCAGCTGAGTTACTTTATTTGGTGCCATTAATTCTCTCTTTCGTTAATAAAACTTTCTCCTCTGTTTGGCTGCATGAAGAGAAACGTTTTCCAGGTAAATTAGGAAGGGAGAAAAATCCCCTTTCAAAGCTTTGCCAAATATAACTAAAAGTTCAACTTCACTAACAAGTTGAGAGCTTATCAAGTAGATCCAGATTCCTGGAAAGATCAAATGCTACCACAAAAGCATCAATTTGCATAATCTAGAAAAGGCAAGACACATAGTGAAAATTTTACAAAATAAACAATAATAGGACAAAAAGGAAAATACTTAGACTCTAGCATTAATGAAAGATTAAAGGAGACTGTTCAGGAAGAATGAATGTTTTGTGAAGGCTAATTAAACAATGATTACCAGCTGTTCTGTGAAATGATTAATTGCATGGAAGGTTTTGAACACCATTGAGACAAGGTTAAAAGAGAAAATATATTTGATCAGTGACTTGTCATTTTGTTTTTTGTGTAGTCAGAAGAGAAAAAGAATTCTCAGAAACCACATGGAACTTGTAATTATTAATCACAAGTTTTCAATCAGTGACTACAAAGTCCATCGATATTTTTTACTTCTACAACATTGAATAGGAAAATATTTGAGGATGAGTTCACGCTATACTTTAGGCCCTTTCTTTCCTCCCAGTGACAGGCACGAAACTCATCTTCTGGCTTTTTTCTCTACCAAGCATTTTCTGTTCAGTCTATACTACTTTATTGCCTAATTCTCATGTCCTTTCAAAACACTTTTGCTTACTTATTAAATAGTTGATTGGTTAAAGAGTGCCACCTCTCAGAATTACAGGGACAAGGTTTTGGGGTCAGGGATTCACTGGTATTGTCCTTAAGATATAGGAACTCAAGGCAAGTAGGGACCACCCAGAGGAGGTGCTCAGAATAGAAAATAATTCTGGAAAAGAGCTTCTGGGATTCCCACAGTACAGTTAGGGACAGTTAAGAAGAAGAATTTATAAGAAAGATGATCAACTCTTTGTGGCATCTTTGAAAAGTTTTCCCAATAATCATTGTTTATATATATTTAAAAAGACTACTGACCTTTATCTAATTAGAAATTTATAATGAAGTATTTGGGGTGATGTCTGGGATTGGGTGGATGAAGCAGGCTGGTAAAATAAGGATGATGATTGAATCTGAGGGGTAGGTATTTGAGGATTTATTATGTCTCTACATCTGGGATGGTTAACATTTCAATAAAAAAATTTAAAAAGGTTATTGAGCATGAATTGAAGGAATAGTTAGTTTTGAGAAATATTTACTCAGAAGAAATCACAGTATTTTAAAATCATGTAGTTCTGGATGTAAACAGAGAAATAATTTAAAGTACATAATAATGAGCAAGTTCCTTACTAATGTCTTTTTTTTTTTTTTTTGGTGAAGGAACACAGTGATTTAAACTATATTTTACTCTCTTTTCCACCACTGATCATTTTATTTATCTCTAAAATTGTATGTATTCTTCATCTATTTCATGTTTATTAACAACAAACTTGGTTATGTCAGAGTTCTCCTTGTAAAAACAATTTGGCTTTTCTTTTGACCTGTACTCTAATTTTTCCCTTTTTTTGAACACAAGTCATTATTGAGCATATTGATATGCAAGGGCTATAGTGAAAAAGATATTTGTCCCTTCAAGTACCAAAAGTCATCCTGAGTCGTTTTCTGACTTTCAGAGAACACACAAAGTGGGGATTATCTGGAAGGACAAACTGCAAAGGCACCAAGTTTTCAGAGGACCTTATAGGTGGAAGGAATTTAACGGAAACAGATCTCTAAAAATGATTGTTTCTGGAGTATGGCATTCTCAGGTCTGGGGAAATGGGTGGCTGCATTTGAAAAACAAACAAATAAAATCAAAATAGGAACAATAACAAAAACCTATAGACAGTTTGCATGCAAACCACCCCCTCCCTCAAAACCTATTCTACCAAGGAATTTTATGTCTTAGTGTTTCTCATTAACTGAACCTCTTGAGAAGTTTCCTGAGAAGGATTTACCTACCTGGGTTTACTACCAGACTAAAACACATTTCTCCATCCGTGCAATTGATATAATTTCCTTGAACGTTTTTTTTCCCAAAAAAAAAAAGCTATTTCCACAACTCTGTAAAACTGTTCAATTTCTCTGTTGGAGAACCCTACAGAATATAGCTCAGAAAAAAGTAAGACGTGAGGTGAACTTGGAATTTCATATTTTTGCTAAGCTGTCACTCAAGGCCTGCTTTTGGCAGAGAATATCCTAGATGTGTGTCCACAGCTGGAATTAACCAGACCAGCTCAGAATCCTGGCAGCTATAATTCAATTCCACTTTTAAAGTTAAGTCCTGGATCATCTCTGTTCCCATAAGAGTTACAACATAGAGACTGACAAATAAATTCATTTTCTTTCAATCATCAGGATTTGTGATTAAACTACTTCACGTCTGTTGCAAAGGAAGTTGAGTTTTGCTCTTGTTAAAGCTCAAGTTAATGATTCCAATTTCCAGGTAATTGGCCACTGAAAAAAGACTTTTCTACACCTAAGAAACAAGGACTCAATTACAGCATGTGTTACTGTAATTACATCATTTAAAATATTAGCAATTAATGGAAGGAATTAACACAAGCTAAAGGATGATTTTTAAAAAAAGAGTTGAATGCCAGTTTGAACTTTCCCTCCTTAATATGACATTTAAAGAAAAGCTATTTTATTTGGATGTCAGATATACACAAAATAAGGTATCTTTTCAAGATCTTTAGATTTCATTTTTGACACCAGTAGCATTTTCGGTGCAGAAAGTGTAGCTTGCTCATTTTTCATCCTCATGGAATATATCTTTATTGGATTTTGGGCTTATTCAACAATTTGTATATTAGGTTAATTTTCTTTCCAGATTTTAATGTAATATTCTCAATTTGAATTACAGTTATATAGATGTAACTCTAATCCATCATTCATATGAAAGATCAAGCATATGAAAGTCTTTCCATTTCCGTACAACAGTTGGAAATTAAAGAGATGGATTCCAGGTTGTACTTAAGTGCGACTCATATGGTTGAGCTTCACAGCAATAAAGCTACCTTTTCTTTGAAGGCGGAGTAGACTCTTGCTATATTTTATTCAAATTTCATTGAAAGGAAAGATATAAATTTATGTCCAGGCTGCTTCTCCATCGCTAGTCCTTGAATTCCACGTTTGCATCTCAAAAAATAAAACATAGACTAACAAATTCCCTTTGAATCAGTGCAGTGCTTATCCTCACACCTCTCATTTTCAAGGTTTCTCTCGCTTTTATATGGATGTGATGAGAGATGTCATTCTGCTCACCAAGGTGTACCAGTGGCTTATGCAGCTCACATAGCCAGAAAGCCTTTATAGATAAAATACTATCCACTTACATTGATGACTCTGAAATATGATGCTGTGAACATTTTTCTACGTAGAGCAAAAGACTGGGAGAACTTTGCTTGTTTGTGTATGTTTTTTTTCTGCAAGTGATAGATGTGGGGTGGGCCATCCTTAAATATCTTCCAGCTATTTCTTTAGATAGAGGGAGTGGAGGGAAAACTGACCACGGCAAAGAAAAGCAACTATGGGTAAGCACTAGAAAGAAAAAGAGCTGGTAGAATACTGCCCTTCTTATCTCACAGTGGCATTATCATAATAAGATCATTCATATTTGCTTTGAGATGGAGTGGTGATGAATTTGTAAAGGCAGTCTCTGCTCCATTCATGGAGAGTCTCCATGTACAAGTACAGAAATCTGTTGGTGGAGAAGAGAAATTAGCTATCTTGGCAGTGCATCTTCATCCAAAATTGAAGCTGTCAGGCATGAGTTGATTAAGCTAAAGTGAACACGCTATTCAAATCTAAAAGAAAGAAAAAAATAATAATTTGGAAGAAATGTGAGAGCAACCATCCAGAAAAA
>NW_012138191.1:1188014-1189582 GCF_000956105.1 Propithecus coquereli
TGAAAAGCTCCTCCCTCCTTCCTGCACTCCTACCACCCCCAACCTGCTGTGGAAAAACTATCTTCCAGAAAACTGGTCCCTGGTGCCAAAAAGGTGGGGGACCACTGTTCTATAGGATCCACAGTTGAAGGAATTTCATCAGATAGGCTACTAGATCCCTAACTGTTCACATCTCTGTAAAAATAATAAATGTAACTGCAATAAGTCCTTCTAATTAGTAACTATGTGTCAAGCACCACACTAACTCTTCTGTATACTTTTCCTTCCCTCCTATTTAATCTGCAAACTAACACACAGGGAGATAGCTATTCTTATTCCCAATTTCCTATGAGGTACAGCAAGATGAAGTTAATTTGCTCAGTTTTATAAAATGGGGCAAAGGGAGATTTGAATCCAAGTACTTCTGATTGTAAACTCTAAGCCCTCTCCATATTGCATTGTGTTACAAAGCATATCCAATTTGATGGGATTTACATAAAAATAGTTCAATTGGCAGAATAAACTTGCATAAATCAAGTCACCCAAGTCATCTCCTGTGGTGGTATTTTAGGCAGTTTGTCAAAGATATAATCCACATATGAAGTTAAAATAGGAAAGAATGGAAGGTAAATGGTCAAGGTTAATCATTTGTACACTCATCCTTACTGAAAATAAAAGTGCATGAACTGTCACAATTTGAAAAACAGTCAATGGAAAAAGTAGTTAGCTTCCTCCTCATCTAATCAGTATTTGTTAAACTTAAAAATTCTTATATATAGATAGCTTGTCATTCATGTTTCAAACTACACCCCCAGCCTTTTTTGACATATGCAACGACCTAACTTCCAGCAAAATTTCTATGCACAGCTGTTACCACTGCAGTGCATAAAATCCCCGTGCCACCTGGGGTAGTGGCGTGTGCAAAGCAGACAATTAGGCAACTTATGTGCCTTCCTGTTTAAACCGCAGCAAAGACTGTGAAAAGCTTTACATTCCCATTGAACTTTCAGGGGAGGGCAGTGCTTCTAGGTGTCGATGTGCCCAAATTTTAGACTAAAGATTTGTTAAAAGAAGGCACAGATACTTTCAGTGAGTTCACCTCATCTCCCTGGTTGGTGAGTTCTTCACTGACGAGATACATATACATTTTTTTCCTATTTTGTAGTGACACCTGCTTCCTTCCACGGTACTCTGTACTGGTTACATGTTACCAGAGGGGCTTCTAGAACCTCAGAACATAATTTAAAATCAAACATACCAAAAAAGGAGCCCAGACAATTCCTTAATGATGACAAACACAAATAATGCTCCCTTTGTTTGGAAAATCCACATGTCTGTGTTAAGAGCTTTGGACATACGGAAGTAGACAGCAGAGAGCCTGCATTCTGCCTAGGTTCGAGTTTGGGCTCTGCCATGTAGAGCACTGTGACCTTGAAAAGTTTTATCAACCATTCTGTGCCTCAGTTTTCTCATCTGTGGGATGATGATAATAGTAGTGTCCCCTTAAAACAGCTGTTATGGAAAATAAATAAATCATCATATGTTAAGAGCTCAGAGCAGCACATAACAAGCTGTGAGTACTTGAAAAA
>NW_012138191.1:1192777-1193150 GCF_000956105.1 Propithecus coquereli
TTTTCAGTGAGGATCATCTCGATGTGGCAGGGGGAGCTCATGTATGGATTAATCCGACCATGAGCTCTGTAAGTTCGGCGATGCATCTTGGGTGCTTTGTTCACCTGGATATGCTCAATGACCAAAGAATCTACATCCAAACCCTTAAGTTCAGCATTACTCTCTGCATTTTTAACCATGTGTAGCAAAAATTCAGCACTCTTTTTGGGCCACCCACCCTGTGTCCAGCCCCACTGTTTGGCCTGGGCACACCTACCAACTCCACCATTGTAACGTTGGAATGGTACACACTGTTTCTTTAAAGTGACATCTTTTAGATACTTGGTGGCTTTTCGTATATGCATACCCTTGATGGCCTGGGCAGTTTCACGAG
>NW_012138191.1:1196025-1200022 GCF_000956105.1 Propithecus coquereli
ATTTATTGTCATGCGAGGAAAGGCCTTCCTTATCTTGACATTTCAAAAATATTCAGTTTATAGAAATTTATTTGCTCTTCATCCTTTGATGGACTTTACAAATGTTTACAAAAACCATGCTTGCAATGCATGACTGTAATATCAAGAAAAATATAAAGAGTAAATCATTTTTCAAAGCAATGAAGAATCAAATTTTCTTTTAAATGGGAACTTATGCTAATAGTTTCTTTTTAATCTCTACATGAGGGTTTACAAATGCTAGACTTTTTATAAGAATCTTATGATACTAACTGAAAGTTATATACCAGCAGAGAAGGGAGCCAGCTACTAGATCATATTCTGAACTTCTCTTTATGAAATTATTACAACACTCACAGATATGCTTAACGGGCATAGCTAATGTCCCTGAAGTTCAGCATCCAAATATTTGTTGTTGAACTCATCACTCCAAGAAGACCTTGAAATGGTCCTGCAATTGTCATGCTCTAATAGCTGAACACCTGAATAAAAATGCCATAATTGATGGTGGTCACTGGTGTCATTTTACGATTGTTGTTTTAGCTAAGTGTGTGGCACACAGCTCCTTATGCATGAAGAAATTTACAAATTCAGTATAGTATTGGACAGTATTGCATACTTCCTGTAGAGCCTTTCAACATCTTCCTTTTTCTTTTAGAGAAATGGAGACACACGTTTAGACATTTAATGTATGCAATAGGACCAGCACCCACAATTCCTAGTGCTATTGCTTCATGGTTAAAAATAAAGCAATCAGAGCAGCCTTGCACCCACGCATGTCACATCCAGCTCCACCCAAGCTTCACTTAAGTGTTTAGCTGGGCCATGTCTGGGGGTAACATTAAATGTGTCTATCCAGTTAGAACCTAAAATTCTTCCTCAAAAGTCATTAAAAAGACAATGACTTTCTCCAGGTTGTCTCAGAAAATGCTCTTCATACAGAAAGAAATATGGCTGTTTCATTAATTAGGTTGGTAGTTTCATTTTTGTATAATGAAGCTCTGCTAGGGAAAGGGGTTTAAGCCCTCTAGGGCACAGGGGAGGCTGTGGGAACCTAAGTCACCTGGTACATGTGGCTCCATCAGTGACTGGGGCAGAAGGGCCTGAGTAACCTACAGATCTATGGGGTTTAGTGGATCCATGATAACCCAATGTACCTACGGAACACAGGACATTTAATGCCTCTGGGATATGTAAACCAGAGGATAACTAGACTTCCTGGTGAAATCTCTGGAATTCTACTAGGGTCTTGGTAGAGAACAGGACGTTATGGTGTAGGGCGGCAAAAAAGGCCATGAGGAGATGAGACCCGAAATGCTACAGGGAGCATCACTGCTGTACCACCCTTTCTCCACCTTGCCCATCCAATGACTGATAAAGATGAGGGCTTGAGAACTGCCTTCTTCAAAACTGCCTTTTGGATCTTTATATCATAGAATCCAAGGAAAACTCTGAATGTTTATTTGAGTGACCTTTCCCATAAGAATTGATTCACCTAAATGTCCCAGGAGCTCTACAAATACAACAAACATATTTCTTTCATCTATTCTCACATTTGTGCTTTTTTTTTCCCCCATTGATTCAACAAACTTTATGCCTTTATTCCCATTCTCTGTACTAGGGTTATGTTTACAAATGTGTCATAGTCTTTGCTCTCAAGCTTCTAATGATCTGGTAAAGGAAAAAAAATACATAGGTCCTTTCAGTATAATGGGATAAGTGCTTTTGGAGCACAGAAGGCAGCCACCTAACTGCATTTAAGGAAGTTAAAAAGGGTAAGGAAGTTAAAACTGGTTGGTTTTTTAACAGAAAAAACTTGAGGTGAATACATCTCTTAAGAGTTTGCACATATATGAATAGGGCTAAAGGAATGTCCTCACAATGCCATTGGAATTACTAAGAGAGTTGATCAAACTCTCTATTGATCAAACTGATTATTTCTTACATATTCAGTCAATAAACTCCATAAATTATATTTGGCTAATAAAATCTTTTCTAGCTAATGTTACTAGCTCTCCTGGTAATCTTAGTTCTCCACATAGGATGGAATAGTATGCAGATTTTTAAAGTGATATTTATGAAGAATTTTAAAGAATAAGGTACACTGGTTATGATATATTAGATGTAAAAGCAACATTAAGAACTTGTACATACAATGTTAATTCTGTGCAATTGTGAGTATATAGAGCAAAGACTGCAAGAAAATACAACATAATATTAGCAGGGCTTATTTCTACATACAGGGATCATAGGTGATTTTTTTACAGATGAAAGAAGCTTCCAAATATGAATATATTTTATACTCATAAAAATTCAAGCAATTTATTAACAGAAGTGCTTTGTTCACCTGGATATGCTCAATGACCAAAGAATCTACATCCAAACCCTTAAGTTCAGCATTACTCTCTGCATTTTTAACCATGTGTAGCAAAAATTCAGCACTCTTTTTGGGCCACCCACCCTGTGTCCAGCCCCACTGTTTGGCCTGGGCACACCTACCAACTCCACCATTGTAACGTTGGAATGGTACACACTGTTTCTTTAAAGTGACATCTTTTAGATACTTGGTGGCTTTTCGTATATGCATACCCTTGATGGCCTGGGCAGTTTCACGAGTGTTCTTGAAGTGAACACGAAGATTTGAACCCCTTGACTTGCATGATTTTGTGGCGTTTTCTGGGTCAAGTGAATAGCGAACCATTTTCACAGATCACCTCAGGCTGCTTGAGGGAAACAGCTTAGTTGTAAATTTATATTATTTAATTTATAATGGCTGTGTGTAACAACCAGTAGAAATTTAGCAAACACGTGACGATTGGCTATCATAAACTGGTATCCGCTGGCTCCAGTACACCACTGGGTACATTACTGGTCTGTAAAAGGTAAATTTAAGACAGACTCAATGCTACTGAGAAACAGGGAAAGTGCTGAGTTTAAACAGCATTTCCCCAAATCTCTTACAGACATCAATTTTAGCTCCCCTCTGACTTGCTTCTTCCTAGCAGCAGATTGGTTCATGATTGCTTTATTGTCACAAATCTCTCTCCTTGGGCCTTCTCTGAGGTATGTAAGAGGACTCAACTCTGGGTACTCCTCAAAAATGGTCCTGGTAGGCAGATTCCAGCTTCCTGGGCTCTATGCCAATAGGAAGGAACTGGAATATCACCTTCAAATATAGTACAGTCCAACTCAAAGGGAAATGTAATTAGGGCATTTCACTCCAAAGTATAAGGATTTATGTAGCTTTCTTCTCATTAGAGAATCTGCCTCTCTAGGGATGCTCTGCTGTTGACCAATGCTCCAAAGGCTCCTTGGCAGAAGAATATTCAGCATTTTCCTTGTGCTTATGGGAACCTGCCTCATGGTTTGTACCCATCCAATGGACAAATATTTATTGAGCACCTACTATTTACCTGGCATTATGCTAGTTGATGGAGCTACACTGGTGAACAAAGACAGATACTGTGCATCCTGGTAGTGCTTATATTCTGGTGAGGAAACACGTATTAAATTAATCAGAGTCTCATTAATAAGTGCAAGAGAGGTTATTATTAGGGGAATCTAACATAATTAATGAAATCATGGAGGGCTTCTCTAAACAATTATTAGATGAACAGGAATTTGAAAAATGTGGAAGAGTCTTAGTCAGATGAACGAGGGATAGGAAGAATCACTTCAGGCAGGGGATTAGTATATGCAAATGCCCTGTGGTAGGAGGAAGAGTAGCAAGTGGGAGAAAATCTAAAGCTAGTGGAGGAGGTTAGGTGGGAGAAATGAAGCCTGAGAGATAGGTAGGATATCGAACTACACAAGGAGCTATGGTCTGTTCTTGTTAAGGCATTCTAAGCCCTATAGCAAGGGGAAGCCATCAAATGGTTTCAAGCAGGGGGAAGATAGAATGTGACTTGCTAGAATGTGGCAGACAGATTGGAGGGAAGACACCTGCAGCATTTCAGATTAGAGAGGCTAGTGGCTTGGA
>NW_012138191.1:1201480-1203619 GCF_000956105.1 Propithecus coquereli
TAAGTTTTCAGATTTATTGTCATGCAAGGAAAGGCCTTCCTTATCTTGACATTTCAAAAATATTCAGTTTATAGAAATTTATTTGCTCTTCATCCTTTGATGTACTTTACAAATGTTTACAAAAACCATGCTTGCAATGCATGACTGTAATATCAAGAAAAATACAAAGAGTAAATCATTTTTCAAAGCAATGAAGAATCAAATTTTCTTTTAAATGGGAACTTATGCTAATAGTTTCTTTTTAATCTCTACATGAGGATTTACAAATGCTAGACTTTTTATAAGAATCTTATGATACTGACTGAAAGTTATATACCAGCAGAGAAGGGAACCAGCTACTAGATCATATTCTGAATTTCTCTTTATGAAATTATTACAACACTCACAGGTATGCTTAACGGGCATAGCTAATGTCCCTGAAGTTCAGCATCCAAATGTTTGTTGTTGAACTCATCACTCCAAGAAGACCTTGAAATGGTCCTGCAATTGTCATGCTCTAATAGCTGAACACCTGAATAAAAATGCCATAATTGATGGTGGTCACTGGTGTCATTTTACGATTGTTGTTTTAGCTAAGTGTGTGGCACACAGCTCCTTATGCATGAAGAAATTTACAAATTCAGTATAGTATTGGACAGTATTGCATACTTCCTGTAGAGCCTTTCAACATCTTCCTTTTTCTTTTAGAGAAATGGAGACACACGTTTAGACATTTAATGTATGCAATAGGACCAGCACCCACAATTCCTAGTGCTATTGCTTCATGGTTAAAAATAAAGCAATCAGAGCAGCCTTGCACCCACGCATGTCACATCCAGCTCCACCCAAGCTTCACTTAAGTGTTTAGCTGGGCCATGTCTGGGGGTAACATTAAATGCGTCTATCCAGTTAGAACCTAAAATTCTTCCTCAAAAGTCATTAAAAAGACAATGACTTTCTCCAGGTTGTCTCAGAAAATGCTCTTCATACAGAAAGAAATATGGCTGTTTCATTAATTAGGTTGGTAGTTTCATTTTTGTATAATGAAGCTCTGCTAGGGAAAGGGGTTTAAGCCCTCTAGGGCACAGGGGAGGCTGTGGGAACCTAAGTCACCTGGTACATGTGGCTCCATCAGTGACTGGGGCAGAAGGGCCTGAGTAACCTACAGATCTATGGGGTTTAGTGGATCCATGATAACCCAATGTACCTACGGAACACAGGACATTTAATGCCTCTGGGATATGTAAACCAGAGGATAACTAGACTTCCTGGTGAAATCTCTGGAATTCTACTAGGGTCTTGGTAGAGAACAGGACGTTATGGTGTAGGGCGGCAAATAAGGCCATGAGGAGATGAGACCCGAAATGCTACAGGGAGCATCACTGCTGTACCACCCTTTCTCCACCTTGCCCATCCAATGACTGATAAAGATGAGGGCTTGAGAACTGCCTTCTTCAAAACTGCCTTTTGGATCTTTATATCATAGAATCCAAGGAAAACTCTGAATGTTTATTTGAGTGACCTTTCCCATAAGAATTGATTCACCTAAATGTCCCAGGAGCTCTACAAATACAACAAACATATTTCTTTCATCTATTCTCACATTTGTGCTTTTTTTTTCCCCCATTGATTCAACAAACTTTATGCCTTTATTCCCATTCTCTGTACTAGGGTTATGTTTACAAATGTGTCATAGTCTTTGCTCTCAAGCTTCTAATGATCTGGTAAAGGAAAAAAAATACATAGGTCCTTTCAGTATAATGGGATAAGTGCTTTTGGAGCACAGAAGGCAGCCACCTAACTGCATTTAAGGAAGTTAAAAAGGGTAAGGAAGTTAAAACTGGTTGGTTTTTTAACAGAAAAAACTTGAGGTGAATACATCTCTTAAGAGTTTGCACATATATGAATAGGGCTAAAGGAATGTCCTCACAATGCCATTGGAATTACTAAGAGAGTTGATCAAACTCTCTATTGATCAAACTGATTATTTCTTACATATTCAGTCAATAAACTCCATAAATTATATTTGGCTAATAAAATCTTTTCTAGCTAATGTTACTAGCTCTCCTGGTAATCTTAGTTCTCAAGAACATGTTGCTTTTATAGTTTTAAAAAGTGAAAAACATGTGGAAGTCATGTTTTTGGGATTAAGGAAGTCAT
>NW_012138191.1:1204119-1206644 GCF_000956105.1 Propithecus coquereli
AAAAAATTAAAATACACTTGGTTAAAATAAAACTTCTCATCACTATCACAATGAAGTTGGACCCTTACCTTACACTAGATAAAAAAATTAACTTGAAATGTTTCATAGACCTAAATATAAGAGCTAAAACTATAAAAAAACCTTCGGAGAAAACATAGGTGCAAATCTTTGAGACTGTAGGTTAGGCAATGGTTAGAACATGAGTGACAAAAGAAAATATGGATAAGTTAAACTTCATCAAAAATAAAAAACTTTGTGCCACAAAGGATACACTATCAAGAACGTAAAAAGACATCCAACAGAATGGAAGAAAATATTTGCAAATTCTATCCGATAAGGAACTTATCAAATACACTGCTGATGGGAATGTAAAATGGTGCAGCCACTTTGGAAAACAGTTCGTAATCCATTAAGATGTTAAACATAGTTATCATATGATGCGGTAATTCCACTCCTAGGTATATACCCAAAAGAAATGAAAATGCATCCAAACAAAAACTTGTACATGAAAGTTCACAGCAGCATTTTTCATAATAGCCAAAAAGTAGAAACCACACACCTGTCCATCAACTAATGAATGGATAGTCAGAATGTGGTATATCCATGCAATTGAATGTTACTCATCAATTAAAAAGCAATGAAGTACTGCTACATACTACAACATGTATGAACCTTGAAAATACTATGCTAAGTGAAAGAAGCCAGTCACTAAAGACCATGTATTGCATGATTCCATTTATATGAAATTCTTAGAATAGTCAAATATATGGAGACAGAAAGATTAATGGTTGCCAGGGTCTTGGGCAGGGGAGGAAGGAATAGTGCTTGTTAATGAGTATGAGGTTTCTTTTTAGAGTGATGAAAATATTCTAAAATTATATATTGGTGGTCATTATACAACTATGAATATAATAAATATACTGATTATACTAGAAACCACTGAATTGTTCACTTCAGAAGGGTTAATGCATTGGTGTGTAAACACAGATGTTCGTCCTAAAATACCTATTCAGCCTTTCTGACGTTCATGCCATGCTTTGAAAAAAGTTGTTTCAGAAAACATGTGAATCTTGGAATTCAGTGTGTATGAATATAACTTAAAAATATTTTTCCTATTGGTGGATGATCAAGTTTTTTTTGGCCTAGTGATAGGTGGTGAATTGAAGGGAAAGATGGTTAAATAGCAGAGCTGACTAGATAGATACCTTGGAGAGTCAGCATTTATAATATGCGCAGCTTTAGAAGGATATATTTGGCTTGGCATAATGACTTTTAATTCTTAACTCTCTTGAGCTGTACCACATTATTCCTGCTTCATCCAAATGCTGGGGAGATTCCAAACTTTCAATCCCTTCATTCTGACGCTCTGAGTCACAAATATAAAACGTTTCAAACAATTGTAGCATCTTTGGGAAATGTATAGTTACAACATCTAAAATCAGTAGCTTAATCTTCAGTAACCAACACTGTTTTTGCCCCACTGACCTGCCTATTGCAAAAATGAGTGAAGGTGAGTGAGGAAAAAGTTGGAGGAAAATAACACTTTCAAATCAATAAAGTTTTTTTTATTTCGGCAGAGAATAAGAGAAGGGCATTTAACTTCCCCTTAGCTCAAAAAGTCCCAGAAATGCCAGGGCCAGGTTTCTGGGGTACACTTGAAAGATTAAAGTGTTTATATTTATACAACTCAAAACATTTCAGAAGCTAATAGTAATCAATTAGAGGCTGTGACCGTTGTACAAGTGATAATTGTTGCAAGCTTCTGATTATAGTAAAATAAATAGTGAATTCATGCAAGTATTAGAAACTGTAATTAAAACAAAGCTTCATTTGGAACCCAAATAATTACTTCTAATATTTTTATTTTTTACCCTCTTTCATTCATTTATTTATTCAGAAAATATTTGAGTTGTTACACAGTGCATGTCGCTATGCCAAATGACTCACATTTGTGCTTTCATAAAATGCATTTATGAAATATTTTATAAAAGTCATTAGTGTCTGATGCAAGAAACCACCCTATAAATCTAACTACCATTATCTAAACATCGGGAAATATTTTCTTACTCAGATGATTTAACAAATGTCACATGATAATGTAAAGCTACCTAATTTGGGTGAGCAATGGAATATCACATGCTACGGTGTTTTCTGAGCTGAAACAAGTTTTCCCTGTGGGTATACCCTTTTCCTTTAAGCCTGAGTTCATTACCAGCTCATTTTAAAGTCCACTTAGTACCTTGAGCAAAGAGAACAATTTTGTTTATCAACCAAGCCGTAGAGCCCAAAATCTTTACAGAATCCCAAAGCTCATTCTCAAAGAAATTTTAAATTTACATGTGATATTAGTTCCTAGACTATCTGAAAAGGGAAGCTTTTGAGTCAGGCATATAATTTAAGTTTGGCGCTCTCTCTAGATATTTTAAAAATACATTTATGTATTTATTTTTAAGTAATAATATACATGTAATTAAAGAGCACAGACTGCATTAATTTTAAGTGTACAGCTGATGACCTTTACATTT
>NW_012138191.1:1207284-1209237 GCF_000956105.1 Propithecus coquereli
AACTTTAAAAAATTCTCAACCTTAAATCTCTCAAATTTATCCACTTTTTAAAATCACCCTGACTGCATCCATTTATACATTGACTCATTCATTCAATACATACTTAATAAAGGCAAACATGTGCCAGGTACATGCAGAAGAGCAATAAACAAACAACTATAATGAATAAGAACATTTCAGACAATAAGTCTATGAAGAGAATAAAGTGGGATAAGATGAAACAACGAGTGAGTTGGGGGTAGGGACAACTTTCGACAGGGTGGTGAAAGACGGACCCGTGTAGCAAAACACACATAACAGAAGGAGCCACACAAAAGTCTGGTGAATGTTCCAGGCCATGCTGATGCCCTGAGGTGGGAATGGAGTGGCTTGCCCCACTAACTTAAAGTGCAGTGAGGCTGGAACACAGCTAGAGAGGGGACAGTGATCCGTGATGAGGTGCTTGGGGCAGGCGGCAAATTCTAGGCCAAGTCATGTGTGTTCTTGCAGGGACAGAGTTTGAATTTCTAATGGAAATCTGTTAGGTTTAATGCAGGGGAGTGATGTAGTTTAATTTATATTTTTGGAAGATCACTTTGTCTTCCTTGAACAAAACTGGAGACACGGAGATCAATTAAGAGACTATTTCAAAGTCTACTTCGTGATCGTTGAATAGCACGGGAGCTACAGAGGTGGAGAGAAATGAACACATGGCATGTAATTTGGATACAGAGGAAATAGGCCTTGCTGAGGAATGGTACTTGGGGATGGTGGCAGGTGATGTTGAGGGAATGGGAGGAATTAAGGACTCCCAGGTTCTGGCTTTACAAATGGGGAAAATGGTGTTGCTATTTAACTGAGCCAGAGATTACTGAGAAAGTGATGGATTTAGGACTGGGAACCATTTCCTGCCTACATTGTTAGAACAACTTTTTATTGCTATCCACCTTCAGGCATGTTCCCCAACAATTCATTTTAGAATAATATCAATTACTAGAACTGATCCAAAAGAAAGGGAAATCAAGAAAGACCTTGAAATGGTTTTCAAAGTCTTGTGTTAAAGCTTTGGGAGGAATTTTGTCAATCTGTCTTAAGAAGGATAAATTCTACATTTAATAATACAGAAATAAAAGGAGGTAGAACCTTTTTATTTTATGAGTAGTAGTAATCTAATGTCGATCAAGTGTTTATTCTGTGTCAGGTACCTTGTAAATGCTTTCCATATATTAGTTTTTTGAGGGCATTGCTATTCCTGTATTTCTTTTGTCAAAGCGGAAAACGAAGGCACAGAGAGGTTAAATAACTTGCTCTGTTTTACATGCTTAGTCTGATACACTTATTTTTCAAATCTGTGAAGAAAGCATTGTATTGCTCAATAAATGATGAGGAAATAATTTTTTAACTATTTGGAAAAATTAATTTAGATCTTTGTACTATCTCACAGATCATAACAATGTTCAAATAGTTAAATGTAAATAACAAAAACATGATGAAACTGTAGGAAATTTTACATTTAATATTGGCATAGAAAGGTGATACTGTGAATGAAAACAATGAACATACAATAGATGTTGAAGCCAAAATTAAAAAGAATACAATAAACTGGAAAAAATTTGACAGAGAAAGAGAAATGTTGATGTTTTTAGTGTAAACAGATGTTACAAATTAATACATTGGAAAAATAGTCAGCAAAAGTACAAAAATATAGGTGCAAGGATTTTAGTTGTAGTGATGTACACCTTAATGAAAACCTGAAAGCAATCGGTGTATTCCATTATGAGGAATTAATCAATCAAGTAAAATAAGTCCACAGGTTGGCATACTATGCAGCCTTTAAAATGGTATTGATCCTGTAGGAGAACACTTCTTGTCAAGGGAAAATACGATATGGTAAAGTTTCAAAATGGAATGTACTGATATGTTATTGACTGTGGTTTATGCATGTGTGATATAGTTCACATGCATAAATACACT
>NW_012138191.1:1209737-1256895 GCF_000956105.1 Propithecus coquereli
TCTGCCTCTTTTATAATCCTCACCCTAACAATAACAGGCATTCAAATATAATTTTCCTTATTTTATTTGTATTTGAAAATTATTGTTTGACTCATCAAGAAATTCTAATGAGAAACTTTCCATGAATATCATTCAAATCACAGTTTTATGTATACTCCATTTTTCATGCATACCTGGGAAACTTTAGTAATTGTGCAATTAAAATACATCATATCATCATATGTATCAAAAAAGTTAGAATGTACTCAAAATAACAATGATTAATGATTGGATAATTTTTAATTTGCAGATTTGTTGTTTAGATTGGCATGTCTAAAGCACTTGAGTTTCAAAGTGCTTTAATTTATATCTTTTTTAAAACTTGAAGTGATATTTATATAACATAAAACTAACCATTTTTAAAGTGAGGAACCCAGTGGCATTTAGTACATTCATAATGTTGTGCAGTCAAAACTTCTATCTAGTTCCAAAATATTAGTGATGCCCCAAAATAAAACTCTGTATCCATTAAGCAGTTGAAATCACCCACTTTTACCTGTCCAACACAAAGGATCACAAAAATGAAAGCTGCTAATTTCTGTGGTGGACTTACTGGTTAACATCGGCTTGAAATAAAAATTTACAGAAGTGATTCACAAACTTAACGGTGCATCAGAATCACTTGAAGGGCTTGTTAAAACATTGCTGGGTCCAACCCCAGAGGTGCTGATGCACTGAGGTGAGGCCTGAGAATCTGCATTACTAACAAGTTCCCAGAGGATGCTAATGTTGCTGGTCCAGGGACCACAATTTGAGAACCACTGATCTATGAATTTAGACACAGCTGAATTGACAAGCATTGACTCTGTGTTTAAGGCTCCCTCCTCTTTGTAGAGAGAGCAGTGGCCAATTCAGAGCCAGCTGGCAATGCTAAAACCCACCAACTGGGATTACCCAAAAGGTTGTTTGAATTGCATCTCCGGAGTCCTACTTCAGGAAAAGCGCAAATGTTAACCCGAGTTTGGACTGGAGCCACTTTGACAACCTTAAACATTGGGCTTAGCCATGGATTTAGAGGGATGTATACAGAAGAGGGGCACTTGATTCCTGAAATGTATTTTTAGTGACAGGTTCCATTCATAGGGAGTTAAAGCCAATGAGGAAAAAGAAAAGGAAAAATAACATTCCGGAGCATTTCTTTAAATAACGAGTGCAGTAAATTTGTGAGAAAATCAAACTAATTTTTGCTAGAGCGTTTGTCCTGTTTTTCATACACAATAGATCTTTCATTTTCTGTAGTTTCAGTATCCCTAATATAGTGCAAATGATCCTGCTATATATACAATATAACTTTTAACAATGAGTTTTAGATACCTGAGGCATGCTCAGGACAAAAAAAAAAAAAAACCCAAAATGCTGGGCTCCTAATAGAGGAGCTTCCACTGCCCCATGCCTCCAGACTCCAGCTCTTCTTCAAGCATGCACTTAGGCAAATTCTATTCTTAGGATGTTCAGGAATGTTCTCAACTAAGATAATGGCTTTTTACTGTGCTTCCAGTTTCTCTAACTTTCATAAGCCACAGAAGTTAAACTCTCTTTTAAAAGAAGAGCCTACATACTTGACATGACTGTAATTAAAGTAATTTAACTTGCAGCACACAGATTTTCTAAATCATCAAGAACAATAGATCAAGAGGAGAACAATTAAGCAAAAATTCAAACAGTTTTTTAAACACTCACTCTACTTGCCCTTTAAGCAACAGAAGTTTTCTGTTAATATTCTTTGACCTGAATGCATTCCTGAGTTAGAATTCTGAAGAATTTGATTGGGCTACTGCTAGGATTCATAACCTCTAGTTAATCACCATGTATTACACAGTTTATGGATAAAATACATTTGGACAGGGATAGATAAGTCTATTCATGTTAATTCACCGTTGACATTCAGGGCTTAATTCAATTTTCAGAAGTGATGATATCCCTGGCATTTCAGCAAACCCATTTTAATTAATATCTCTACACCTCTTTAAATACCATTTTATATTTTATACACCTGCTTTAAATTAAGGCAGTTTAAGGTCTGTCACAAAAGCCTCTATTCTGAGAATACCAAGAGTCAATCTTGACTTTGATTAAAAAACAAAAAAACTTGGTGTCATATACTCTCCTTTCTTTAGAATATCCTTATGGGTATTGGAAAATTATACTTTGTCTCATATGATCAGCTTTTCAGACCAACCTCATTGGAGAACTTCAATTCTTATCTGAGGCTAGAAAAGGTGGTGCCCCACGGAAAATGTATTAACCGGAAGTCACACAGACCTATGTAGTGGTGGTGCTGGGAGGGGGAAGGAGGGTGGGACTGACAGACAGAACCATGGGAGGAAACGGCTGCTACGCTTCCAAAACGAGCCTTGTCTCAAAGCAAGGGGAGCTTGTACCAGTTAACACTAGCAGGTTGAGATAACTTTTACATTTCGAACATGGCTATCGATGTCCAAAAGCTTTCCAACAGATATTAATGCTTCCACTCTACTCGGGGACAAAGAAAACTTGCTCAGAGGCATTCTAGTCTAGGGATGAACAACCTGGGTGAGTCCTGGTTTTGCATATACCAGCCATGTTAAGTGTGGGCAGTCACTGACTTCTGCATTTCCTCATCCACACAAAGGGTCAGACAGCCTCCCCTAGAGGGTAATTGCTTAGCACAGTGATCAGTGCAAACTAATACATAGGAATTGCTCCATAAATGTCAGCTTTCAACGCTGCTGTTATTACCATTATTATTTTTAAATCTGTAATACACATTTTCACACTGGGCATCACAACTTCGGGAAATGAATTAAAAGCCAATTCAATTTTCTCTATTTTCTTTTTACACCTTTGCTATGTTTAGGTTAGTTTTAGCCTCATTAAAAGTCTTCTTTTCCTCCTTATATTTTATATACTGGCATATTAATTGCCTTTTTAAAAATATGTGTCTTTATGTTGCATCTAAGAGGTATACATTATGTAGTCTATATATACTTTTTTTTTTTTTTTTTGAAACAGAGTCTCCCTCTGTCACCCAAGCTAGAGTGCAGTGGTGTCATCATAGATCACTGTAACGTCAAACTCCTGGCTTTGAGCAATCTTCCTGCCTCAGCCTTCCAAGTAGCTGGGACTACAGGAACAAGCCACCACACAGGGCTATTTTTCTATTTTTTGTAGAGACAAGGGGGCGGGGGAGTCTCACTCTTGCTCAGGCTGGTCTCCAACTCCTGAGCTCAAGCGATCCTCCCACCTCAGCCTCCCAGAGTGCTAAGATTACAGGTGTGATTCACTGCGCCCAGCCCTATATATACTTTTGAATGTAAATTCACAGACACATCTTTAAAAAGGTATGTAGGTGCTAGGCTATGGAATATAAAATTTAAAACCTACTTTAAAAATCACTCAAACATTAACATAATAATTTATTTCTTTAACAAATGTCTTTTTAAGCACCTAATTTGGGTGAGGAACTCTGTTATCTAAGAATGAATTAGATATGTGCCTAACGTCTAATGGAGACAAGATACAGTTGGTGAAATGTTTTATTTCTAAAAGAGGTAATTTTATCTGCCGCGCTATTTATAAAATGCATTTAAAGCACTGAGTTCATACTGACATCATTGTCTTAAAAGTGCTATTTCTTTTGTTTGTTTCCTCAAAGACATACTAGGGGGTTCTTGCAAATCAATGTATGAAAAGGACACTACGATGAGTGAAGAATCGACAGTGGTCTCAGAACTCTGCTTTCCGAAAACTTTAGTTAGCAGGCACCACGTTGCTCCTCAAAATGTGGTTTGGGGACCAACAGCATTGTGTCTCCTAGAAGCTAGGTAGGCATGCAGAATCTCAGGCCCATCCTCAATCCACTCATGGCGTTCTGCATTTTAACAAGATCGCAGGTGACTTGTATGCACATGAATGTTTGAAAAGCCCTGCTCTAAGGCCATATATTGTAGTTTGGTAGAGTAGCCTAGGAACACTAGGGACCAAACTTAAAAACCTGGATTCCTGAGTCCCATTCCAGACTCATTAGAATTTTTAGGAGGCCAAGAAGTTGCTCAAGAGAGTTTTATTTTCAGTCATTTTTGGAAAACACCAAATAGAGGGTATAAGCTGATGTTCTAAAATAACATGGATCTCAGCTTGAAAGTCAGGGCTGCCCCTCTGGAGGGAATAAGCCTCCGTTTCCTCATAATAATGGAACCTTCCCAAAAAGACTACCACGAAGCATATAAAGTCCATCAAAATTTCTGGTATATAAAATAACATGATGCATTCTTAACTACCACAATTAATATTCCAAAATTACTAGCACTGTTAACTAAAGATACCTCTCTCCTCACCCCCCCCCAAAAAAACCCCAAAACTAAACAAAATCCAAACAAAACACTAATAATAGTAAAGTTCATTTTCGGTAGAAACAATGTCAGGTGATCAATGGACAACACTAAAGACTTCAAGAATTTTTTGTTTTCATTTAGTGGGCAAAAGTCTAACTGGGAGTGAAAAGATACATGGAAGAGATTGGGGTGAGTGAGTGGGGAGGTGGAGGCAGGAGATGGGGAAAGGCCTGGGCAATCCTGCTTACTCAGCAGACAAAAATATCTGGGCTTGGGGTTGGGCAGATCTAGGTTCGACCTTTGCTGTGTGTTGGAATCTCCTGGAAGCCTTAAAAAATAAGATGCCTGCATCCCACCCTCAGAGATTCTCATTAATTGTCCTGGGTGCAGCCTGGGCTTTGGGAGGCTTACAGCCTGCTCAGGTGGTTCCCATGTGCAGTCAAAGTTGAGAATGGCCACTGCAGTGTCTTCCTTGCAGTGCTGCTGTGGTCTTTAAATGAGATAATACATGGTCAGACCTTAACACTGAGTTTTGGCCCTCAGTAACTGCTCAATAAAAAAATACAGGTTGAGCATCCCTAATCTGAAAATCCAAAATGTTCCCAAATCCGAAACTTTTGAGCATTGACTCATGCCATAAGTGGAAAATTCCACACCTGACCGCGTGCAATGGGTCACAGAAATGCATGTGCACAACAAAGTTTATTCAGGCTCTCCAAAGGGAAAAAGATCATCTCAGCTCCCTTCAGCTGTGACATATCTTTTCCACACACACCCAGATGCCCCCTCAACATGTACGTACACAGAGGGTAAGAAGATGGCATGGGTACAGGCCCGATGCACCAACAGTACGGTTCCCGCAATGGTCCTCAGAGTGCCAAGACTAATTAGCTTTACTTTTTGCTTATTCTCTGCTCTGTGGTATAAAGGCATTGTTGAAAATGTCAAAAAAGTCTGCAGATACCCCTATGGGTAACAACGATAAGATACAGGCATTCTGGTGATGCTGCTGTGCTGCTTAGTTACTCTGAACACATTATTTTTGCATTGTATTAATGGCATGTCATATTTTTACTAAGTACTTACGTGTGAATAAGGTTAAGAAATGATTGCATATCAATAGCATACAAATTCAGAGTCAGGAATGACAGTGATGCCAAACAACTACAGATGGTCCACACGGGTGGCTGAGACAGTAATACCTTTGCTTTCTGATGGTTCGACGCACACAACCTTTGTTTTATGCACAAAATTACTAAAAATATTGTATAAAATTAACTTCAGCCTTTGTGTATAAGGTGTATATGAAACATAAATGAATTTCCCAGTTAGACTTGGGTCCCATCCCCAAGATATCTCATTATGTATATGCAAATATTCAAAAATCTGAAAGAACCTGAAATTTGATCCCAAGCATTTTCAGTAAGGGACAATAAACCTGTAGCAGTTATTGTTACCATAATATTTTGGGTTGCAAGCAAGTTACATATCATGAAACGTGTCTCTCAGTTACCACCCCCCAAAAGAAACATGTAAAGAGCTGTGCATAATACCAATACCTGTCCCTGAAGGGTGTACAATCTGAGGCAAAGACAGGCAAAAAAAAGTGCTTAAAAACCAATACTTCTCAGGTGGGAATTCCCATGTGGCCTCTAGGGTGCAGTGCATACCTGTTGCAAGTCTCAAAATGTAATGTCTCATTGGGTGCCGCTGGGGGTAAGTACAGCCCACTGACATCTTCCCTCCATACCCACAGCTGAAAATTCACTCAATTTAAATTCTACCTTCAAATGTCAGTTTGCCTTTACTTTACCTTCTAAATTGGTATCTTGTCAAAATGATTAAGATGAAAAATAAAGCTCTTTGAGTCTCCGTGTTCTCTAGTGTTGCAGGACAGACACAACTTGTTTCCTTTTAGTTGGCTTATTTTATGCTTACATTTACTCTCCCCCCAGCCCACTGATCAGAACGTATGAAATAAATTAGTGCGATAGGTAGAATAACAGTTCCCCAAAGCTGTCTCTGTCTTAATCGTTAGAACCCGTAGGTGTGTTAGATTATGTGGCAAAGGGGTATTAAGCTTGTAGATGGAATCAAGGATGCTAGTCAGCTGATCTTAAAGAGTGGACAAGGGAATCAGAAGAAAGAACCAGAGAGATGTCAGTATGAGAAGGACTCAGCCCAACCTTGCTGGTTTGGAAGATGGAGGAAAGGCTTCATGGTCCAAGGATAAGCTGGAAAAGGCAAGGTAACAGATTTCCCCCTGGGGCCTCCAGGCTGGACTGCACCCTACTGGCATCTTGAACTTAGCCCAGTAACATCATGTCAGACTTCTGACCTATGGAACTGTAAAATAATCAGTTTGTGTTGTGTTAAGCCACTGAGTTTGTGGTAATTTGTCACAGCAGCAATAGGAAAAGTAATAAGAAAAAAAAAATACCAAAGAGCGAAGAAAGATGTTATTATGGATTTTATCTTCTAATGAATTAAATTTAGTTATTGTATAATTAAAGGAGCCAAAATTATCCCAGCTGATATTTCTTGTATATTTTACAGTTATATAATGGATTGAAAACAAAGCTGAATTAATTCAGAAGATACTATATTAGAATTTGTGATAGGCACCCTGGGGTGGGGTTTTCCTTGGTTACTCTCTGGATAGAAAAAAGAAATTCTTCAAGGATGTCTCAGTTAAGTCATCTCTAGACCCCTCCTAGGCCCTTCTAAAGTTTCTTGTTCAGGCTTCCCTTTCTCTACACTTACAATTTTATTGAAATCAGTTTAAGCAGGACCACAATGAACTGAGTGCTTATGTCCCCATTCAAAACTCATATGTTGAAATCCTGACCCCCAAAGTGACAGTATTAGAAAGTGGGGCTCTTTAGAGCTATTAGGTCATAAAGGCAGAGCCCTCATGAATGGGATTAGTTCCCTTATAAACGAGAACCCAGAGAGATCCCTCACCCCTTCCACCATATGAGCACACAGTGAGAAGACAGCCTTCCATCTATGAACATGGAAGTCGGCCCTCATCAGTTACTGAATCTGCTTGTGCCTTGATCTTAGACTTCCCAGCCTCCAGAACTGTGAGAAATAAATTTCTATTGTTTATAAGCCACTTGGTCTATGGTATTTTGTGATAGCACCCCAAATGGACTGAGACAGGGACACACAATGGTGACAAATGTCCAACTGTGATATTTCCTTCCCATGCAGACTTGTAGGGATGAATGTAAGTATTCTTGAAAATAGAAAAAAAAAAAAGAAAATAGAAAAGGAAAAAACAAAAGACTCATGATTTCTTTAATAAGGAATGGCTCTACTCTCACTACTGCTTTCCTGTTTTTCTTTCACTTTTTATAATGCCAGGGAGGCCCCTTTTGGATAGGCTGGTATATATTTTTGTTGGAATCCCCCTCACTTGGACTGTTATGATATTATTATATAAGATAGCCAAGAGTCAAATGGCCACACACCCTCCTAAGAGGGTCCCTAGGCAGACTACATTAAGAACATTGCCGTGCAGGATCTGATAATTGTTTTAATTTTTACTAATTAATAATAATCCAACTCATTTAGTATGAGTCCTAGGAGAATTCTCTGTTGGTACTGCTCAAAGCTAAGTAGATTCCTACATCATCTCCCTTTTTGAGTTCTTATACAGTGTTTGTATTTGATAGCTCTGGCATTAGTCCTACACAATAGCAAAAAACATATATATATATATATATATATATACACACATATATATTTTTGTTCTTAAAATTTTGGCACAATTACACAAACTTAATAACCCTTCTGGTAGATAAAAGTACTTTCATCCACTAAAAGATATTTTTAGGCGTGTGAATTTAATAAAAAATCATTGTTATATAACTTACACCACAGACTCACCCTCTACACTCTCAAATTAACACATATCATCTGAGGCCAGAAATCTGTATCTCAAAGATTCTGTAGTGTGCTTATACGAGGACCCCAGCTTTTGTAGCTCAAACTTTGGAGTTAATTTTCTAGCTCTGGATTTTGGAATTGAACTTGCAAGCTCAAATGCAAAGGTGTGGAGGGGATGAGGGTAGTACTGCATTTATATTTACATTTACAGATTATGGTTTACATTTATGGGAATATTAAATTCTCTGTAATCTAGTTTACATCAAAATGGAATTTGCAGAAATTGTGAAGAAGAGATTCTTTAATTTGCAAATTTAATATTCCAAGACACGTTTTCTATTTGCGAGTGACCTCTAAGGTCTATAGCAGGTTGTTTCTTGTCACTGGGAATATCAGACCTTTATAAGGCTACCAATGTAAGGAAGTGAGGTAATTAGCAAGCCTGGCTCTGCCAAGGACCCCGGATCTGCTTTTAAATGCAAATTTGTTTTTCTCTACTTATCATGTTGGTAATAACTCCACTACCATCACTGAACAATATTTTTCTTTGTGAAAAATGTCCCTGGAAAGGAAGCCAAAGGCTAGAGTTGGTGATGTGATCCAGAAAGATGATGCTTTTTTAGGCAGTAAAAAAAAAAAAAAAGAAGTTTCAGAAGAATTAGAGAGAATATCTCCAAGTTGGCAGCTTCTTAGCTCTGTGACAGGAATAAGTCAGCCACATACTGTAAGCAGAGAAAATGAAATGCTAATGGGATATTTGAGGATGAGAGTCCTCCGTTGTGATATCGAGGGCATGTCAACTCTATAGGTCACATTGCTTTTCCAAAAGTCAGATAATGGAACCAACATAACAAAACATCTTTGACCCAGTTTAATTGATGTGATTAATCAACAGAACTCGCTTATCTATTCAGGTCTGCAGGCATGCATTCAGCGAGCATTTATTGAATCTGGAGTACTGAGCCAGACATTGGAGTAGATTGAAATCCAATGTTGAATAAGACAGGGTTCCTCTTCTTAAAAGAGTTTTTACAATCTAGCAGGAAATATGAAAACGAGAAAACCACTGGGAGATATTAACAAACTGTCAAATTTGTGTAGAAAGGAAGCAACAAGCTTCATTAGAGAAGAGGTGGAAAGATTTCATGGAGATAGTATCTAAATTTAAATTTAAAAGACGAATAGTGTTTGGACACTTGGAGCTGACAAGGAAAAGGGAGCACCTCAAATTTAGGAACTAGTCAAGGCAATGCTAAAGATGCATGTTAGCCATGAGGACCCAGAGGAGAGGGACTCAGTTGAACTTGAGATTATGGAATATGACACTTCAAGAAAAAAGCATCCAGGTCAAGAAAAGTAAAAACTTAATAGTCCTAAAAAAGAAGTAATAATTTGATCAAAGATGGGATGGGGGCATGAACCAACATGGTATTACCAGGAACTAGAAGCTGTTTAGTATCATTGGAGTGAAATGTGTATGGAACATATCATGGAAAAAGAAGAGGTTGTAGTTCTTCCCAATCCCATCTCATCTCAAACAATTCTGTAAGAGGCTGCTCTAGAAGGATGAGCCAAACTGTGACACCTTCTGATGCACAGCTCAGAAGAATTTGTTTCTGAATTTGCATAATTAAGGGTTAATAAACTGGCGACTTGGCAATGGAGTCCGACTCTGCCATAGGGCCCTACCTCCTGGGACAGCATGGCTGGCAGCACTGGATCCAGGACATGCAGAGAGAGAGCCTTCCCTCTGGAAGAGCAGGGATATCTGAAAAGACCTAGCACTAGTTCTAGAATATACATCTGGATATGCGCCTACAACAACACTGCTGAGAGTCTTGGAAGCATTTTGGCCCCAGAAAGTGAGCAGGAGATACAAGAATCAAATTGAGAACCTGGCCCTGGCATGGGCAAGAGTACCCAGTGGGGGCAATGCAAGGGTGAGCCCTTTTAGTATAAGTAGAAAAGACTAATGATTTCTTGGGATCAATGGTGGGATAAAGAGAGTCTTGAAATAAGAAGCAAGGGATGCTCTGACTAGATTACTCCTGCTGCCATTCATAGGAAAAATTATTCCATGGAAACATGAAAATTTAGGAAGATCCATGGTGGAAGGTGCCTACATTTTGGTAGGGACAGAATTGAGGAGACTGGCTCAGGTATTAAAAATTCTCTATTTCAATGAGTGATGATTCTGTGTGTGTGTATGTATAGATTCATCAAGAAGTACACCTAAGATTTACTCTCTGTACTCCAAGTTATACCTTACCAAGAAGTAAAACTTAAGAAAGAAGGAAATGAAGATGAGATATTCATAGTGCTGGTTCTGAATCCTATGTTTAACATGATTTATGCATTCGCCATATATTTACTGAATTCATACATGGTACAAGGCAAGCACCATACCCTGATATCCATTGCTATTCCTTGGATACATGTCAGGTATCGTCAAATTTTGCCAGTTGATTATAATCCTTCTCCTATGATCTTTCCTCATTTAAAAAAAACACGAAGAAAAAAAAATTTTTTTTCAAAATGATTGCTATTAACAATTAAACAAATTCTAGAAATGTTCTTCCCGCAGTTAATTTACAAATGCAGACTGAAACCAATATTGTTTTTCTCTGCTAGAGTGCTTCATTTCATTTCTCTGAGGTCCTTCATTTTTGCCCCGGAAACATTCATTTAAATGTAGGTGTGAGGGCGCATAAGCTTCTTAGCAGTGACTCAGAGGGCTGACGGACCCCTTCTTATGACTTTTCCAGACAGAGAGGAATGGTTCAGCATGTTAAGTAGCTACAAATAGTATAATTCAGCCCTAAACGGCCGCTCCACATGATTGCCTACTGCTGCTAAATTTCTCCACCTTAAATGCCATACTAATACACTGGAATTTTGTTTCTCCTTCTCTTACTTAGGTAAACAAAAGAGGATCCAAAGTTCAAAATGCAAAATTGAAATCCCTCCTTGAAAGCATTTTCGAGGTATGCAGAAGGAAATGTGGGAGAATTTATATCATGACATTCCAGTAAGCTCAGGAATCAAAGGGATGTTCCTTGCTCAATGTAAGCATGCAGATTGTAAAGTTCTCTCAAGAGTTTGCCTGCTAGTATGTGAGATATGTACTAGAGATTATATGTTCATTCCATAGAGATTCTCCTGGGCTGGGTAAGTTAAGTTATGTTCCCTAGAAGCAAAGCCTAAGAGGAGGATACCTTAGGTGGTGATTTATTGAAGGAGGCTGTCAGGGGAGACATATAAGAGAATAAGAGAAGCAAGATAGGGAAGCAGAAACAGCTAAGCAAGGATGTAGTTTCAGCTGGAGACTAGTCTCAGTCCGACCCTAGGAAGAGTTCTAGAGTATGAATGATACCCTCATGGTGGCCCAACTTGGGGTAAAGGAACTGACTTTTGATACCACTCTGTGAGTCAGTCATTGGCTACTGACCACTACTGGGTGGAGGGATTACTTCCTGGGCATTTCCGGCCAAGGCAGCTCCTGTTGGCTGAGGACAGTTCTCACAAGAAGGGAGTGGACATGAGTTGCTAGCAGCCAACACTCCCAGCACCTGGAGACAGGTGTGCTGCCTAGGTAAAGGGGTGGGGCAGGGCACTATTAGCATCTCCATTGGGCTTTCTCCATGATACAATGTCTTCCAACCTTTCTGACTCAGCTTATGAAAATGGTGTGCTGGTAAGTGTCTAACAACCAGATCTGGGGTTGAGGTTGGGGCAGAGAAGCCCTGATTTATAGCATTTGTTGGTTTCTGTCATATAAATTCTCCCACCATGGCCATATTTAATCTATCAATGTGACTCGATAAAGGTAAAGTCAGGAAGAAATGAGCAAAATCAGCTCCTGTGAGCTGGTAGGAATTAGCTTTGGCATGATACTGGTTTACAGGATTCACACTTTCTTGACTGCTCTGGCTAATCAGGATTCATTGTCAATATAACCGAGTGTTAGTTGAGATACAGAAGTTTGGAGGAGTCCAGATCTCTCTAAGCCAAATTTCTGAGTTTAGAGGAGAAATACTGAATAGCTATTCTTTGCAGTTGGTATGGTGTAGTAGACCTAGGCTTCCCAACCATCCTGGTTTGCCTGCAACTATCTTGGTATTGGTGCTGTTGGTCCCTCCTGCATCCCAGGAAACTCCTCAGTCCTGGGCAAAACTGGATGGTGAGTAACTTTAGCAGATCCCATGAAGTGCTGCATTGTCTTAATACTTTTTCTTCCTCACTGCCCGTAGTAATTTCTCTCTATGACACCTTGTAGTATTTAACTCTATTACAATTAAAACTTCATCTCACAGTCATCTTGAACTCAGGATATCCATAATTGAGTCAATTACCTTGCTTCTCATACTTGTTCCTTATAACCATTTCTGAACCACCCAAGCAAGATTTAGAGAGTCATCCTAGGTTAATCTCTCATCTTCACCTCCCATATCCAAATGGTCACCAAGTCACTTCCCAGCCACTGGCCAGAACTAGTCGCTCCAATCTAACTGCAAGGAGAACTGGGAAGTGCAGGGGAGCGTATGGGACATATAATTAGCACAACGGTATCAGCCACATGAATATATCCTGTGTGCCAGGCCCTTTAGCAGGTACTGGGATATAGACTGTGAAAAACACTGATAGGATTCCTACACTCAGAGAGCTTACAGTCCTCCACAGTAGAGCCTGAATAACCTTTTAAGCATGCAGGTTGTTCATACTATTTCCCTGCTTAAAACTGGTAAATTGTTCCTCCCTGTTGGTGGGGTAAAGCCCCAACTCCTTAGTATGGCATTTAAGATCCTCCTTAATCATGACCTTCTTCCTGTTTAGCCTAATTTCTCACCACTTGTCTACATGCACACCAGGTTTTGGTTATCCAGGAAGTGTTTTTAGTTCTTCATGACACTTTAATTCCTACCTCTGTGTCTTTGCACATACAGTGCCCAGTGCCTGAAGTGCAACGTAAAGCCATGTGTCAAATTCATCCTTGAAGTCCTACCTTGACAGTCTCCTCTCTGAAGCTATCTGTGACTAAAACCAACAGAAATGATTTCTCTCTGTAGCTCACCCATTTGTTTTCCTATAATTTGTGCTCAGGTTAAACAGTGAGCCCCTGGAGAGCATAAACAGCATTTGACTAAAATCCCCAAGTACCTATCATAGTATCTAGCACATAGTAGTGCTCAATAAATCAACATTAAAGCACATTAAGTTCACATTGCCTTCTATTTCTCTCTGATTGCTTCCCCTGAAAAAAATTCCACGAATTCGGGGAACGTGCCATATATTTTTCACACGTATTTAGAGTGAGTATTTAGCAGAATGCTAAAAAAGTCCTATGTTAACGTTGATCATTGGAAAGAAAATCCTAGAAAGAGGCCAGTATAGCAAGAAGTTAATGCTGCAAACCTTATATAAGACCGAGAAATCCTTTAAAAAATATTTTGAGAATGTTAAGGTCATTGTATCATTATCAGGGCCCATCTACATGATTTTGTAATGCAATGTTCAGACTCCCCAAACTTCTCTCACAGAACAAAAATACATTATTGCCTTAGGAATATATTTTGGAAGGGTGGGTTGTGTTAATCATGCTTTTTATTTTCTGTATTTCTGATTCTTTGACATGTGGGGCTACCCCAGACCAGATTTTGCTGACCGTGGAGGGATTGCCCCATTTAGGGCTAGCTAATTCCTAGAGATGGTGAACAATAACGTACCTTTCATACACAAACTGACCAATCCAGAGCCCACATACCTACCACCTGCTCATCAGGCTCTCATATTCAAGGCCAATATTCTCCTGCCCTATTACCCAGGATCAGATACCAGACAATTAGAGACAGCTCCAACACCCCAGAGCCTGTTGAAATTATTCAAACAAACCAATGCTAAGCCTGTTTACACTGCCTGCTTATACTGCCTTGCCCATTCCTTCCTGTGGAAACCACAATAAAGGACCCTGCACACATATTCCCCTTGTTCCCTCTGCCTCCTAACAGTGATGCTTCCCTGTGTGGCCCCCTGTGGCATGGCATGCTCTCTCCTATTGAGAACTGTGTGTAACCATCTCTCACCTCCTGCCCACCATCTCACACCTCCTCCCAACCATCTCATGCCTCCTCTTCACCATCTCCCCACATCAATGTGCAATGGTAGGGATATCTTGATCTTTTGGCCTCACCATACCTTAATACTAAGAAAACCTATACTTAAAAACAGGAGTGGAATTGTGTTCCATGGGACAGGCTGTAGGGCTTATTAAATAGCTTGGAGAAACAAGCATGGAAGGGTTCTGGTCCCCCACCGAGAAGATATAAGCATGACATATGAGATAGAGTGTTTGCAAAATGGTCACCAAAATTCTGCTCTTTGGAACAAAAGCCTTGCATGGTTCTCCTCCTTCTCATTGCTCTCTGACACACATACATGGGTTAGGCTTGGCCCTATGACTTGCTTTGGCCAATGGGGGACAACAGTAAATGTGATGCAAGCAGAGGTTTGAAAAGTGTTTGCTCAATGGGGGCTTCTCCTCTCTTGCTGCTGGGTGAACAAGCTCAGGCCTGCCCACTTGGAAGACAAAGGACCTCTTGGAGAGAGACCTCAGCCAACCCAGTTGAGCCCCAGGCATGTGAGGGAGGCTGTCCTAGACCTCCAGCCACTGCTGAGCCACCCCAGACCAGATCTGCCTAGGCAACCCACAGAATAGTGAGAAAGAACACACTTTTATTGTTTCATTCTGTTCTATGCAGCTAAGGAGACAACCTTCTAGAGATTTCCTAAGGCCCACTGTCGTATTATTGGTTGAAACACTCATACATAATCCTGGAAAACTCAATATATAGGCCGGCTGGACTCTTCTATGTTTGCTTAGTTCTTTGTTGTGGGAAAAAAGATACTAGTTCAAACTTTCCCAGCATTTTGTGGAAAAAAATCCATTGTATTTTTAATTTAATTTGATACCACATTCCAAGAATAGGATCACGGACATATTCCAGGACTTGCTATTCATTGGCCATTTGCTTCTATATGTAAAATTAACAAGAAGCAATATTTGAATATTGAAAAATCAAGGTGTATTAGGCAGGTATTACCATATTAACGCCATGTAACTAATTGCCCTATCACATAGTGGCTTAAAACAATAGGTTTTACACTTCTGTGGGTTGGATACATGGTTTTTCTGGTCTTGACCAAGCCTGTTCACACATGGGGAGGGAGACTTTTTGTTGGTCCTTCAGGGTGGGTTGGCTGAGAGCACTGTGGGTACCCAGCTCTGCCCCATGTGTTTCCCCCTCTGGCTGGCCTGGGCATATCCTTCTCATGGCAGTGTCAGAGGACAATCCTAAGGGCAAGCACATGGCAAAAGTGCTTTTCATTTCTCTGTGTATGTCACATTTGCCAATGTCTCATTTGCAATGTGTCACATTACTGAGCCAGAGTAGAAAGCAATTATAAAGTCACATGTTTAAGGGCCTGGATGCAGGGAGGTGGTGATGATGAAGAACTGGGTCCAATAATGCCATCGATCTTCCAGCAAAGTAAATACCAGCAAGTGTACGTAAAAGAAAAGAGGTACTCTGAAACCAAACAAGATTAATATTCTGTGATCTGTCATAATGCTTGGGAATTCAGATGAACATTCATAAAATAATTTCTATTGAATCAATATTTATTCCTATCAAAATGTGACTGCTGTCAGAAATTTTCTCAGGTCTGTAAATGAATATCCATCTTATTATTGATCTACATACTTGGGATTATATATGATAGGCTTAAATAAGAGTTTGAATCATTGCTTCAATTATACTGGAAGGTGCTAAGAAAGAGTGTGATTTATTTCTCAGGAACCAAGGTCGTAGTTGATTTCTTTTTTAATGACCCTGAATGGTAATGGGAAAAGACTAAATGTTTAAAAAGCCCAGAGAAATAACTGAGGTAACAAACAAAGGTGGTTTCCCCTAAAAACTTCATCTAATTTCTATGCTAAGGATAGTCAGAGTCCAACTGTATTGGCTGGGAACTATTCTTTGCATAGAATATTTTATTTTTAACATATTTACTCTTCTTACAAATAACTTACATGTGTTCTCCATCATAACTTTGTTTTTTTGTTGTTTTTTTTTTTTTTTTGGAGACAGGGTCTTGCTCTATTGCCCAGGCTGGAGTGCAATGGCATAATCATACCTCACTGCACCCTCGAAGTGCTGGGCTCAAGTGATCCTACCACCTCTGCCTCATTAGTAGCTGGGACTACAGGTGGGCACCACCACGCCCAGCTAATTTTTTTATTTTTTGTAGAGACAAAGTCTTACTATGTTGCTCAGGCTGGTCTCGAACTCCTGCCCTCAAGCAATCCTCCTGGCTCAGCCTCCCAAAGTGCTGGGATTATAGGCAGGAGCCACCGCACCCAGCCTATAACTTCTAATTATGATCCTTGTGGCCGGCCTATAACTTCTAATTATGATCCTTGTGGCCAATAAACACTTATCCTTCATATTCCATTTCTTATTTAGGAGAGGTTATTTTGTATTAATTCATTTTTGTGGGTCAACAGCTGTGTTCCCTTCACTCACTGTGCTTTAACAAGTCAAGGACTATTGAGATCTGATCATTTATGACCTTCATACACTGAAATATTGCTTTAATTGCCCTGGAGAGAATTTATTAATTTATTATACATAAGTGGCTATCTCATGCCCATCCAAAGGAAGTTGGCTGATTCAACAAAAATATTAATGGCAGATATAATATGTGCCAAACACTGGGTTGATGCCTGGAAAACACACACATAAAAGTTTGCATGGCCTTTGCCCTTACTAAACTATTAATCAGTGAAGACAAAGAAATGAGTTTACCAAAAATAAATGACAAAGGCATACAAAGGTTAGCATTAAGATTTAATTGTTAGTAAGTTTTATTAGAACAGAGATGAAAGAGATTCCCACAGGCTGAAGAGGTCAGGCTTATTAGTTACTGGAGCAATTTTTTAAGGCGTGTTAACAAAGGCAGGGGCTCCACAGCTCACACGCATGGACCCAGTTTAATGAGAATCTGGTATATATAAAAATACAAATGGTTTTCACAAGACAACCAAATACAAGAAGCAGTAATGAGATCCTTGGCATTTTAACACTGAAAACAATCAAACAAGGAAGACAGAGGGGGAATAAAACTAAAAGTAATTGACAATCCAATAATTAGGCAAGAGAAGAGAATTAGCATGGTTTATTGCCCATGCATTTAGCTTTAGCCTTTTAAACTTACTTTTACAAATTTTTAAACTTATTTCAGACCCCTAAGGTATGAAGACTTATAAACTAAACTAGGACACACATCATGGGGGAATGTTTAATATTTTTATTTTTGCCAGTTAAGATTGCCTAAGTTAGAAGGTCATCAAGGAAAATGTGAAATGGTCTATGACTCAACATCTTTATTTTCCAAGACTTTAAAAAATATTAATATCTATCTTTTATGTGTGTACAAATAACACATGATGTGATTGTTGGTTTTTAATTAATATCATTTATCATCACACTCTTGTTCTTTCACTTCCAGCTCCTCCTTTGGGGTTCTCTACTCCCTTTCCATGACCTGAGCTCTACAGAATTAAGGTCAGTTCTCCAACATTCCTTCTGTACTACCTACATTACACTTGGTTTGCTCTCTAACTCAACTGCAAGTCTCACTCGCCGTCCCATAGCCTTGAAAAACTCATAGAAATTTAGGTGATGTATACATTTTGTGCAGTTAATCATTAAATTGATCACTACAATTTTTAAAATATTGAAACAAAAAATAATAGCATAAAACACATCCCATATTTAACTTTATTTCAGCTAAATAAAATACAAAGCAAATAAAATACTATTATACTATTAAAAATATTTAAAAATGCTATTATACTATTAATAGAAGAAGAGATACCAGAAAGTTAATTTGAGTTGCCTTTGGGAGAGGAGAAGAGTTAGGAATTATATTCTGCTTCTTTAAAAAATATATACTTCTCTAATATTTCTAAAATGAGCTTGTAACTTTTAGTAATTATATTTAGAGAGAGTATGTGCATATGCTTACTTATATTAAAAATTGGAAATCATAAATTTAAATTATTATCTAAAATATTGTTGGGAATTATGTTAGCATGAAGTGTCATCTTCAAACCTTTTGCTAAAGTAAGAGAGATTTATAAACTACATTTAGAATTAGGAATGTCTGGCCAGAGTTCTTTTCTTCTCCTTGGTCTCTTATTTGTTTCATTGTAGTTTATTCATCCCAGATTGGAGAAATTTCATCAATATCAAAAATAGGCTTTTAGGAATGCCTTTAACATTATAGCACAGTCCCTGAACTCCTAAATAGCATTGTTTTATTAAAATATGAAATCAGGTTAAGTGCTTCCGGAAGACAGGCGAAACTACTACTTTTATTGAAAAGCAGGCAGAAATTCCCACCAATTATCTAAAGGTATTTTTCAATTATTAATTTGATCAATGGGAAGTAATTTACAAAGTTAAAGGAGAAATTAAATTCTCTAGGCAATTTTTTAAATAGCCTATTGTACTTTATTTGCATAAATGTAAGTACGTGTGATTTTTAACTGGGATACTTTTACTCTATTTTATAAATTAATCTATAGTACTTATGACTTAATTAATTTGCAAACGATTGAAGGCTGGCTATACTTCATGAAGCAGGAGGTTTTATTTCTTACTCAATTTGATCAATCAGTTTCAAATAGTGACTAATGTACATGTTAAAACTTTTTACTTGTATAAAATAAAGGGGAAAAACAACTAGCATAGACTACAGTCTCTGAAAGTGGGGTGGAGATCAACTCTTATGTGATGTTGAGCCAAAGGGAAATCAAATCAAGATGATTTTAGTTTGGAAATTCATTTCACTTTGAAATCTGACCCATCCCTACCATACAAGCAAGTCAGATCAATGTATTAGTACTCTTGGGTGAATTGTGAAACAGCCAGGAATTTTCCTTTTATGGTGTATCAAACCTTTCCATGAAACGGGATAACCAAAACCCCAGAGCTGGAGAATTCATCTTTAGATAAAATGCTAAGATGGGGTCACTGCTTGATTCTGGTCTAGTTCAAAGGAAAAAAAGGAATGTTCTGTTCAGTTCCCATGATTCTTCTTTACCAAATTTATGTCTGAAAACACAACCCAAGTATTTGCTCTCTCCAAGAAACACATCTACCCTACAAAGACTCACATAGACTCAAGGTGAAGAAATAGGAAAAAATATTCCATGCAAATGGAAACCAAAAGTGAGCAGGTGTAGCCGTTCCCATATCAGATAAAATAAAAAGTTAGTTCTTTGAGAAGATAAACAAAATTGATAGACCACTAGTCAGATTAACCAGGAATAGAAGAGAATGAACTCAAATTACTTCAATCAGAAATTAAAAAGGAGACATTACAACTGATACCATGGAAATACAAAATATCATGAGAATACAATAAAAACCTCTATGCAAAAAAATTAGCAAATCTAGAGGAAATGGACAAATTCCTAGGAAAACACTACCTCCCAAGCTTGAATCAGGAAGAAATAGAAATTCTGAACAGACCAATAATAAGCAATGAGATTGAAACAGTACTAAAAAAAACTCCCCAAAACAACAACAACAAAAGCCCTGGACCAGACAGATTCATAACCAAATTCTACCAGACTTATAAAGAAGAACTGGTTCCCATCCTCTAGAAATTATTCCATAACATTGAGAAAAAGGGTATCCTCACTAACTCATTCTATGAAGCCAGTATCACCTTGATACCAAAGCTGGGAAAGGACACAAGAACAGAAAGGAAAACTACAGACCAATATCCCTCATAAATACAGATGCAAAGATTCTCAACAAACTACTAGCAAACCAAATTCAACAACACATCAAAAAGATAATTCACCATGATCAAGTGGGTTTCATCTCAGGGATGCAAGGATGGGTCAACATACACAAAGCAACAAATGTGATTCACCACATAAACAGAAGCAAAAACAAGGACCATCTGATCATCTCAATAGATTCAGAAGCTTTCAATAAAATTCAGCACCCTTTCATGATAAAAAAAAAAAACCCTCAGCAAACTAGGCAGAGAAGAACATATCTCAAACTTATAAAAACTATATATGACAAACCCACAGCCAATGTCATACTGAATGGGGAAAAGTTGAAAGTGTTACCCCTAAGAACTGGAAAAAGGCAAGGGTGACCACTGTCATCACTTCTATTCAACATAGTTTTAGAAGTCCTAGCAGAGCAATCAGGCAAGAGAAAGAAATAAAGGGCATCCGTATCAGGAAAGAGGAGTCAAACTATCACTTTATGCTGATGATATGATCTTATATATAGAAAACCCCAAAGACTCTACCAAGAGACTCCTGGAATTGATAAATAAATTCAGCAAAGTCTCAGGTTATAAAATCAATGTACACAAATCAGTAGCATTTCTATATACTAATAACAGTCAAGCTGAGAGTCAAATCAAGGACTCAGTACCATTCACAATAGCCACAACAAAAATAAAATGCCTAGAAATACACTTAACCAAGGAAGTGAAAGATCTCCACAAGGAGAACTGTAAAATACTAATGAAAGAAATAGCAGATGACACAAACAAATGGGAAAACATCCCTTGCTCATGGTTTGGCAGAATCAATGTCATTAAAATGTCCATACTGCCTAAAGTGACCTACAGATTCAATCTAATTCCCATTAAAATACCAATGTTTTATTTCACAGACCTAGAAAGAAATAATAATCATAAGCTTCATTTGGAACCAAAAAAGACTTCAAATAGCCAAAGCAATCCTAAGCAAAAAGAACAAATCTGGAGGCATCACATTACCTGACTTCAAATTATACTACAAGGGTATAGTAACAAAAACAGCATGATACTGACATAAAGGTAGACACATAGACCAATGCAACGGAATAGAGACTCCAGAAATAAAACCATCTATCTAAAACCAACTGATCTTTGACAAAGCAGACAACAACATATACTGGGAAAAGGAAGCCTTATTAAATAAATGGTGCTGGGAAAATTGAATAACCACATGCAGAAGAATGAAACAGGATCTCTATTTCTTACCATATGTAAAAATTAATTCAAGATAGATAAAAGACTTAAATGTAAGGCATGAAACCATAAAAATTCTGGAAGAAAACATAGGAAAATCTCATCTAGACATTGGCGTAGACATAGGCAAACAATTTTTGACTAAGACTTCAAAGGTAAATACAGCAACAACAAAAATAAATGGGACTTAATTAAATTAAAAACATCTGCAATAACCAGAATCTGCAAAGAACTCAAACAAATCAGCAAGAAGAAAGCAAACAACCCTATCAAAAATTGGGCAAAAGACATGAACAGAAGTTTTTCAAAAGGATATAGAGAAATGGCCTATAAACATATGAAAAATGTTCAACATCACTAATCATCAAGGAAATCCATATTAAAACTACCCTTATCAGAATGGCCATTACTAAAAAGACAAAAAACAATAGATGCTGGCGTGCTTGCAGAGAGAAAGGAAAGCTTATACACTGTTTGTTGGACTGCAAATTAGTACAACCTCTGTGGAAAACAGTATCAAGATTATTCAAAGAAATAAATGTAGACCTACCATCCAAACCAGCAATCCCACTACTGGGTATCTACTCAAAGGAAAGGAAGTCATTTTATAAAAAAGACACCTTTACATAAATGTTTATCACAGCACAATTCACAACTGCAAAGATGTGAAACCATGATATATATATCATGGAGTACTATTCAGCCATAAAAAGGAATGAAATAATGTTGTTTGTAGCAACTCGGATGGAACTGGAGAACATTATGCTAAGTGACATATTTCAGGAATGGAACACTAAACACCATATGTTCTCACTAATAAGTGGGAGCTAAACAATGGGTACATATGGGCACAAAAATATATAAAGGACAATGAAAACCAAGAAGGGGGAGAGTGGGAGGAGAGGTGAGGGATAAAAACTTACCTGTTGGGTACATGAACGCCATTTTGATGGTGGACACACAAAAGCCCCAATGTCCATGTAACAAAAACATTTGTACCTCCTTAATATTTTGAAATTAAGACAAATAAAGGAAGAAATTTTAAAATAAAATAATAAAAAGAATCATAAATACTTATTAGTTCTGTCTTTTTCTATGATTCTAAAATTCTATGATCCTAGAATAGCCTATTCTTAAACTTAGCATTTTATTTTATTGTAAACTTAGCATTTTAAGTAAGATTGTTCTCTGGTCTTGATTCCTTCTCTTTTGCTGTGCAAACTTAACTGCTGGAAACTTTCAAGACCTAATCTATATACGCTTCAAACATGAATCAGTTTTTAAAAACAAAGTCTTAGAGGAAACTCTAAAAAGATCTACATTTATCTCATTCCCTTTGTCCATGAAACGATGTCCATCAGCCCCTAACTGCAAAAATGTAAACGCTTAATTACCCTGAAATAACAGGCTTAAAGAGGCATGGAAATTCTTGGCTTTTTGTTTTGTTTTCATTTGATCATGGCCTGAAAGCCATGAAGGAAACTATCACTGTAATCACCCATTGACACTCCAGAGTCTTGCTCAGAGAGAAACAACAAACAAAAAGAAAAAAAGCTTTGTATGCCTTTGGAATTTTAATGTAAATCTTGATTAGCAGAGATCAAAGTGAAACCCAAAGTGAAACCCAAAACCATTTAGAACTTGGGCTTTTTACAGAAGGGTCAGGAGGATCATTTGGTCAGAGTCTCACACATAGAAACTGGGATGTGAACAACTGGGAACGCTCATCCCTGTTGATGGGAATACAGTGACAAACCACGTTGGACCACAGAGCTGTATGTACATGTGAATATTTATAAAAGCATTTTTATAAAATATGAAAAAAGTCTTTAGAAATGGTCCAAATGTCCAAAAATGTAGAAAGGATACATAAAACTTACAATAGGTTCCGAGAATGGAATACTATATAGTATTAAAATGAATTGCTGCCAAACATATCGATATCACTCTCTTGATACCCCACCCTTCTGCAAACATAACCCAGTTTCTCTGTTCCATTCCTACCAAAAGTTCTTGAAAATGGCGTCAGCATTGCTCTTTGCTCACCATATATCATCTCCTGAATGTTCACATGAATGTCTGTCCCCACTTTCCTAGAGAGATTGCTTCCATCAAGGTCACCAGTGACCTCGACATTGCCAAATTCAGTGATGACATTTCTGTTCTCATCTTGCTTGACTACTCAGCTGCTTTCAACATAAGTGACCATGTCCCTCTACTTTACATATTGTGTTCTGATGGTTTTAAGGATTTTGCACTCTCCTGTTTTCCTGCTACTTTACTGGCCATTCCTTCTCGACATACTTTGCTGGTCCATGCCCTTTTATGTTACTGGGGTGTCTAGGGTTCTTTTTTGAGTCATTTTCTTCATCTGCACACTTCCTCCAGGTGGTCTTATTCTATCTATGACCTAAAATATTTAATACATAAATACTAATAATTCCCAAGCCTACATCTCCAATAACATCTTCTCCCCAGAACTCCAGACTCAAATATCTACTTCCTACATATTTCCACATGAATGCAGGGTCAGCTTCATGAGTGTGAATCCTGTGCAGTCACACAGGGCCCCACACTCAGAAGGGCCCATGCTTGGTTTAATGTTCTGCAGTCACTGTCCTGAAATTCTTGATCATTTTATCTTTGAACTTGTGTTTTGTAACTAAAGTGCAAAGGGACAATGGAGAATACACACAAAAAGAGGAGATACATGAAAGATGGGTGCTCATTGTTCCTTGCTGCCCCATTCACATATAGGATTTGCAATATTCACAAGCACAGAGTTTCCACGGATCCACAATGCCTGACAGTTCAGTGAGACTCAAAGTTAGCACGAAGTAACAGTGTTACATCTCAAGGCTCTGACAGCTGTGAGAGGCCATGCTTTCCTTTACAATCAGAACTTGTTGCAAATGCAGAAAGAAAGCAATAGCATTCTAAAAAAATGAACCACCAATAAGCCCAATCTTGTTTGTGTCATTTCCCTATCTTAGACAACCGTTACACTGAAAATGGTGACATAGAAAAAAATGGGAAAGATGGAGAAATCCAAAGTTCCTTTTCCTTTCCATCTTTCCTTACTCATCAGCAAGCTGAAGGTAGAGAGTGTTGGTAGAAGTGAAATAAAAACAAAGGTGTTAGTTTTGTGCAGCATTTTCGGGTAAGAACAAACTACAAAGGCATGTACAAACAATGAAATAGAAATTTTATAACTTTGGTGATTCTGTATACAAAGTAAAAAGTAAAGCAAAGTATGACTTCATACTTTGCTTTAAGGATGGCATTGCACAATGTAAAGATGAATGGTAAAACTCATGCTAATAATATAAAATTTTAATTTTTCTTTACTTAGAATGGCATTAAATAGCAAATTTTAAAAAAGTTATGACAAGTGGTAGAGAGAGACAAGTGTGGATGACTGACAGACATCTCAAACTTCAAATGTTTGTAAAGTATTCTTAATTTTCCTTCCCTTCCTTTGCAAATCTCCTTTCCTCGTCTTTCTTATCTTAATCATAGCCTGTAAATCCATCAGTTGCTCAAGTAAAAAAACTGAGAGTTAGTTTTTATTCTCTGACTTTCACAATCCATTTTATAAACAGCCCCTAAACAGATCTTTTTAAAGACATAAATAAATATTTTCCCTTTCCTAATAAATTTTCTCCACTGAGCCTCCTTGCTTTTTTCATGAAACCCAAATCTCTAACCACAGTTTCCAAAATTCTGCGTGATCTGGTATCTATATACCATTCCAAACTGTTCTCATCTCAATCTCCTTTTCATACATCATAGCTCTGCTTCACAGGACTTCTTGCAGTTTCTCCGAAATCCCAGAATCGCTTTTACCTTTAGAGCCCTTTTGTACTAATGAGCTTTCTTCTTGGCGTGCCCTGGACCCTGATCTTTGCCTGGGAGGCTCTTCTTTTGATTCAGATCTCAGCGTAAATGTCTCCTCCTTTCAGAGTCCTACTCTAACCACTTGAAAAAAAAAATCCATTTGGTTACTACAACTGGCATCTTGCTTTAGCTCTTTTTTTTTTTAATCATTTTTCCTGCTTATTAATTTATTTGTTTATTGCCTGTCTTCCTCCACTGGGTTGTCGGCTCCATGACATCAGGGATCTTATCTGTCTCATTTAATGTGTCTGGAGTGCCTAGGATAGTGTCTGCAACAAGGTAGCTGTGGACTGAATGTGTAAATGAACAAATGGATCAGCTCTGTAAGTGCAGTTGTGTTTTCTCTGTTGATGGGTGTTTTTGTACACATGTATCTGTACGTACATGCACCCACATGCAAAAACACATATATACATACATCCATATGTGTATATATACATATGTGTGTGTGTATACACTATAGTAGATTTGGCATTGCTTCCTCGGCACCCATTCTGTGCCTCCCTCACTGTATAACAGCCACAGATTTAGAGTGAAATCGACACCACCACAGTTGCAGAGGGGTGCCAAACCCGATCTTCTCTCCCAGCCTTAGTTTTGGGTTCAGTGATGGGCATGTAACCTAGATAATAAAAATGAACTTTGAGATTTTGTTCAATGATTGGAGGAGAGAAGCCCTCCTTCTGACCCTTGGTGTGACCGAGGAAGCATCTAGTTTCTAGTTTTAGTTTCTGCTGTCATCAGAATGACAACGGAGAGGAAAGCCTGCTTTAGCAGGAAGCAAATATTATGGAAGGAAGAGTGACGAGCATGAAAACAACGAGACCCATAATGACCTAGTTGAGCTGCTGGCTGGATGGAACCTGAAGCCCGACTGCCAGACTTTCCAGTTAAACAAGGCAACAAATTTCATTGTTCAAGCCAGTAGGAGCTGGATTTTCTGTTACTTGCAAATAAAACATTGTAATTGATACCAGTAGTAAATTTTAATCATTGTTAGCCTTTGGGTGTATTTACTTTTTGCAGTTTTTAATGCTGTTAAAAAATAACATAGTTAGAACTAGAATACAGGTATATTTTTGTGTATCATTTTTCTACTTATTGTTATAATATAAGCATTTATTTTCCTGGTAATTCTTATCCTTACAACCATAATCTTGTTGGTTATATAAATATCTAGTGATTACACATACCATAATTTACTTAAGCATTTCTGTATTTTTTGGAAACATAGAGTATTATTATCATTCTCCTCATGTTTTGTTTCATTTCTTTTCTATTTATTTCCTAGAAATTTAATTATTAGGTCAAGATGTGTGAAAATTGCTTTACCTCTTGAAACACAAAGCCAAATGGCTTTTAAAGATGATTCTAATATTTTTAATACCACAGCACCTTGCCATGTTAGGCTTTATCACAATTTGACTTCTTACAAATCTTTGGTAATTCGATACTTTCAAAATTGGTTTCATCTTATGTTTTAATTTGCATCTCTCTGATTACTAGAGGGTTTGGATAATTTCTGATATGTATTTTACTATTGATATTTATCCTTTGGGGAAATATTTGTTCACTTCGTAGGTAGCTTTTCATTGTGGCAGATGTAGTCAGGGTCCTGGTGATATTTTCTGGGCTCTCATCATTCCTATGAACTCAGACCAACGACTTTCAAAGCAAAGAACTGAATATCTTTGTCTAAGGGCATTCTTGCTGGTGTCCAGGAAGCCTAAGTATGAGATGAGTAATGAGTGGTTTAATGAAATGCCCTCCCTTACAAACCAGATGCATCCCTCAAGGACTGATAGGAGCTGGCAGATAAATACCCCAGCTCCCTTGTCCCTCACGTGGAATAACACAAAAGTCTGTGTTTTAAGCTCTTGTCTGGAGTATCCCAGGGGAATTTTGTTCTAGTTGTCCACAGTGGTAACTTGCTTGTTAACTCACACTATATTGCCTGCCTTTCCTTCCCTTTAACCCTCCCCACTCGAATACTAGGCCTTGTTGACACCCCCTTCCAGATAAACTCTTTGTACCCCAAACCTCCTCTTAGGCTCTGCCTCTAGAGAATCCAATTCAAGACACCCACCAAGTGAGATTTACTATAGTGTAATGACATAAGCTTTTAACAATACTTATTGAACATTTGAAATCTTCTTTACTGCATGTAAAAAGAAAAGTCAAAATAAAGCAGTTCATTTTTCTTTGGAAATAAGCAGAAATATTTAGTACAATGTATACTGGCCTTTTAAAATTCTTAGAATGCTTCCAAGCAAAAGGAGTGAAAATAACTAATGATTTTTTATGATTTTTAAGCTAAAAGGAGTATTTATTCATTATATGTGTGGCTTCAGAACTTTGGTGTTTTTTCCCCCCATGGGGTACATCATAGAGCTTTTGAAAAGTACAAATTTCTTTCTCCCTAGGCTTTAATCATCATGCTTTAAGGAAATCTTTTGAAAGGAAGGTAGCGTATATTGCAATAACTAGGCCCTTTCATTAAATTCATCCCTTAAGAAAAGCCCACGCAGTAACTGATTTTTGACCTCAGTTCAAATAGAACTTTGACTAGAAAATTCTCAGAGGTAAAATACCACAAGTAATGGGAATGTTTCATATTTTAAAGTTTTCCAACAACCACAATACACTTTCTCCAGCATATATTTGGTTTGGGCCGTTTGAAGTTCACTTGGAGTTTAGATGGTATTTTATAGACCTATTGCACGAACACCCTGTTTTTCAAGTATACGTGACCTGTTTTAAGGATTTAAAATACAAGAAAATCTTTTAAAAGTTTGTTGCTAAGACAATATCACAGCTATGCATCTATGCCCTTTCAAAACATTGCATTTTAGAACTTCCTCAGATTTCCAACTTGAGTATGAGATCTAAAAACTCAACTGGCCATAAATTCCCTTTACAGTATAAATTTACTTCAAAATTACGGCTTTAGTTGCTAAGTCACAACTTCTAAATCACGTCTTTTAAAATTTTTAACAACTTCAAATGAACATTTCAACACTGGTCGCTTTGAAGCAGAGTAGAAACATACCACCTACTAATGATTATTGCTAACCTATTTTACATTAAAGTACCATAAAGTAGTTTCTGATGTATGCCTGCAAATTTAGTTTTACGGGCATCATGATGTTCACTCAGAATATTTGGAATCTGGAGAAAAGATTTTTCCATCACAATTTAGAGATTTTAATCTTCCATTAAAATCTTTATGTTATTGTAGCATACTGAATTTACTTAAGAACATCTTGTCCTCAGGCGTCAGGCTGTCTACAAGGGAAAAATGAAGTAGAGTCTTAGGTGTCTGGATAATGTAGGCTAAAACAGTTTGTAATTGAGTGAAAAGGGTTCAAGACAGATGGAGAAAGGGAATTAAGTCAATACAGACCTACATCAGAGTCACCATTTAGCACCTCTGCCCTTTTAACTTTAACTGCAATACCTTTCCCAAACTCTAGTATTTGCTTCCAGACTTGGTCCATCTTCCCTGGAGCTCAAGGTCAAGAACGCACAAATAAAGAGGCTGCTCTGGAAGTCCCTGGCACTTTCTCTGGCTGCAAGTGCTACTCCTTTCCACTGTTTATGAGACCAATGCCCAGGTTAATAATACACAATGGCCCAAAAGGCCAATAGTGCCCTCACCAAGAAAAGCTAGAGGTCATCTGATCAAATTATCTAGCTAACTGGCTCAGGACCAGAATTAAAGTTGCATGATATTTCCTTTCCACCTTGAAATTCTGAATTAACTGTCTATTACATACCAATCCAAGAAACCCCCAAGTACAAATGATCCTAGCAAAATTGTACTATCAACATATTCTTGTGCTGGTAGCATCACAGAAGGAATCTTCTTATATTGATGCTATATGTCATGAACGTATAGTTTCAAAAAACAGAAGTGATTTCTCTTCTCAAGATAGCTCAAGCTAGGTAACCGATGTCCCGAAAATCTAAAACAGACTTCACCACCTGTAGGTACTATAGATAAGCAGCCATACATCACAGCCAATTGTGCACCAAATTTATATTACATCACCAGGAACATTCCAAGGAAATTCAATAATGTCTATTTATTAAATTCAGTGCTATGATTACCAACCAAGCAAAACAAACCTGAAATATATTCCATGGAAAATCTAACTGCTTCAAAGGAACCCAACAGAATGGTATGTTTACTTGGTGATATTTAAATAACAATCACCACCTCATTCATATTCACGTGCTTCCTAAGAATTATAGTCTTTCATATTCTCAAGCATAAGTCACACATCATTTCACAGCTTTGTTTAATTTTGAGTGTGTCAGAGCAGTGGTCCCCAACCTTTTTGGCACCAGGGACCAGTTTCATGGAAGAGAATTTTTCCATGGAACTGGGGGTGGGGGGATAGGGGGGATGGTTTCAGGATGATTCAAGCACATTTATTGTGTACCTTATTTCTATTATTATTACATTGTAATATATAATGAAACAATGATATAAACCTCTCTGCTAATGATAATCTGTATTTGCAGCTGCTCCCCAGTGCTAGCTAGCATCACTGTCTCAGCTGCACTTCAGATCATCAAGCAATAGATTCTCACAAGGAGCTTGCAACCTAGATCCCTCACATATACAGTTTACAGTAGGATTCACACTCCTATGAGAATCTAATGCCACCACTGATCTGACAGGAGGCAGAGTTTATGTGGTGATGTGAGTGATGGGGAGCGGTTGTAAATACAGATGAAGCTTCGCTAGCTCGCCCACTGCACGCCTCCTGCTGTGCGGCCATGTTCCTAACAGGCCACAGACTGGTACCGGTCCTCGGCCTGGGGGTCGGGGACCGCATTGTTAGAGTATGTGTTGTTACATCCATTAGAAACAATCAACCTTTTGATGAACTATGCACTTGGTTCACATGCTGAAAAACCAATATAAATTGGGATGTTTTGTCCATCCATTCACTTGATACACTAAGTAGACAAAATTGTTTTCCATCTATTGATAAGGCACAGACTTCAACTCAAATAAGTATAATTCATAAGCAGATAACGGCCTATTATAAAGTAGTCATATAACATCCCAAAACTGCAAATAGGTTGAGGGCTTAAAATTAATTTAAAAAATTTAAACGTAATGATTTAAAATTACCTACATCATACTTTACTTATGTAATTGATAGCAAATAAATAATGAGATGAAATTTTTGAACTATATTTTTGTTTTTGTTTTAAATACATAAGGATTAAGTTTTCTTCATAGGGAACAAGCCCAGATCAGGAATCCAGGGCTGGTGCGGTGGCTTCAGTCACTAGGGCCCAAACTCGTTGTAAATTTCTGCTCTTCCACCTTAGCAATGACCTCCAACTGCAAAGTTGCTTCATGGTCCAAAACAGCAGTTGGAGCTTCAGTCTTCACCTGTGTTTTATGAGTATTAGGAAGGAGGAAGGGTGAGAGGCAGAAATGCAAGTCCCAGGTGTCTATATTCTCTTGAAAAAAAAAAAATCTTCCGGACGGGCGCGGTGGCTCACGCCTGTAATCCTAGCACTCTGGGAGGCCGAGGCGGGCGGATTGTTTGAGCTCAGGAGTTCGAGACCAGCCTGAGCAAGAGCAAGACCCCATCTCTACTAAAAACAGAAAGAAATTAATCGGACAACTAAAAATATATAAAAAAAATTAGTCAGGCATGGTGGCGCATGCCTGTAGTCCCAGCTACTTGGGAGGCTGAGGCAGAAGGATTACCTGAGTCCAGGAATTTGAGGTTGCTGTGAGCTAGGATGATGCCATGGCACTCTAGCCTGGGCAACACAGTGAGACTCTGTCTCAAAAAAAAAAATAAATAAAAAAATTAAAATCTTCCTTAAAGTTCCACCTTACCAATTATGCTTACATCACACTGGTGAAAAATTGGTCATGTGGCTAGCCCCAGTCTTTTAACTGGTTACATTGCTGGAAAAAAGAGACAAAATCTATTGACTGAGCAAATATACTGTATATTTTCTGTTTTCCCCTTAAGACCTACTTTCCAGCCTTCTCCACCTGTGCTGGGCCTAGGAGACAACATTCTATGAACTGTGTCATCCAGCCTTCACCCTCTGGCTGCCCTTTGAGTTTGGACAATGAAACACACCAAGATGAGATTGAGAGGTGGGAGGAAGGAGGTAATGGGGCCTTGACTACTCCTGCTCTAGTTAAAGCCAGAGCACTTGTAGATGGGCACTAAGTTATTTCTCAAATGAGACCTTTTAACTTAATTGATTTGTTTTTTTCCACTCGGTTGAGCTATATGACTCCCATGCCGACGCACATCATTTTTAAAAAAATCAATTACTTGCTTCTAATTCTTAAGCAAACTTTTTAGTTCATTGTATGAATGCAAGACTTATTTGCCAATTCACAAAAGTATTTTTCCAACTGAGAATTATTTACAAATTGGCTACCTTCCTACCCTGTGATTTAACATAATATGTATACCTTTTTTTTGGCTGTCAGCCTATAAGTCTCATAGGTTTACACATTGTAAGCCACCAAAAAGGTGCAATTTCATACAAGTGATAGAGGGAATGGCATTAATGGCCTACAGATTGGTCAGCAACATGTATTTCATAAAATAATGAGAGACAGTTTACTTCAAAAAGCCAGACCTCAATTATGTACTTTTCCTGGTTTAGAATTTATTCTAGATCGTGAAAATAGTGTATCACCCAAAATGTTACCAAATGTAGTAATTTGAGATTAGAAATATTTTAGAAATTACTTTATTTCAGGTATTTTTAACATTAAGATTACCCCCATGTGAAGTGATGTTGCCAAATTACTTAGAATTTCAGTTGGTTATATTTAAATTGGGGTTTTGCTTATTAAAACTGACATCCTCTTTTTAAAAAGGCAATTTTGAGTCCACAGAGGAGTTAGTGTACTGTCTGGCTGAAAGACTGCACATGATTCTGTTAGGCAGGCTGGCTTCATACAAGTATTAATTATTAATTAGCATGCGGCCAGAGTGAACAAGATTGCCTTGGCACAGTTATGACTTAAATAGGGAACAAGGGACACTTAACCTGCTTTTTGCCAGAGTGTAGCTCTTATTGAGAGAACCTCCTTCGCTTTCCCAAAGTCCCCAGGCGCAGCCTTGATTTGCCTGGCCACAGGGAAAGCACTGCTTCCTGTAAAGCAGCTCTCAACTGTGGCCAGACATTAGGATCACGGGACAGCTTTTCACAATGTCAGGGCCCAGACTGCATCTTAGCCCAAGTATATCACAATCCTACAGTGGGGCCTGGCCATTAGAATTTTTAAGGCACCCCAGGTGACTTCCCTGTACAGGCAAGGTTGAGAACTACTGCTGTAAAGAGACAAGGGTCAGCATGTGAGTAGGATGCATGATGGAGCTGGTCTTAATTTCTGCTTCCCACCAAGTCAGCCCCTCTGTACTTAGCTCTGAAAGATTATGACTAAGCTAAGAGTGAATATAGCAAAGACCCTTTGCCCTCCTCTATCTTTCTTCACCCAAGGAAAGATCTGCTAAAAGGAAAAACGGAAGCAGGCTTAACCAGACTTTGTTCTGTCTCAGGCCAGGGAGAATTTCTTGCTGCAAGAATATCAAATTGACATAGTTCTATGATTTCAGGTGACAGGGTGGAGAGGGACTAGACTTATTAGTTCATACATGTTGATTTAACTGTAGGCTTAACTTTCTTTTTGCTTTAAACTTTGAGACATTCATTTACTTCCCCACATCACCATTCATGGATTATTGCATCAGGATTATGAATGGCTAAGTCTTGTACCTCCTCAGGAAAACACAGCACTATTGAGTGAGTATGGTGCCTTATAGAGAACTCCAATATTTGGTCATGGTGTTAAGAGCTCTGGGTTTCACAGCCCCACACAATCCCTTTGAAATGACCTAAGGCTTGACTTTAAGGGATTTCTAGTCAATTACATTGATGATTGCTATGTCAATTTGGTAAGGGTATAAAGCAGTTTTATTCTATAAACTGCACTTACTAATTGCATCTGATAATGAAATTTAATCCTATGCAAATTGAGCAGTTGAAGCAAATTTACTGAACACAAATGAGGAAAGGTAACGTAGAAGGGAACAAATACAAAAAAAAAAAAACCTTTTACGTTTATTGATAGAATTAAAACCTATTACATTTCAATGTAATATATCAAGATAGAATAGAAAGGTGGTCTTGCACTTCTGCTTGAAACATCACATCCACTGTATTTCAGGTCTTCAATGCTTGGGCCTTTGCACTCACTTGAGTCAACTAAGAGAAGTGTTTTCAAGCTGCTCGTGTCTCAACTGTCCTAGAACAGACTAAGAATGAAGGCCCTAGGGTTACATATCATTCCCCTGAACAAGTAGCAATTTTTTTTTTACATGATTCATAATTATACTATGTTCTAAGTTCAAGGTGTCAAATTTTATGATGAGAAATATCAATCTAGTTCCCATTCCCTTAAGGTAGAAGATAAATCCACAAACCACAACAAAATGGTTAACCACGCACAAGAGACTCGAAGTGAAAGATAGATGAGTAGGTAAACCTCTTTTCTAATGGTCTTCAGCATTCTATCTGGAACAGTTCTCGCCAAATCCTAGGTCATCTCTCCATGACCATTTTCCCATTATCTGGTCTCTAGACAGGACTATGCTTACTTCTTCCATACCCTGTTTTATCACCACATTCTTCCACCAACTCACAGACTGAGGCCACCCACTACAAAGAATACTGCACCTCACTCAACATGGGAAGGGCTTAGAATTTTATGATTTAAGTACCTGTGAAGGCACACTTTCTCCTTCCTGGTTGGTCTTAAGTCTTCTCTGTAAAGGTCATGTATTTCCATCTATCTTCTATAAATCTCTGGCTCTCTCTAAATCTTATTAAGGGTTTCATTCAAATGACAAAATAAAAAGCAAATGGAAATGTTTTGTTTTAATGATAAAGTAGAGCCCACTGTGTATGCCAAGGTAGAATATGGCATGTGCTCTTATCATAAATGTTACAGAAGCTATTTGGTTGTCAGGGCTTCATCAAAGCATCTGAAAACTGCTTGAGTTGAAAGGGAATAGACTATAATTTCTATATCTTTCCCAAATAATCAGTCACTGACAACTTAGAAAATTCTTATCAATAAAGATGGAGCCAATTTTCTCTATTCCATAAAAACAAGTAGATTATTTTCAGAAAGAAATTTTTAAATCATTTTAGACCTGACTGAAATTAGATGAGAGAGACACTGAGCCTCAGAAATGATTTTTAAATGAAGAGAAATTTAATAAGCGATTGTAAATGAATGTCTGTTGATGCGCTGGGCAGCCCATCTTTGATTGGTCAAAGATTTATCCAGTAATAATGAAAACATTTAGGTTAATCTCAGGATTTAGATTCTTTCAGAGCTAACAGTTCTGATCACTCGGGGGTCCCTCAGCTTGCTGCAAGCTGACCCTACGATCACATCCATCATAGCCATGTTTTCTTGCTTCAGTTTGATCATTTTGCTGTTCTCAGCTCCCCAAAGAGTTCTACCTGTGAGTTGACATTAAGCAACAAGGCTAGAGAAAGAAACAAAAAAGAGTAACTGTGGGACATGCCACATAGTGAAAATCTTTCTAAAGTACTAAATGTCTTATTGTTTAAAATATACTTGTCTGGCTACCTGGAAAGAACATTACTAAATGAGACCTTGCCAAAACAAAGATTTTTCTCACAAAACTGGATAACCTTTTTTTTTTTTTTGGCACTTGAAGGCGGAAGCTTAAATATTTCTGGACCGTTTTCTTAAATGGAAAAGTACATGTCCTACTAATTTCACATGATTAAGATCCTGTCATATGTTGGATTTGAATTTAGCTTCTGAGCTAACTTGAAAAAACAACAGATGATATTAATATCACCAAGCAGAAACTCAGAAGCTGGGCAATGGCTTTGATGTTAACAGCACTTCATTGAGGTATAATTTATATGAATAATGCAAATATTAAGATACGGATCAATGCAATTTGGCAATTGTATATGACCACGTAATCATCACCCAAGCCAAGATCTAAAACGTTTTGTCTCCCCAGAAAGTTCTGCCTGTGCTTCTTCCTGATCAATCCTCTTGTACTCCAGAGTCAGCTACAATTTTCATTTCTATCACTATAAAGTATTTTACTTGTCCTTAAATTTACTATAAATGGAATTGTAGAGTATGTTCTCTTTTGTGTCTCTTCAACTCTCTTCAAAAACAGTATGATTTTGAGATCTATCCACTAGGTTGAATTCATCAGTAATTCATTCCTATTTATAGCTGAGTGAGACTCCATTATATGACTATACCATGATTTGTTTATTCATTTACCGGTTGGTGGACTTTTGGGTTGTTTCCATTTTGGGATTATTATGAATAAAAGTGCTATGAACATTTTTTCACAGGTTGTTATGTGGATACATGTTTCATCTCTTTTGAGTAAATACCTAGGAGTGGAATTGCTAGAACATAGGACAGATAGGTTATATTTAACTTTATTAAAAACTGACAAAGAGTTTCCAAAGTAGTTGTACCATTTACATTACCACTGTATGAGAGTTTCAACTATCCTACAGTCTTGCCAACATTTAGTCTCATTAGTACTTTTTTTAAATTTTAGCCATTTTAGTGAGTGTATGGTGGTATAACAGCTTTTCCTGAGGTTAAGAAATAATTTCATTAAGGCTGCTAACAGTAATGTTTTTCTGGATTCATTTGCTTGAATTTTTCTTTACTTGATTTTTCTGTCTTAAAAATTTCCACACCCCAAATGCTGTAAGCAGCCATAGATAAGAATAAAAGATTAAAAAAAAAACTTTCCCTGTGTACATATACAAATATCTCAGAAACAGGAACACAGGAGGAGTTGTCTGCTTACATAACAAAAATCTAAGAATCAGATTTTAAAAAATAAAGAGCCTTCAAGGGCTGAGAAGTTGGTGGATCTTAAAACAAGATTTCTGGGCACCAATGCTTGCTTTATTTCAAGAAACTATTCCACCTTGAATCTTGGAGCTGTGTTGACATCATTTACTGACACCTACTAACTGAAATCGTTGGCATTTCACTAAAACTTCAATAGCAAATCTGAATAGTGAGAAACTGTTTCTGAATCCTACCTTGGAATAGTAGAAACCAAAAGCAACCCTAAAATTGCCTTTTTCACACTTATAAGAGTGTGCCTTTTGAATTTTGTGCTTATTTTATTGAAACTATAAAATGCATGCCGGTTATGAATTCATCCTGATTCTGATAACTGATTTATCTGTGGGCAACACTTGGGCATTTGCAACAAAACTCAACTTATAAAGCTTTAGCCCTATTGTTCATGATGCAGTTACATAGAGTAGACTGTTTTTAGGCATTGTCAAATATATCAAAGATATAGCTCAGGAATAGCTATAATTTAGAAACATGTTCCTTGTTCACCTACACAAGTTTATCCTGAATTCTGAAGAACTCCCTGAGGTGATTAACATGTAATTACCATGAAATCAGCCTGAAAAAGCTTTCCAAGCTATAAAACTTACAACCTGGGTGGGAAGCTGGGAGTGCAGGGCCAGATGCTAAATGTCTGATGTCCAGGGGTCTAAATGTGGGCAGTAGCTCCGTCACCTGGCACTGGGCCTGCGAATTTAATCTACTGTATATCTCTGAGCCAAACAGCAAACATCCAGTATGAAATGTGTCTGTATGGATGTATGTATGACTTCTGGTCCTATATTTTGCTCCTCATTAATATTTTGAATCCAGAAAAAAAGTAGAGACAGGAATATAAGTATAATATCAGGGAAGTCCAATCCATTGTGTACTAGCAGGCATTCCATTGTTTTTAAGTGCAGTGGGGCTACCGTATAGGAAGCGCTCTGCTCAGACTGAAAGGCTCACACCATTTCCCAGAAGTTTGTCATCAAGTATTGATTGTTCTTTCCACTCTTCCTTCTCCTAGCTCTTTCATCCCTCCACTTCCTTAAAAATCAACCACAGAGTGGTTGGACACCTAGAGCTGAAGGATGTCTGTACAAAGAAGTCATAAAGACCAAGTTAAAAGAAAGAATATATTAATAACTTCAAGCTCTTCTCTACACAATAATCAAAAGAAAAGCTCTGCTTTAAATCTGAGTCTAGTGGGTACCAAATATTAAAAATAGGCTGGGCACAGTGGCTCACACCTGTAATCCTAGCACTCTGGGAGGCTGAGATGGGAGGATCTCCTGAGGCCAGGAGTTTGAGACCAGCTTGGGCAATATAGCAAGACCCCTGTCTCTATGAAAAATAAAGAAAAAATTAGCTGGGCACAGTGGCATGCACTTGTAGTCCCAGATACTTGGCAGTCTAAGGTGGCAGGATTGCTTGAGCTCGGCAGTTCAAGGCTGCAGTGAGCTATGATCATGCCATTGCACTCTAGCCTGGGCAACAGAGAGAGACCCTTTCTCTAAAAAAAAAAAAAAAAAAATTTTTTTTTTAGAAATCATTTGTGTTAATTTAAATGTCATCCTAACATTTTTAAATTTCTTAAAATGGTGAGACTCTATAAAAAAAAAAAAAAAAAAAAAATTGCGGCAAGTATTAACCTGTAGTTGCTAAATCATGGGAAGGGCAAGTGACCAGGCAAGTGGCCATGCCCTCTGCTATGCCTGGGGAAGCAGCTATTTAAACATCTGGCTTAAAAACATTCAATATTTTAATAACTGGTAACACATAACAGTCTTATAATCCTAAAATCTTATTTTTTTTTAATTTCAGGGTATTATGAGGGTACAAACATCACGAAATCTCATTTTTTACTATAGCCTTTCACAAATACCAAGGCCCTCTGTCTTAGGTTGGCTCCCCCCGAAAGAAGACCTTTTTAGAGAAATCCAAAGTCATTCCCTTTTACAGAAAAATCTAAAGCCTGAAACAAGGATTCTAGAGAAAGTAGTTTATTTGGGAAGCGATTGCAGAAAATACTGGCGGAAGAGTGGGGAAGTGAGAAAGGGCAAGGAAAGGACTGGAAGGGGACCTATAAAAGCTGCACAGTAGAGCAGCCTAACACTGTGGGCAATGGGGTGTCACCATTCGGGGCCCTCTGGAGGGATGGTGTAGTTGGTCACTTGGGGGATGACAGAGCTGAGGCTCTACCAGCTCCTATAGATCACAGCTTTGGAGCTGCCTCTGGAAGTGCTCAGTCCCCAGCACTCAAAAGGATGGTCCACCAGAGAAAGCTCTCAGGAAAAGGGACACAGGTACAGGGGCTGGGAGACAGATGATGTGGACAGGATGGTGAAGGCCACACTTTCCAAAGAACGTTCCTCTGCCAGGCCTTCAGAAGAAATGATGGCCCCGATGACCAAGAGGAAAGCTGAGTATATATTCTGGCTGAAGCCAAGAAGGAGAATAAGTAGCAATGAACACGAAATGCACAAAAACCATTTCTTATAAATCAGAATAAAAGCGTGAGGATATTTACTCTCTCCAAACCAGTCTGTATTGCTCTGATCTTCCCATGTAAAGAGATCTTACAGCATATCCCTTCCAGTGACCTTCCAGTAGAAAGAAAAAATTTTTTTCTTGTATTTTTGGTTACAGCCAACCTGAAGGTAAAATTCCTACCCTTCAGTTATACGAAATTTGAAAACCCACAATTTAGCAAGAGGAAATTAAGAGTGATTTGTGATGAAATGCAGTCACTGATAATTTATGAAATTACACTCAATTCAGTTATTCCTGTTAATCAGTGGAAAGGGACATGGGAACAAAGGAAAATTAGCCCCAAACCTTATTTGATGCAGTGTCTTAATGTCTGTCATTCCGTTACAAAATCTAAATTGCCACACTGATAGGTATATTTTTTAATCTGCTCCTGGCAGAAATTGTCATTACTCAAAGACAGGGAGAGAAAGAGAGGAGAGGGAGAGATAATGTGTCATCAGCTGGAATTCTCCAGCCTCTTAACTTCTGAGAGTTGTTCTTTTATTTCATCATACATGGTGAATTTGATGGAAGGTGCACAAGAAACCATAGAAAAAACCAAAAAGCAAATAACTGGTTTAAAGCTTGATTTCAAGAATATGTTCAAGGCACTGTGATGGCCCAACAATGAAAAGGGGGCTTAGGGAAGTGCATGAGCTATGGCTTGTTTTAGTAATCAAAAGTAATATCGATAGCCACTTAGCCATCTGGACATTCCAATGGGCCCAGTATTGGTCCTCTGATGCTAAATTAGCAATTGGCTAAAAAAAAAAAAAAAAAAAAAAGAAAAGAAAAAAGAAAATAAAATCATCAAAAGCAAGCACTAGCAACTTGGGCTTAGACATTCTTCATAGATTCCACTTAATCTGTTTCAGTTACAAGATAACAGTAGCTGATGGAAGACGTTTGTTTTATGTGCTTTTCATTTGCCTTTCCATTTTCTTTTTTTATTTCTTTTAGTCTTCAGGAATTATGCCTTCCCTTTCCTCCCTGCTTCACTGAAAACTGTTTGCTGGGAAATGTTAAAATATCTCATTTTCTTGGCATCTAATATTTTGCCAGTGGTTATTTCTTCTTGATCAACATCCAGAGCTTGGCAAAACTCTTTAATTTATCTTATTAATATTTATGGAAAGCTCACCTATGCCAGACACTAATTCAGGTGTGGAGCATACAAAATTAAGCAATATGAGATACAACTACTGTTCTAATGGAGTTTACAGCCTAGTTGTAGAGATTCTGAACACAAATAAATATAAGATGACAAACAGAAATAAGTGGTCTAAAGTACCAAGATTCAGTCATATTGAATAGATAGATAGATAGATAGATGATAGAAGGAAAAATAGAGAAAAAGAGAGTAGGTAATAGAAAGAAGAAAGAAAGGAAGAAAGGAAGAAAGAAAGAAAGAAGAAAAGAAAGAGGAAGAAAAGAAAGGAAGGAAGGAAGAAAGAAAGATCCTGAGGGCAGAAATGTGGGGAGGTCAGTAAAGCTTCTCTGAGGAGCAGGCACTTTGGTTAAGAAGTGAAGGCAGAGGAAAAGAATTAACCAAGGGATGAGATGGGAGAGGAGAAGTCTCAAGGGAGATGATCTCTTCCTCCCAGTTAGGAGCCTACTGCAAAAGAAAAGGTCAAGGTAGACTGACAAGTGGGTGCAGATGAAAAAGAGCAAAATGGACAATAGGACAAAATGAACCCAGAAATAATATTTCAAGGACATAAAATGGGTTGGATAAAGGCAAAGAAGAAGAGGGAGGTGTAAAGGATGACTCCCAAGTTCCCAGGTTGCATAACTGGATGGATGGAGGTGACACCATTTAAACCAAGGACGCGATGCTTTCATAATGCATTTGGCATATGTCCCCATGCAGGACTAATTTCCTGAGTCTCAGTCTGAGGTATGATGAGAAATAAGTGCTCGGTCCAATTTCGTGATGGACAATTAGATCATTTCTATGATAGCATCCATATTTGTAGGTGCTATAATTGTTTATTTTTCAAAAACGGTCCTGGAGTCTGCCATAGGGCTTCAGTGAACTCAAGAGCAAGCCACGAGCACACAGAATGAGCACAGAAAACAAATTGCTTGATGTTAGTAGCCTGAAGAAACAATGAGCTGCCTTTATTACAAATTTGCGGAAATGAGAAAGTTCTGTGAAGTGACAGTCTGCCACTTTGGATTCTTCAGAAAAGAATTAAGGTTATTATTCTAGCAATGTATGCACCTGTTTTATCTGTGGGCCATTTCACCACTAACTGTTAATTAATGCCAAGCCTTCATTTCTAACTGGGAGGTGCAATTATATAATAAATCTTCAGACACGTGTAGCAAAATGTGCTATCTGAAAACAGAGTAGAGGTAAGGCAAAGCCATAGCCAGAAGATAATATTCAGAAAAACACAGATGAATTCAAAGGAACTCATTTATTATGGCACAAAAATTTCTTCTTGAATGGTGATTCTGCTACCTAAGGCAGATTACTTTACCTCTTCAGCCTCAAGCTCTCTATCTGTAGAACTGGTATGGTTGTACTCTTCTCTCAATTTTGTTTTGAAGAATAAATAGGATAATATATGTAAGTGTGTGAAACATAGAAGAAATATTCAATAATGTTAGCTGTCCTGCTGGCACCCCTAACTCTGCATGTCTTAAAAGTTAATCCACTCTCTTTCACCCAATGTACTCTTCCAAGGCTTTCATGTTGGCTGGAAATCTGAGAGTCATCTTTGATACTTTCTTCTTTCTCACCACCTACATCCAGCTGGTTTTAAGGTAGAGCCAATGTTGTGATATCCATGTTACTTGTATTTGTACAGGCCTGCCCAATCCTATACCTACCATACTCATAGTTTCTCATTTTCTCCCCCATTAACTATTGCATTTGTTTTCTAATTGGCCTCTTTCGCATTGGTCTGCCACGATATGAGTGCGTTCTCAACAGAGCTGCCGCAGTCCTCTTCCATTGACACACTTTGAGTCATACCACACTGTCGCTCAGGAACCTCTAGTGGTTTTCCATTCGGAGTCAAGAAAGGCTGCTGGGGAAAGCCTTCCATGACCTTGTCCTCAATTCGCCTTCTCCAGCCTGGTCTCCCATGTCACACTAGTGCCCCAAATATAAGCTCTCCCCCAGCCAAATGGGCCAGCACATCATTCCAGAAATGTCTTGTATTTTCCTGATTCTATAACATGGCTTAATCTATTCCTCCCTCTGACATGCCCTCTTGTTCTCAGCACATTGCTACTCATTCCTTAACGCTCACTTCAAATCCCACTTCTCTCAGGAAAGTTGCCAAGAGACAAGTGTATATTTTTCCCCCTTTCCAGCTCCATTCCACTAAATTTTTTCCTATAATATTTTCCACACATGGCTTTGCATTCAAGTTATTTTTAGACATATCTTGCCAACATCCTTCTAGATTGTCATCTCCCTGACCACAAAGACTGTGTTTATTCATCTTTGTATATCTTTCCATGCCAGTGCCAGATGTGCAATTAAACGTTATTGGGTACATGAATGTAAAAGTACGCATTGAATCTATTTTGTGACTTTTGATTTTGTTACATATATTCTCTCTTTACAAAACAGACATTTTTGTCTTTCACCATTTTGATTGTTATTGAGAAGAATAGTTCTACCTAAGGGGTATATTAGACTTGCAGGTGCTAGACCTGTTTGGGAAATACTTTAGTTCAGTTTGTGGGAACAGGTGCTTGCTCTGATTACTACCTGAAAGAGAGAAAAATTGCCTTCCAGGGAAGGATATGTGACTTGTCCAAGGTCGCAAAACTGGATAGTAGTAGAAGTGGAGGCAAAAATAGAATCTGTCTTCCAGCTCCTGATCTAATGTGCTTTTCATTTCCGTGTCACTTTGAATTTTCCACTCTTATCGTGAAAACCCTCAGGTGTTTTGGGGTCCTGGAATGATCCTTCGAAGTGCATAATCTTGCCCACGCCCACTTTCCCCACTTCTCCCCTAGTTTGGAGAGAAGTTTGGTTTCAATTGTCACACTTTGCAACAGCTGTTCTCTTACCTGTTTTTTCTTTTACACAGTTTAAGTTATATCCTGGTTATGATGTGCTCAACATTTTTTTTCTAATTTTTTGAAGTAATTGGCATATAATAGAATGCGCTCATTTTAAGTGCACCAATAGATCAGTTTGGACAAATGTATACATTGGTATAATCCCACTGCAGCGAAGATATGGAATATTTCTATCACCCCCAGAAGCTCCTTGTGCCCCTTTGTGGCCTACCCCCTGTTGCCAGGTTACCACGGATCTGTTTTCTGTCTGCGTAATGTTTACAGCTGTGTGCTACATCTAATTTGTATTTAATTCAGATCATGCCATACCTCTTCTCAAAGCCCTCTCCAGTTTTCTCTCCCACTCCCAGCAAAAGCACACGTCCTTCAGATGTCCCACAGAACCATGCCCACTGGGCCTGCACATGTCTCTATTACATTGTCCTGCTACACTTTGCCAACACTTCCTATTTCCCTTCTTGAATTTATTTTCTCTTTGTCTTCTCCACTTGAATGCATAAGAAACCCCAGGGCAAATTCTGCATTTCTGTCAAATTGCTGTTACTGATGTATTTTGGAAAGGGCTAGAGCATCTATCACCAACATAAGGGCAGAGACTTGATCTGTTCTATTTACCGTTGTATTCTCAGCGCCTTGATAATGTCTGCCACACAGTAGCTAGCTGTTCAGTAAACAGTTGGTGACCCAATGAATACACAAATTTTAAATATAAGGAAACAAAGCATGGCTTGCTAGAAAATTTTTGTTTTCACTGGTTGACTCTGTAGCCACAACTTAGGTGAGTCAAGTAACTTCTCTGGGCCTCAGTTTCCTGATCTGCAATAAGGACACCTCTAAGGTCCTTTCTGGCTCAGAGGATATTATTCTATGAAATGTGTGAGAAACAATTTCCTAGAATCTGAACAATAATTTTTCCAACTAAATTATAAAGGAAGGTAATTTTTGCAAATGTCAATGAAGTCCTTCTATTTTTCCCTTGAGTGCTGTTCTTTTCTCCCCCTGCCTTCAACAATTTCTAGTCAAGAGCTTCCAACATGTGATTTCAGAACCCTTGTGTGCTGATGCTTATAAAAAGGAAAGAAAGCTCTTAGAGCCTATTCACAACCACAAGGGACCTTAAGCAAGTCGACATAATACCCAGTGAGACTTTTGACAAGAGTGGGCAGTTAATGTGGAGAATGTGCGGGCAACACACTTACTGTTTAAAATGATCAATAGTGGCTGTAGTTTCACCAACCCATTGCCAGTCTTCCCAATGTCCCCTACTTTTTCTTTTCACGTGTTGAGATTCCAGAAATTATGCCCTTTCAGCTTAGGCAAAGGCCACGGGAATGCCTGCAGCACTAGGAGATTGTTGCCTGGCCAAGTTCGCATTATGAAAGAACAGGTCATGGAATCCTGGGAGCCCAGGAACAATTCACTTCTGGGCCATTTACCTGGCCATTCAGAGAGAGCATAGCATTGTAGCGAGAGAGGAAGCATATCTATCAGAGGCCATCACATGAATTAATAAATGAGCATCTGAATTGACGGCGGTCCCTTGGCTCCTGCACAGAACATGCTTTCGGTCTATTCAAAATTCTACCTCTGATTGGGAGGAAAATTACTCACAGCTGGGTAATAAAGTTGCATCTGTGTTCTGCAGCTAGCCCAAACCACCTTGTTCCTCTTTATCTGGTCCAAATTGTACTGCAATTTCAAAATCTTATGCAAATACAAAAAGGAGGGAAGTTCGAAAGAAAAGGTGCATCTCAGACCTCTTGGTAGCTTCTGGATTTGAGACATTGCTTCAAGGTCAGTGTTAGTTCAATACATGTTGATTATTATACCATTAAATGAGGCATGGAGCAAGTTATGTATTTTGCTCAGCTAATACTCAAAAAATAAATATAAATTATTCAAAAGAAAAGTACATATACACCCTGAGGAAGTCTCATCTGTAAATCAACATGCCCTCATTTCATCATCTTTCTTTCTTTACTTGGGTTTTCTTGGTCAATCATTCAGTCACCACAGTCATTTGTAGCAGCGTTTATTAAGACGAGGAGAATCGAGGTGGTGCCGGACACAGAGCACGTCTGTGTGCCTGGAAGGAGAATGTAGCTGAGCCATTCCTTGCCATTGACATCTCCCCTTTGCTACTTATCCTGAAGTATCTCTCCTACCATCTTACTCCTCTGCTCCAAAACATTCAAAGGCTCTCTTCTGCCTGTGGAAGAAAGCCTAAACATCTCGGAATGGCATTCAAAGCCATTCGGAGAAGGTTAGGGGCTTGCAGGCATTCACAGAGCTACTAAATGGTGGAGCCCAAATATCAACCCAGATAGGCTTGGCTCTGAAGACTAAATTCCTAATTTCTATTTATACAGCTACTTATACAATCTATGCTTAATCCCAAAATGCTTAACTGAGGTAAAAATCCTCACTACTTAAAGTAGAAGGGACAGTGGAAAACAATTATGGCATCTTTCCCTTCCCAGCTTGAATGGAGGATTCTGTATGCCTTTTCTTTCTGTGTGTTTGTGCATTTGCCACACATGCACTGTGAGGAGTCAGGCAGTTGTAATAATAATAATAATAATATGCCTCATTGCATGAGCAGTGGAAGAATTAGTAAAAAAAAATAAATATAGGGCATCTGGGCTCTCAATCATTGGCTTAGAATAGCCCTGGAAGAAGGTTGTATTTTCATGAGTCAAAAACAAGCCCTGACTTCAATAGATCAATTGTAGGTATAACAACGTTGCCTTTATTCACTGTCTGTCAACAACGTGGGGAAGGTGGGAATGACTCTAATCATTAGTTATATCTGACACGACCTCAATCCTGCCTTTCATCCATGGGGGTTTATGATGAGGTGTGTTCCAGTGGTTTGAAAGCATTTCAAAGGAAAACTAAGACATATGCTGTCGTTTGAAAGACAGGAAGGAGGGAGAGGTCTGGCTGCTCTAAATGAACTGGCAGGAAGGTTTGTGTGAAAGGACCTGTTCAGGCTGACAGGTACAGGGGCAGACTTCCTGAGACATAATGTGCCTCTGATTGCTGGCTGACAAAGTATTTTCTTTTCTGGCTTCTTAAGTATACAGAAAGTGCCCATGTTGTCATTTACAACTAGGTTAGGTTTCATCCACCTGTAAGCCTCTGCAAACTGCATAATGAGTTACCAATGAGAGGTAAGATGTTTTGATAGAAGCTTCACCATGTCAAAAGAGATAGAGAAATGGGAGGTCCCACAGTGCTTTCTAGATGAGATGGTTATTGAGAAAGCAACAGAATATCGAGTAATAGCTTATTCATCAGGCACCAAAACTAAATGAGGACTTCTATATGAATAAATTTTCCAGATAAATAAAAAAAAAGGGCTGCAAACATTCTTCCCCTTTTTTTTTTTTTTTTTTTTTTTTTTTTTTTTTTTTTTAGTATAGTGTGCATCATTTAACACTTTCTTGAAAAATTGGTATCATTCTTATGAGCTTCAATGACTGTGTTGTCCTATACTGAATCATTTATTTTGATATCAATCATTAATTGAGTGCTATTTTGGTCAAGCCACTGGGCTGATGCTGGAAGTTCAGTGGAGACTAAGACTTACATAACCTCCCACCCCATGAGGGTTGCCAAGATGTGGAAAGCCATGTGCTCATACCCCACTTAGCTGAGCTGTTTATGTTCTCACTTCTGTTTATTTCCAACAATTTTTATGTTTTATTAATGTAATTCATTTAAACAACAAAAAGAGAACAACAGATGGAAGGAAGAAAAGAAGGAAGTAAGGAAAAAAGGAGAAAGAGATAGAAAGAGAGGGAGAGAGAAGTTGTCACGATGTGCTAAGCATAATCTTAGTCACTGAGGGATACAACAGTATAACACCAAACAAATCAAGTGAGATTTTCTCTCTCTCTTAGGGAGAGATTTTAACTTATTAATCACCTTTAATTCTATGTTCCCAGTGTCAGCAATGCACATAGAATAGTCACTAAATATGTGTCTACTGAGTGCCTGATTCGGTCCCTGAATGAATGAATATGAATGAATATGTTCGGGCTGGGAAAATGTATGGTACAAGTTTATTTGAACTATGTCCAAAATCAAAGACAAATAATTTTAAATTATTTTCCCCAGAGCATGTCTTTAGAGTCTTCAAGATATCAAGTCCTAGCATTCTTTTAAATGGTTCCATTTACCCTATATAGTAAATAACTGAAGTTACTTTATTAATCCTAAATTCTATTTCTACAATAGCTGTGATAAACTAAAAATGAGAATTAATGGTATGGTGAAAATATTTGAAAACTTTTTTTAGGAGAGGTGTGGTTAAGAAGTTAGCAATAAAAATGAAATGGGGCATGGAAAGTTTTAGATAGTTTTGATTTATTGTCTCATT
>NW_012138191.1:1260435-1261959 GCF_000956105.1 Propithecus coquereli
TGGTGGTTCATGAGTAGGAAACAAGATGCACCAGGCTTCCCAGCCTGTGTCTACACCTGTCAGGATGGATGATTAACTGTAACCCGCTTTTCCCCTTACCATCACCACAGAAACTCCATTATTGTCCCCTCCTGCCTTCCAAAGAGAAAACAAAGATCTTGTATTGTGTCAGGAATAGAACTGAGAAAAATTGCCTTTGTGGTCTCTCTAGTGCTTGCTGTCAGCGAGCATCCTATCTCTTTGAGGGAAGGCTCTGGACCCTCTCTCCCAGAGGGTTGAAAACATTGCCTCCTGGTGTTTTGCTCCAGTTCCACAAAGTAGGGCAGAAGTCTCTCAGCAGAGACTCCAACAGGCTTCACCCTTAAGGGTCCACAGCCCCTCCCTATAGGACTGCCTCCTTCATTCACTTCCTCTCCAGGGTGTGATGACCAAGCTCTAAACCACTAAATCTCTTCCAGGGCAGGCTTTGTAGCTGCTGGAGGAGTTGACATAGTACAGGCAGATAAAGAGGTAAATATATAATGGTATAAAACGTCTGTCACACCAGGAATATTCCATGATAGTTCACATCCACATATAATATTTCTCAAAGATGATAAAAAAGTGCATTTCCTACTTCCATCCATCCCTATGTCTCTTACCATCTCCCTCCCCCCCTTCCTCCCCAGATACTTCTCTTCATCCTTTTCTTCCTTCCCTCTCACTGTCCCATTTCTTCTGCTTCCTCCAAAGTGTTTTTATCAAATTTCATGGAAATGGAAGTGTTACAGGGATTTTTTTTTAATGTGTACATATTCCCATCCACGTTCTCAAATTCTATAGATGGTTTCATGGCTTTGCTCAATTTCTATTTAATATGAATCTTCAGAATCAGTTAATATAATTCTACCCTATTTAGTTCCCAGAAATGTCCCGATAAAAACAAATGGAGTGCTTATGACAGGGAAATGAAAAGCAAAGAATGGAACATGAGAACCTCTCTAGCAACTCCCTGGGAAATTTGGGGAGGTTGGTGTGAAATGCAAGTGGCATAAAACACAGGTCTGGAAGGGATTGCTTCCCCAGCTGCTACCTGGCAACCAAAATGTGTACTTGACCTTGCTTTTAATGGGCAAGATTATGCAGGGTCTATGTACTTAGTAACTGATAAAACAGCTTTCATGCTGAAGGATCTGATATTACCAATAGCTCAAAAGAATTCAATAGGTTCCCAACTTAAGTGATCATTTTGTTTTATTTAAATAAAAATACTTTCAAAATGCCAGGAACATAGAATTGATGCATAAAACATATTAGATTGGCAAATAAGACATTAATTTTTGGCTAGGGTAGGAAACAAAATATTAATGTCCTGAAGAAGGTAATAGGCCTCTTTATGCCCCAACTTACCTATTACTTGGGCATTGGGTATTAGGTTAAGCAATGCCTGGGAGATCAGATTTCAGCAGTAAACCCACTATATAATATTATTTTTACATTGCTGTGTATACCAATTTCCATTTCTAGTTTTCTATATAATCAAGG
>NW_012138191.1:1262009-1263968 GCF_000956105.1 Propithecus coquereli
TCTAAGTGTCATAGATACAGATACGTTTTGATACTGCTTTTTGAGAATGCAATTCAATCCCACATATAAATATTTATTCTGCATGCCCAGGTGAATCCGCAATACTCATTAGTCAAAATTCTTCACATTGTTGCATTCCCAAACATCTGGGAGAAAGGAGCATAGTGGATTCCTGTTTAAGACTCTCCCATCCTTCTTTCTAAAGACCCAACAACTTTTAAAAATTTTCTCATTTGAAAGTATCACACAAGCTTAAGAACAGAATTGATACAACAGACATGAATACAGGTGTAAATTATGACCAGGTGTGGAAGTCATTTACTAGCGATAAGGGCCTTACTTTCAGGAAGGTGAAATGGGTGTGCTTAGGATTGTTGTGACAAAGGATATTTTCAGAATGCAGACCATTTCACCTTATCGAGAAATAGAAATGGAAGTCTGATATCTGTTGAGGTTATTCCCAATCTTGAGTGCCTTCCTTAAGAAACTTTGCTTGCACTTAGGAAGAGAAGTTTGAACTTCATGAGCGTATGGTTGTTTCTGTACATAACCATGTCCCTACAGGGAGGCATTTACATCCCATCCATATTTCTATGAAAGGTGCCTGCTCTATATTGCAGACCTCTCCCTACCTTATGGCAATCAAATGTCCCTTGCTGTGGTAGCTTGTGTTCAATGGCCACCAATAAGCCCTTCCTTCCCTCGCCCATGGAGAGAAGGAGTCTATTCCTCCATCCTCTTCAATCTGGGCTGACTTAGGAGTGGGTTGAACCATTGAATATGGTAAAAGGAATGATCTTCCAGGTGCATATCTAGTTGTTAAGAGGAAAGGCACTTTCTGCTTCTTGACTCTTGGAGTACCAATTTGCGATGTAGGGAGTCTAGAGTATTCTGCTGTCAAGGGAGGCCCACAGGTAGGAGCATTGAGACACAAGACATGTGAGTGATGATCATCTGGAATGTCTAGCCCAGTGGACCCTTAAGGTGACCTCAGTTCCAACCACCATCTTACTGCAACCATGTGAGAAGCTCCAAATGAGAACCACCGAGCAGAGGCCAGTCAACCCAACTAGGTTTTGGAGGTGGTTTGAAATTCAGCACTAGGGCACTAGAACACATGCTCTCTTAGTAAAATACTGTAATTGAACACAAGAATGAGTGATGGACAGCTATGAGAGGAGGGTGAACTACAAAGCCAGAAAGATCAGCATGAGAAGATCAAAACTTAACTATGACAAACTCATAAGGTATCTAATACAATGGTTTTTCCTCCACATTTTTACCTTCTTGTAACTCTATGAACTTTCTTTCTCTAAAAAATGATTTCTTCCATTATAAACTAATATAACAGCTCTGCCAAACTGTTGTAAACTATAGATGAGGAAAAGATTCCCAGCGACCCCAGTATCTTTACATTACTGCAGTTCACCACTTGGCAATTTTCCATCACATTTTTTCATTCCATTATTGCATTTCATTTTGCATATGTTTCACTTGATTAAAATTATAATCAAAGGCATATCACGTTTAGCAGTGCCTGAAACTTGTATAACTTCAGGGGAGAAAAGGAAAAAAATCTTACATCATGAAAAAATTAAAAGAATCTCGATTTAGAAAGTTTTACAAAAGTCTATAACTATATGAAACACATCGCTAAAGCCTCTCTAAGAGCTTTTGAAGGGGCTTGTGTAAGTGAGAGATACTGCAACTTAAGTTTCACTAGCTTCGTGGTAAATCTGAGATTGACAATAATATATTGTAAAATTTCATCCTGCTATTTTCTTTTATTATATCAAAATAATTTTCCATGTTGAAGCCTAGCCTTTATAATATGAGCTCTAAAGACTGCACATTTTCCTGTCGAGTCAGTACACTTTAATTATCCTAATGTACAGTTTTTGAACCTTGGAACTATTTTAAGCTGGGTAATTCTTTGTTGTAGGGCACTGTCCTTTGCCA
>NW_012138191.1:1265044-1265812 GCF_000956105.1 Propithecus coquereli
CAATTTAAAGCATATAGATTTTTTAAATTAGCATACTTTTCTTTCCTTTTTTAAAATAACCATTGAATTCTACAAGGAAGTTCTTTTAAAGAATTCTTACTTATAGTTATCCCCCAATATATAACTGACATATACAGACAAAAACCACCACGTTTGTGTCCAGAGCAGGTAAGCCAAGGTTTGGTTTGAATTCAGTCACTTTGGTCAAAGGTCATACATGCAGCCTCTATGGTATTACATATGCCAGAGTCTAAACAGTAGATTGGATATAAGCAAGGATACTACAATCATGGTAAAAACAAACAACCAGAACTTGAGTCACTTCATGTCTGACATTTGATATGACCACTCGGTATTTTATTTATGCTTAAAATCTGAAACAATGAAACAAAGTATGAACTTCAAGGTGTTATATTTTTCTTTGGAAAGCAAATTTTTAGTTCATATATGAATATGTTTGTTGCATTTCACTTTGCTATTTAAACTCAAATCCACATACTGTTTTACCTGCAACACTCTCAAAATTATCCTGTTGTTTGGTAAGCCTTCATAAATCTGTTCTAGCCCCACTGACGGATGGAGATATTTTCAAAATGGGTTTGAGATGCACATATCTGATCATTTATAGTTTCTTTAAATTATGCAAGGAGATTTTTTTGTTAATTTTATAATTTTCTAGCCCCACTGACGGATGGAGATATTTTCAAAATGGGTTTGAGATGCAGATATCTGATCATTTACAGTTTCTTTAAATTATGTAAGGAGATT
>NW_012138191.1:1268285-1270116 GCF_000956105.1 Propithecus coquereli
TTCCATGATTCAAAACGCAAAAGGTAAAATCAATATATACAATGAAAAGTCCCCATCTTAACCTTGAACCTGCCAGCCCAGGTCCTAACCCCCAATTCCTAAAGTTTTTTTTTTTTAATCCTAGTCATGTCTGCTTTCAGAGATTTTTAGATGACCGTATAAGAACACAAATATACCACTTTCTTATCTCACCATATTCATTCAATAAATGGCACATGTGACTATATAAGGTTCAACGGGAAGGAAAGGATAAGGGATGAAAGCTGGTATTTTTTGAGACTTCTCTGTGAAGTATGGTTCATGTACATTCACTTAGCAGATAGGAGGTTGCCTCCTAATCCTGCAGGTAAGAAAGAAATGGAAATGTAGGAGTAGGAGATTAGGAGACAGGGCTGAGACCAGATGCAGGGGCTTGCAGGGTAGGTGCAGGTGTTAACTAAGAGAGAACAGAGACTTGTTGCCAGGAATTCCAGGGAAAGGAAAAAAACAGGTGCCATGTCTCTAAGGAACAGAAGAAATGGCAGGTCCAAGCAACCATCAGCCATAGTTAGAGATGTGAATGCCATTCTAAGGAGTTTGGATAATTTATACTGTTGGAGGTGTGGTGGACGAAACATGATCAGATTGGCATCTAGAAAGATCATTTCCTAGTATTCTACTACTACTGGTGGCCTTTGTGGTTCACTTTCCAAAGGGTCTTCCTCTCTATTAACTAATTTGATCTTCGCATTAACCTCTAAGGTGAGTCTCATTCTATCATTGTCCAGATAAATGGTAACTCAGGTGCCAAAATGTCACAGCACATAGCTGGTCAGTGAAGCATCACATACTCCCTGTTGCCATCAGTGAGGCCCAGGATTGATGAAGAGAACCGATTAGCCAGAAGAAAGTATTGACTCTGTTCCAGGCTTATGTATTTTCTGTAACTTGGGAAAAGGAAATAAGAAAACATGAGACACAGGAATAAAATAAAATTAAACTAATTGTACAAGTTTATTCCTCTCTAGGGATTATCAGCAAAATGGCAAAAATATTATCTGAAATTGGGATCTTGTACAACTATTCTACCAGCAACTTTTCTAAGAACTCTGCAGAAATGCATACAAACGAAATATTTTCTTCAAGAGTTGGAGATTAGCAGTTAGAAAACTACTTAGAACCAAAAATGGAGTAGTAATTACCAATTTACCAACTAGCAAAACTTAAAAAATTTTCTTATCTTTGAGAATGCAGTTGTTCCAAGAATAACTAGAACGTGAAACTGTTCAATGAATAAATGCATTTAGGTAGGAAAAATTGCATTTAACTAAATGCAAATCAATGTGCCAGAAAATAATTATGCATTTTATTTCCTTCAAAAAAGGACATGTGTATATTACTATCTCTGCAAATAATACAATAAAAGATTTCAAACTGTAAACATGTCCATCTTCTTTGTCAATGTTAAACAATTCATTTGCAGATAATTGTATGGTGTATGTAATACCACACTTATCATTTACTGTGACAGTGCTGATAAGAATAAGAGAAGATTTAAACGTCAGAATAGTTCATGTCGAGTATTTTTCCTTCCTAGCATGCTTTAAGAATATATATTTTTTAACAATTATGCTATCTTTAGAGCCAACCCACAGGACACAACTAATTTTAGTTTTAAGTTTATATAACAAGATTTTAAATGAAATATGATACAATAGTCATCATATATCAAAATGGTAAATAATCTTAGAAATACAAAAATATATGTTAAATATATTTAACAAATGAAGTTGCTAACCATAAATTTTATTTCTTTACTAGTTTGATTATTTTGGGGGGGAATTGCATATCT
>NW_012138191.1:1270166-1272487 GCF_000956105.1 Propithecus coquereli
AATTCCAATAATAATAATAATATCCTGTTAAAAACTGAAAGCCTGGGGCAAATAATGAACTAACTAACAGATATCATCTGAGATTATATTAGAGAAACTGGGGTACAGGGCCACTGTTTTCATAACTTCCCTGGGCTTACAGAAAGTATTTTTGGATTAGTTATGATCAATTAGACGGATTGTTATTTGAAATCTTGTCTTTTTTGGCAATTCACCCTATAAATAGCCAACTGACAAATGGAAACTCATTTACAATGGACTCGGTGTCCTTTTGAATGTATACAATTGTAGCTTGATTAAAACTCTAATTTTTCCTGAGATGTACTTTGGCTTATTAAAATGTATAATTTTCAAGTTCAGTATCCATGGAGTAGTTCTTTGCTAGCTGTTTAGCATGTTAAAATGTAGAATTTCCATGTTCAATATAGGGCACACCATCAAAAAAAAACGATACAGATAATTTCACATGGAGAAAGAATGATTGGCTTATAAATCCTTCTACTATCTCGTAGACAATATTGAAGGGGGTGTAGATTTATTATTAGATAAAGAAGTTCAGTTGAGTTAGGTTCAAGTCCACAGAGCTAAGAATACTAGGTTAGAATTAATTACTGGCCAGATGCTAATAAACAAACAATACATTTTTAAATCACGTTTTTTTTTAAGGCAAATAATTGTTTATAAAATTCTTGCAACCAAAGAAAACCACTCCCCACTAAATAATACCATGCTGGCTGGACTGTTATGTTAAACCAAGCTATAAATGATCAGCACCTGAGTAAGAAAGGAGCAAGAAAATTAAACTGGGGAAGTGCACAGACCCTATGCAGTGATCTCACTCCACACACCAGGGCTAAAACTTACATCCAAAAAAGCAAGTTAAATTCTCCAACTATGCCAAGAGCTATTCCCTCAAGAAACATAGAAAACAGTGCTTTCCCAGTGGTCCACTTTGACAGATTCCTCCAATAATAATAGCAAGCAATTTGCATGCAATCTAACCCGCCTTTAATTAAATTGTTACCTCATTCACTCTCTTAAAGGCTAACTTGTTTCTCCAAACAGATGTGACATAATTACCAGCTCCAAGAGATTGCTTCCCAACTGAGCCAACTGTATTTTCCTCCTCTCTCTATTAAATGCTAAAATTTCCACTGGTCTCTTGGAGGAGAGTTAATATCACTGAGCAATTTAACAATTTCAGAAAATTGTCCACAACACATCTAGCAAAATAGGATGTATTTTATGGAGCATTTCACTTGATAGTACAGTAATGAAAAATTTGTCACTACAAAGATTTTAGGACTTTTTTTTATTTTTTAAACAAACACCAAACTGAATAGTAGGCTATTCTTTCTACTCCTTTCCTCCCTTGGAGGGAGGAGAACCATAAACATTCAATTGTTGGATTGTTGCTTTATTCACCAATTGCATTAATTCAAAATGTCTCTGGTTGGGTAACTTAAACCAATATCCGTTATCCATTCCCTACATCCCAGCCTATGTTTCCCTAGTAGTCACAGTGGATTGAGATGGGGCCAACTGCTGAGTCTCAAGTGTGCTTCCTGTTCAATCAGAGAAGAGGCAACAGACTGAAGAAACAGAAATGGCCCTGGTAGAACCATTGTAGGCAGTGTGGGGTCCTCCTTGGTCCTCCCTGACAAAAGGCTTATTGTCTCTTTGTCACAGTAAGAACTATCCAATGTCTCTCTTCTGGAGAAAAAAGCTACAACAGAATACAACTTCCCACTTCTTAATGCCACATGCACCACTCAGTGATGCTGTGCATTTCAATATTTTTTAGGAATCAAATATTTCAAAGGTCACCAGCTGGTTTTTTTGTTGTTGTTGTTGTTTATTTTGGTTTGATTGGTTTTCTGGTGACTTGAAGTTTTCTGGTGACTTGTTTTTAGGGTGTGGTAGGAGGAAAACATAAGAGAAAGAGGAAGGGAAGAAAACAAGAACAAAGAAAGAGGAGAAAGTTGGGGGAAGAGGTTTGGAGCACACTCACTCACCTATTGTTTTTTAATTATGTGAATTTTACATGTAACCCAAATATCTTATAACCCAGATTATAACTAAATGAAACAGTAAAAGGATTCTGCTTTTGACTCATATTTCTCAGAAAATATTTTTCAGTGCTATTTACCATTTTTTTTTTTTTTTTTAGTATTTCTAGACACGTGGGGTGTTGCATGTCTCTGCTCACTTTGAATTAGCCATGGCCATGTGGTTTGTTTCCACCAAGGGCTGAAGGGGTCTGTGCCACTTCTGGGCACACATCTGAAGAGCCAGGACATGGTTCCTCACTTGCTCTGTCC
>NW_012138191.1:1272537-1273908 GCF_000956105.1 Propithecus coquereli
AAATAAACATTTTTTAAAAAATAAAATGAAATAGTGGTTGTCCTATTTGAAATAGTCATGGTAAAAACCCTCTCTTTCAGAAGTAGCCCAGCTTAAGTTTAATTACTTCCTCAGAATGGTAATTAAAAATCAATTCACTTCTTCTGCAAGATCAGTAAATTTTAAATTGCAGTTTTAAAAAGATCAGTTATCCTAAAAAACATCACTCAGACAATTAATTTTGTTATGAATATAGAGGATTAGATTTGACTAGTGGAAAATTTCAAAGGTGGAAGCAAGGTGTCTTCAGTCCTGAGATCATTTGGTTGATAGAATAAACAAGCTCCTCATTATATTTGACATTAATTCACTCTGAAATCATCAATACAGTGATCTTTGGGTCTCATACATAGTAGACAATATGATTACTTTCACATTTCCAGAAAATCTCAGGCTCTTGGTCCCTTGTTATCTACAAAATCTACATTAATCAGTCAATGAATCAAGACATATACAGTGTGCCATAAATTATAATCACTGCCAGAAATCATGGGGAACAAGTGTTCCATAATGCAGCCCCCGAGAAGAAAGCAGCAATATAAGCAAGTCCACAAGAAACAAAGCAGATGGCAACGTTTCTTCGTTAATACCTCCACCAGTCCTTAAATAGCCCAATGGAGCTATGGAGCAATGGAGCCCAATCGAGCAGTCACTTGGAAAATAGACAATCATTCCCAAGTCTTTGGAAGGAAACCTAGGTTGTAGTCACCTCAACAGTTTTCATACTTCCGAAATTTTTTTTTTTTTTACTGACCTCTTACTTTTAATGGTTTTCCTCATGCCAATGTCTGTACTAGAGGGTGCTGTAGTCTAAATACTAAAACAGATTTGTAAGTTCACTCTCTCTTTATTTTCCTTCATTGTATTTCGTAAGCCTGAGAAGAATATAGCTTGATGAATAACCTTAACTAGCTACCTTTCTTTTAGAATACAAACTAATTGGCAAACATTGACTACCTTTGCTTTCTACCCCAGATTCATTGGTCTCACTGAAGGGATTTTTCATGTGATTTTGCCTATATTTTCAAAGCACATGGAAAATGTGTTCCATAACCTTCCCTGCTGCAGCTCAAAATTATGACTTCATTTCCCAGTTGTCTTCAAAAATTGATGCTCTGATGCTTTCCCATGTAGAACATGTTCGAGGAGTACTTTGAAGCAAGGCATCATTTCCATTGTCTAGTCAGACACAGGCAGAGGACTTGGGTGATCGTTCTTCAGTACACAGTGCAAAGATCCAAAGTATTATTGGACACCAGTTAAGGTTTAATGTTGAATTGTTACTACTTCAAAAGGGCTAGGTTTTGATAGGCATTGGATTATAGTTTTTAC
>NW_012138191.1:1275513-1277178 GCF_000956105.1 Propithecus coquereli
AATAATGTATTTTTCTTATTCCTTTTGTATTATATTTATCAATGCATGTTGTTAAATCATTATTTTCAAAATGCTGCATTCTTAACCTCTTTATAATTGCTGCATTAACTTCTCTATTCAACTTTATGACACTAATATCTCCAATTCCTTCCTTGATAGGAAATATATCAACATCTTCATCATCTATCCCCATGAAACAGCTCTAGCTTACCACTTACTCCTTGCAAAGTTTTTATTGTCCTGCATTTCAAATCTGGAATTTCTCTGTTTATCCTGTTGTTTGATAAGATAGTCCTCATAAATCTATTCTAGCCCCACTGATGGATGGAGAGATTTGCAACATATTAATAGGTCTGGGATGCAAATATCCAATCATTTACATTAAGTTCTGCTTCTTGACTTGAATCTTAAATTGGTGATTTCTGGTCCATTGATGGCTACTGACCTCAGTTATTCCTATTCTACCTTGATTTTGATCTTTGCTTACTGTTGATTGTGGCACATGGGAAAACGTATTTCTTAAAACTTTCACTATTCTAAAGAGTTTGTAACTTGTTGCTTATTCTGGTCTTTGGCAACTGTTGTATCTCAGTTGCTTCCTCAGATCCATGGCTGTCTGTACTACAGACTACAGACAGCCATGTAGTAACCTCAAATTTATTGAAATCAACAAATTTCTACGTAGGGTGACAGATGTGACCACACAATTTATTTTTCAAATCAAGCATGCCACTCATGAAACTGAAAGGTTTTGGACTAAGAATTTACAGTTGACCCTTAAAAATCATGGGTTTGAACTGTGAGATTCACTTACACATGGATTTTCTTCCAACTTTGCCACCCCTGAGACAGCAAGACCAACCCCTCCTCTTCCTCTTCCTCCTCAGCCTATTCAACATAAAGATGATGAGGATGAAGACCTTTATGAAGATCCCTTTCCACTTGGTGAATAGTAAATATATTTTCTCTGTCTCATGATTTTCTTAATAACATTTATTTTCTCTAACTTACTTTATTGTAAGAATATAGTACCATAATACATATAACATACAAAATATGTGTTAATTGACTATTTATGTTATTGGTAAGCCTTCTAGTCAACAGTAGGCTATTAGTAGTTAAGTTTTTAGAGACTTAAAAGTTGTATTTAGATTTTTGACTGCATGGGGAGATGGCCAGTACCCCTAACCCTTGCATTATTCAAGGGTCTACTGTACTTTTAAGATACAACTAGACCTACATATCTATTAAAACTGCTCTTAAAAATAAAATTCCAATAATAATATCCTGTTAAAAACTGAAAATCTGGGGCAAATAATGAACTAACTAACAGATATCATCTGAGATTATATCAGAGAAACTGGGGTACAGGCCCACTCTTTTCATAACTTCCCTGGGCTTACAGAAAGTATTTTTGGATTAGTTATGATCAACTAGACGGATTGTTATTTGAAATCTTGTCTTTTTTGGCAATTCACCCTATAAATAGCCAACTGACAAATGGAAACTCATTTACAATGGACTTGGTGTCCTTTTGAATGTATACAATTGTAGCTTGATTAAAACTCTAATTTTTCCTGAGATGTACTTTGGCTTATTAAAATGTGTAATTTTCAAGTTCAATATCCATGGAGTAGTTCTTTGCTAGCTGTTTAGCATGTTAAA
>NW_012138191.1:1277228-1278176 GCF_000956105.1 Propithecus coquereli
TAAAATGCTTTTATTTCTTCAGCTCTGGTAGCCCTTTATTATTTCATTTAAAAGTATTAATATTTTGGTCCTATCCTCACCCAGTAGATGTTAGGAAAAACTATCATATTTCAGTGATATTTCACAATAACAACCAGCCGCAGAAGGGCACTAGAATCCCTACAATACTTCGAAGGGAATGTTACTCTCTTGGTTTCAGCAACTGTGGTATAGGTATTCATTGTGAAGTATCCAATATATTCCAACACACTTGGCACATTTAATTTTTCTCATTACAACTTGCCATGAAATAGTGTTCACTGTGTGCCGTATTATCATTTCATAGATTACTTTTCCTGTGCGTGAATGAGTGTGTGTATGTGTGTGTGCCCTTCATTATTGCATAACACATGTGTGGCTAGCTGCTCTAATACTATCGTTGAACAAATTTGTTCTCACCTATACTCCCGTATGACCTCCACCCAGATAAAAGAATATGTCCAACAACACTGAAGGTTTCTTCTTGTCTCTTCTCTTTGATTAATTTTGCCTGTTGTTGAAATTCATATAAATGGAACCACATGGTAGGTACTTGTACGTGTCTCGTTTATATATTGAACCATTTGGTTTAAACACTTAAAAAAAATGAAGCCATTATGCTTAGTGAAATAAGGCACAGGCACAGAAAGACAAATACTGCATGATCTCACTTATATATGAAATCTAAAGATTCAAATTTCATAGAAGTAGAAAGTAGAATGGTAGTTACCAGAGATTGAGAGAGGGTAGAAGGAGAAAGGGAAAAGGTTGTTCAAGGGTAGACAGTTTCAGTGAGACAGGAGGAATAAGTTCTGGTGATCTATTGCACAGCAAGGTGACAACAGTTAATAATAATGTATTGTATACTTCAAAATTACTAAAAAAGAGGATTTGAAATGTTCTTACCCCAAAGAAATAAGTATATGAGGT
>NW_012138191.1:1278451-1282007 GCF_000956105.1 Propithecus coquereli
ATATTTAAAATTACTTAAGTGCCTTGCATTCATGGCTTGCATTATATTTCTATTGGACAGTGCTATGCTGGCTGATTAAATGTTATTTTGCTTATATTATCCTTTCTGATCTAACATCTTAATTGTATTCTAAGAATTTCTTTATAAAATTAACTTGTTTTCAAGATGTTTACGGTTTTAGATTATTGTTGTTGTTGTTGTATATAGAAAACCCCAAAGATTCTGCCAAGAGACTCCTGGAATTGATAAATAAATACAGCAAAGTCTCAGGTTACAAAATCAACATACACAAATCAGTAGCATTCCTATGCACCAATAACAGTCAAGCTGAGAATTAAATCAAAGACTCAATATCTTTCATAATAGCAATAAAGAACATAAAGTACCCAGGAATATATTTAACCAAGGAGGGGAAAGACCTCTACAGGGAGAGCTATGAAACACTGAGGAAGGAAATCACAGAGGATGTAAACAAGTGGAAAGACATATCATGTTCATGGATCGGCAGAATCAACATTGTTAAACTGTCTATACTACCCAAAGTGACTTACAGATTCAATGCAATCTCCATTAAAATACCAACATCATTTTTTGCAGATCTAGAAAAAATAATTCTATGCTTTGTATGGAACCAGAAAAGACCCCAAATAGCCAAAGCAACATTAAGAAAAAAGAACAAATCTGGAGGCATCAATTTACCAGACTTCAAGCTATACTACACAGCTATAGTAACCAAAACAGCATGATACTGGCATAAGAACAGAGACGTAGACAAATGGATCAGAATAGAGAACCCAGATATATTAATAAAATCATCCTCATATTGTCCGTCTGATCTTTGGCAAAGCAGACAACAATATAAACTGGGGAAAAGAATCCCTATTCAATAAATGGTGCTCGGAAACTTGGATAGCCACATGTAGAAGATTGAAACTGGATCCACACATCTCACTACTCACACAATCAATGCATGATGATAACAGACTTAAACCTAAGTCACAAAACTATATTTGGAAAAACTCTTACAGATATCGGCCTAGGCAAAAAGTTTATGAAGAAGACCCCAAAGGCAATCAAATCACCAACAAAAATAAAAAACTGGAACCTGATTAAATTAAAAAGCTTCTACATAGCCAAGGAAACAATGGAGCTAATAGACAACCTACAGAATGGGAGAAAATATTTGCATGCTATACATCTGATAAAGGGCTAATAACCAGAATCTACAAAGAATTCAAACAAATCAACAAGAAAACATTAAACAACCCCATTAAAAAGTAGGTAAAAGACATGAACAGAAGCTTTTTAAAAGAAGATAGACTAATGGCCAATAAACATATGAAAAACTGCTCAACATCTCTAATTATCAGGTAAATGCAAATCAAAACCACAATGAGATGTCACTAACTCCAGTGAGAATGGCTTTTATCAAAAAGTGCCAAACAACAGATGTTAGCGTAGATGCGGAGAGAAAGGAAGACTTATACACTGCTGCTGGGACTGCAAACTAGTTCAACCTCCATGGAAAATCTTTGATGAATGGTTTTTGAGTTGAATGAATACCCTTGCCACCTTGACTGAGACTCAACTATACCCATCTTGTCTATGGTTTCAGCCACCATATATTTTAGGATTTAAAACCCTTACATGTGACTAGTACCATACAGCACTAAAATGAAAAAAAAACAATAACGTAATTGGATGTTAGCACCATACTTTCTCACTTTCTATAAAAACCTAATATTCTAAAAGACACAAAGCAATCCCAATGTTTCTAATTTGGCTAAATATAGCTGTGGCTATTTAGCATGTTATGAAAATAGCTGACTCACAGACTGTAGACATTACTTGTACTTACACAAATAAAAGAGAAACTATCTCTGGTAGATTAGATCGTTCTTCCAAAATAATCACTTATTCCCTTTCACTTCCATGGGAAGACACTTCTCTGATCCATTTATGCTGGTCTTGGCCATGTGACTTGGTTTGGCCTTATGATGAGTAGAGTCGATAGAGGTTGACCTCAACTATGTGACTTGCTTTGGCCTTGTGATGAGTAGAGGGGATAGAGGTTGGCCTCAACTATGTGACTGGCTTTGACCAATGTAAGTGGAGGCTTGAAGTGTGCTGTCATAGTTGAATGTGCCCTCATGTGCTTGGGCCATTGCCAGGAGGGCATGGGCTCAGAAGAGGCATGCGAGATAGGGTAGAGCAGAGCTGTCTCAACTAATCCGTCCAGCTGAGCTGAGTCTGGCTAAGCACCACCAGCTGAAGCAACTGGAGTGATAATAAATATTTTTAGCTTAAGCCACTGCATTTTGGGGTGTTCGTTATGCATCAATGTTTAATGTGTACCTTTCTTACACATTAACTTTTCTTTATACCATGCCTCCCTCAAAGCCATGCACAACTTGACAATACATTATTTCTGATTGAAGCATTAAACATTGAATCAACCCAGACTGTGGAAAGTAGAGATTGAGAAGGAAGTTCTAATTAACTACTCTCTGAGCTAGTAACACAAGTCTCTAGACAGACCCAGACCATGCATCAGTTTGAGAAATTGTATGGGATATAGGAAAACAGCTACATATAAAAGCTTGCACACACTAAAGTAAATTCAGAGAGTCTGTGTGACAGGAGGAAAGCTATGGGAAATGTAAATGATTAGGGCAGAAATTTTTAATAATTGTATGCAACTGAGTATATTTAGTGCCATAATCATAAATGTAATTTACAGTAATGGTATCTTCATGCAAACAGTTATTAGTTTAATAAAACTGCTGCTATAAAAAAGCAGACACCATTACTGAAACTGCTCTATAATTGAAGGGCTGTTGTAGTCACTTTTGAACAGAAACAGTAAATAAGTGGTGGTATTACTATTAAATGTATGAAGCTCTCCCTCCAGGGATGAATATACTGAAAATTCTAACACTTTCTACACAGAAATACTTTGTGCCTTGGCTTTAACATTTTCCCTTCCATGTTTTTTCCCTTTCTGCTTTTAATAAGCTAATCAATGTTAGCCAGCCCAAGTATCTTTCAATCTAAAAGCTTTGTTACTCAAAGTGTGATCTGTAGGCCAGTAGCATCAGCATCACCTGGGCACTTATGAGAAACTCAGAATCTCAGCCCAAACCCTGAACTACTGCAGAAGAATATTAGTTTTAACAAGATCCTAAGGTGATTTGCATGAATATTAAAGTTTGAAAATCATTGGTCTTAGATATTCATTTTCAGGAATTACTTTACATATGAAGCAAAAATAATAATGTAATAATATTCACTCATGCGTAGTATATAAGAGATCATGAAACTAGCTAAAATATATGGTTTTAACTTTTAGCCATGATTGCCTTTGTTAGGGTAGAAACAACACTATAAGAGAATAAATAGGGCTTTACTCTATGGGTTATAATATTTTCTAGGGATAGAGTTTCTTGCTTTGTTATAACAGAAAATATTTTTTTCTTCTTAATGATAGGTTTAAAATGCTTTTATTTCTTCAGCTCTGGTAGCCCTTTATTATTTCATTTAAAAGTATTAATATTTT
>NW_012138191.1:1282057-1283962 GCF_000956105.1 Propithecus coquereli
TTGATATTTCTTGAAATAGAACAAGAACAAATAAGTAAAAAAAAAGTTCAGGAAAAAAGAAAAACATCAAGTGTGTAATTGTGAGATATGATAAACACTTGATATTGGAGGGATGAGAAGTACAAACCACCTACACATCCACAACCAGAAATCATTAGGAGGCTGTAGTGAAGAACTGTTTTTTTTCACTGTTGAAGCATCATATCGTTACCAGCTTCTCCTCACATCTCACATCTTCTTAACTCATATTTTATGCTCTTTTAGCATCATATAGAAAATAGCCCTTTCAGTTCCTCCGGAAATTGTCATAGCTCTTTCAGCTTCTTTTTTCTCATAAAAGAGACTGAGAATTAGCCATGTGTGTCATCTCTGGGCTTAGTGTCATTTCCTGTAAATGCTAATGTTACTTCCAGGCCTATCATTCTGTAATGTCACAGTGAGGACCAAAAGGCCTCTGGAATTCCTTTAATTCTCCTTAATAACTCCTCTCTACACATCCAAATTATATCAGCCTTTCTTTGAATTCTCTTTTATAGGATGTTTTCAGGTATAGTGGGTTGAACAAATAGGGCTTTACTTTCTTTTACATAAAACTATGGAAGTAGATGGGTTCTGGCATTGGTTCTCCAGTTCAACAATTTTAGGACTATTTTTTTTACATTTCTACTGGGCAGATCCTCAAAGTCATAAAGTGGCTGCTGTAGATCCTGCCAAACAAGATAAAAACTATTTCCATGATCAATTTTCCACCTTCCCACTAGAGGTAATCACTGTTCTATTATCTATCACCACAGACTAATTTTGCCTCTTCTGGAACTTCATATGAATGGTTCACCCAGTATGTAGTCTTTGTAACTGGCTTCTTTCATTCAACATGTTTTTTTGAGATTTGTTCATGTTGTGGTAATGGCCGAGTGGTATTACATTATATGGATCTATCACCATTTCTTTATTTATCCTCCTATTGACAGATATTTGAATTGTTTCCAGTTATTGGCTGTGAATAAGGCTGCTGTGAACACTGATGTACAAGTCTTTGTGTGGACTCCTACATCTTCATGTGTATTGATAGAAACCCAAAAGTGGAATTGCTGAGTCATAGGGCTGATGTATATGTAGCTTTCTAAAACACTGCCAGAGTCCTCTAAAATGACTGCTCCACTTTATAAAATGTAGTTATTTTTGATAAATGCATAATTCTGGAATTGATGCATCACCAATTATGTCATAGTTTCCAGGTCATTGGACATTTAACTTATATTGTTTTTGATATTGCTTTTTTTTTAAACAGGAAATGCTGTAATGAACACCTTCAAGCAAATAATTTTTCTCTGTTACTGGAATATTTCTGCTATTGGAATATGTAATTAATAAACTGGGGTGGGATTACTGGGTTTTGTCATGACTTTTAATTTTCCAAAGATCCGTACTAGTTTCTATTTTCTCAATAAATTTCAAACATGTTATGGCTGTTAGGACCCTTCTTTCTTTTTTATTGGGTTTAACATAATTATAATAATGTATATAGATCTTAAGTGTACAGCTTGAAAAATTTTTACATATATAAAATTCAACAGCTATGGCCCGGATCAAGAAATATAACATTTTCAGCACCTTAGAATCCCTCATGCCTCTTCCAGACCACACCATGCTTCATAGATGGAACCACTATTTTGAAGTTGATACCATGAAATGATTGTACTTGTGTTTAACTTTCATAAGTTTATACTAACAGTTTATACTTACCATACAGTTTACTTATTTATTTTCATATGTAAATTTTAAAAGACAAAATAGAACTTTTATTACAAGTCCAATCTTATTTTCTGATATTGATGGGAATAAGCTACAGCATATTTAATAAAAACAATGTTTATCATTTGTTGGGCTCAGGAATGCACACCA
>NW_012138191.1:1284897-1286926 GCF_000956105.1 Propithecus coquereli
TTTACAAAATATTCATTACAAAATTTTTACTTTGTATGGAGACTTTTGGGATACCCTGTAGATTTTACACTACAGAAACAAGGTTCCAGTAAAAAGGAATGTAAAAGTGTATTAAAGAAACATCAAATTAGATATATTTGATAAAAAAAAATGCATGCAACAAAGAAAATGATAGAGCTAGTGCTCAAATAAAATGTCAGGTCTGTGTGACAACTTTATTTATAGGAATGAATATAGGGCTACAACAGTTTTTAAAAATAAATTCCTTTTTAAAACATTTAAAAATTAAGGTGTAAAAGAAGTAGAACTGTGTGTGCATAATTCGTAAGTGAAAAAGTCAATGAAGTTTCCAAAAGTTAACACACCTGTGTTCTTCTACCCAGATCACAATATAGAACATTTACTGTGTCTTATAAGCCACCCACATGCTCCATGCTGGTTATTTTCCCACTCTAAAAGTAACCACTATTCTGACTTTCATTTTAAGGGCAACCATTCATGGTAATGCAAGGCTTCAAGTAAACATACTGATGCTTTAGGAAAAAAAATAATAAACATGGATGTCCAGTCCCAATTTGCATTTGAGGAGTTGAACAAGTGTCATAATAATTTAACAAAATAGAGCTACTGAAAGAAAACAAAATATCCTCTAGCCCCCAAGCAAAAAGAAAAGCTCATTCTTCCTTGTTTTTTTGATAGAATTTTCTGAATTTCACTTCATTTAATCCAGGTATTATTAATGGATAGCACAGAATTGATTTTTCTTTAAAGTCTTACGATTTATCCACTTGACAGCAATACAAGTGGCTGTTGGTAAAGACATGAGAATTGAGTTAGTTTCTTCAGTGTCTCTGTAGAGTGATTTCCCTGCTTTCGAAGGTCTCTCTACGCCCAAAGGCATAACATGGTCAATAAGGGTTGGAGTAAATTGTGTCCCCTACGTACAGTTTTTTAGTGTGAAACTAACTGGCCTAATTGAGATTGATTATCTGAACTTGGCCTTATCAACCCCAAATCAAATTAACTAGAATATTACCATGCAGACAAATACTTACAGCATTTCAGCCCCAAATAAATGTAAGCCTTGAAAATGCTTATAAATCCTTAATACTAATTATAAATGAATAGCATGCCTTTCTGCCAAGGTTAAGCTTTTCCCATAATTGGTCTGCAATTAGCTCCTTTTTTTCTATCTATATATGGGTTAAAAGGATATTTTATAATGAATTTATGTTCCCCTCTCCATCTACCACCCTTTAATCTGAGACTAATAATTTACTTTTAATTTTTTCCTTTACATAAATGTCAACGTCAACAATGTCCTTCCAGACATTGGAAGGCTTTGTAAAAGCAATAGAAGGGATGTAGGTTGTTAATGGTGATTTTTTTTTTAATGTTTACTCTTTTTTTTCTAAAAGTAAGTGATTGAACATTTAACCTCTGCTCACACCTCTCTGAATGTTCTTAGCAAGACCCAAAGGTGCCCACGATAGCGCTCTGGAAGTGGGTGCTGTAGTGTTCACAGCTACAGCAGTAAAACTTCACCCAGTCACTACCTCCCTCTCCTACATACATCTCACCCCTATAAGTAATACATACTATTTCTAGAGAAAACAGAGAGGCCGTGAATTACTCTGGTAGTATTTTTAGATGACTTCTGGACATCGATCAGTAAATCTTAGAAAGCACTGTCACCTCTCATACCAAATAAACCAACTCTGGCTTATAAAGAGTGTCAAAGACAAGTTTTAAGAATCCAACGTCTTGCATCCTTTGAGGAGACCCTGCAGTTTGACACTTGGTTTTACTTCCTAATTGCATCTTCTGCTCCGTTTAACTTTACCCGACCAGACTTATAAATATTTAATCAGATCATGGCTGCCTGCTTAAAAATGGAAAAAGAAACCCTGACGGATACTCTTGGCTAAACATGACCTTGAAAAGACAGAGACACATTTACAATGTTACTCTCATACTAATTTGCACTTAATAGAGGGAAACAAGTGCCATGACTGTTTAGCAAAATGAA
>NW_012138191.1:1290901-1292333 GCF_000956105.1 Propithecus coquereli
GCACCACCCAAAGGATGGACATATTTGAAACTCGGACTTAGAGGGGGAGTGGGGGAGCAAGGGCAACATACGTACCCTAAACATCTGTACCCCCATAATATGCTGAAATAAAAAAAAATGAAATAATAAAGATGCTAACTTTAAATTAACCAATGGGATATCCTGAAATTCCTAAAATGAGATTCTAAAATAAATTCCTTCACCTATCTTAGTCTTACCAAGCACTTTTCGACAGTGTTGTCTCTGTAAATTAAAAAGTTAAAAAGAACCACTAACAGTTTTTCTTCAGGCAAAGTGCTAATGGCCCCTAAAGGGACTTGTCTTATCACTCTGTCACCTATGTGTGATTTTCTAAGTAGCATTTCTCATGTGCCTACCAGGTTTGAGAAAATGCGATTCTTTCTTGACTAAAACATAAATTCTAAAGCATTCATGCTACAAAAGGGAACCTACATTAAATAGCTTGAGTCAGCCTGTCTTATGATACAGAGATGCATCATACAGAGATGGTTCTGGTCAAATATTATATCCTTTTACACATCATGGACCAGGAAATATCCAATAGGAAATCTGAAAGCTAAGAATTCTCCAGGATTTAATAAATGATGTCCTAATATTGCTTTAAAATTATTAAGCTGAATGAAAGTATGGACATAGAAAATTTATTTTCATATGGGGATTTTGTGGAAAAAATCAAGACATAAAAACTATATAACAATATTTGCATATCATTTTGGTGGGTATTTCTGGGGTGGGGTTGTAGAGTTCTATATTTGACCCCCAGTTTGTCTACTGCCTTTATTTACCTTGATAAAACTAGACAATTATACAAAATGGAAGCAGTTATACAAAAATATTCAGATCCCTGAAATAACCCCCTTCCTTAAATTTTCAGTCACCATGGTGGAGAGATTACAAAGGATGAAGAAGGATTCATGATGATGTTTTGTATTTTGTTTTGTTTGCATTTTTTACCTTCTACTCCCTCATCCTCATCTTGGTTTATCTAGTTTACTATCACTCTTCTTTCAGATGTCAGCTCAGTCCCTTCATCAGAGCAGCTTTTCCTTATCTTTTCCTGCCATAGTTTTCTCCCCACTCCATAGTAAGTGCACTCACACATCATCTATTTCTCTTTTGTAGTAATTACTTGTAATAGCTTTCTTACTCTCCTAACTATAAGCTACTTATAAGGTGAGGATTGCATCTATTTTCGCTCACTTTACAGACTCAGAAAGCACATTACCTGGATGTTGTAGTAGATGCCCAATAAGCACTGGGTGAATAAATGTATGGAAAATTAATTAAGGAAACCTCCCTCTGAAATTGAAAAGGTTCTAAACATGAACTGTGAAGAGAACATTACTTGCTCCCTTAGGAAAGAGTGGAAATGTCATCTCATGATAACTCAGTCTCCACTTGCCATCTTCTC
>NW_012138191.1:1292383-1294231 GCF_000956105.1 Propithecus coquereli
AATATTATATTTATTGTGGTTAAGAATATGTAATGCCTTGCTTTTCAATTATTCATACTTAAAATGGCAGTGTCTGCTTTCTGTGCTCGGGAGACTGTTTTATCATTGCAAAATCAATTTCCTTAATTTGACTTTTCTGGGTCCTTAGGGCATTGCATTCTGCTTTGACCAGGTATGTCCAGTGGAAGAGGAAGTATGGAGCATGGGATGTTGGAATAAGAACAGGCTTTGGATTTTATCCGTCCATGCTGAACGGCTTTTGTCCTCCTCAGTGGGACTCTGGGAGAGCACAACTGTTAGTGTAACCTCTCAGGACTGCATGAGGATGGTATCATACATAAAATGGTGAATTAGGCTGAATTCCCTAGAAGCAAAGCCTGAGATGGGTATTCTTAAAAAGTAATTTTTTGAGGAAGGGCTCTCAGAAGACACCTTTACGGGAGGAAGAGAAGCAAGACGTGGGTCCCAAGGGGAGCTCTGGAACCTAAATGGCATCTCAGTATCTGCCTAGTCTTGAGGCAAGGGGCCTGGATTTTCATACCACAGGATCAGAGAGTCCTTGCTTATTTATTTAGATGCATGAAGGCAGTAGGGGACTCCCTACCACCTTGGAAGAAGGTGACTCCAGTCTCTCAAGGACAATCTTCCAGAGGCATTTTCGGGTTTGAATGTTAGCATCAGCGCCCACAGTACTGGTGACTTAGGCATGGCACCAATCACAGTTGCTACAATGGAGAAGTACTGTGTTAAGAAAGAAAGAAGATATATTTTGCACTCCTGAACTTTGTTTGATTCATGTATAGCTGAAATGAAATTTCATCCTTTCCTCAAGGTTTCATGTTTCCACTTCCTTTGTATTGTTGGTAATGGTCCATGGTAGTTGAGTCTCTGAGCATCTTTTTATTTTCCAAAATCTGCTGCAAATGGTTTTGAATAAATATTTTAGTTGTTCCTAGCCCTTGCTTCTCCTCCCCTCCCTGATTATTGATTCTTGGTTATAGTGCTGATAGCCAGATTTCCAGTACTGCACACATACTGTATTTCATTAATTCTAAGACATATCTTTTCATATTTTAACATCTCAGAAATTGGATTGCCATATGCCATAATAATTGGCAGTCTTTTTTCTCCTTTACTATTGGTTACATAAATACACAAGCCTCTTATAATCAATGGCTTTTTTAGATTTGATGAAATATGGCACCTTATATACATAACAGGCTTATATGAATTATTCTGCAAAAGTAGTCTTTAGTTATACATCTGTATTTCAGTGATAAAATAACTGATTTAGAGGTGAACTTTTAGAATGCAGTCTATGCTTAAGTACTAACGTATTTGAACTAGTACACTACCAGATGTGTTGGATTCTGTGTATCACGATTTATTGAAAGATTGAAGGGATTTAATTTATGAATGTAGGAGAATGTATCTTAGAACATCAGCACATAGTAGGCTTTCACTACCTTTACTGCTTCTTTTTCTCTTTCTTTCCTTTCATAAGTCTTAAGAGGAATCTACAGAACTCGACGTATAGGCTGACACCTTACTGATTTGTACAAATGAGAAGGAAGGCCTGACTGAATTAATAAAAATTATGAAAAACTGAATTTTTGAAATTCAAGAACAAGTAACTGACACAAGGTTAATGAAGCATTACCTAGAATTGGCCCTTAAGGGAGCAGCCTTAATAAATGGATAAGAATAATTTATAATTAGCCTTTTCTTTTCGCACTTGAAAAGTGCTTAGGATGAGCTTATCTATAAAGAAGGTTAGACATATCTGCTATTGCCTGCAATTTTATTTCTATTTTTAATTTGTGTCAGGATAGTTTTCTTAGATATTAC
>NW_012138191.1:1296775-1315009 GCF_000956105.1 Propithecus coquereli
TACATTATGATTTTTAAAAAAAAATATCAGCGGGTTATTATTAAAACAGTAGAAAGATCAACTTGTTCACTTATGATCTAATAGACTAGAAGCTTAAAGAGAGCAATGACATCTGTCTTATTTACCAATGTATTCCCAGCACCTAAAACAGTGCCTACCAAGTACTAAGCACTTAATATACATTTGTTGAGTGAAGTAATAAAAAATAACAATAAAAACTTTATGAATCAAACACAAATATTTAACTTTTTGTGTCCTTTTATTTTTATTCAAATGTAGCAAATTACTAAATCTGTTTTCTTATTACAAATGTGAGAGAGCTGAGTACATCCTTTGAAATACTTCAGTGCAATAGATTTTGAAGGGTAGATATTGGCACACAAACCAAGGATACAATAAGCTTATGTGAGTTTAAATAACAACCAAAAGTACCCTACATTCTATATATCAGCGTACATAAATATGATTATTTGCTGTATGAACTCTTTATCTTCTCTTCATTGAACATGTGATATAAAGTATTTGGAACTGATTCTATATATCTTTCTGGCTTCCTAATGACAGGAACAATTATACAGTTGTTTGATTTTTTCCCCAATGTAACTCCTGCATGGTGTATTGTGTTATTTAATATTGTACTGGTGTTCAATAGGCCGGAGGAATATATGGGAAGGCATTTCTCCATGAAATAAACATAAGAAGAAAACAGAGAAGGGCTATGAAGAAAGCAATACTTATATTTTTCTCAGAATTATTATTTTTTTCATTTGTATCTGAAATATCCCATAAATACATAAACTATTGTAGTTATTAGTCACTAGGGAGGTCATCATAAAATACTTATTTTTGAATGAAAATCACACACTGGTTCAGACTTAGATAAACATCTCGGTATGAGGGCAGACTCTGAGAAGCTCAGTAATATCATTTCAACAATAGAATGAGGCTTTTTTTTTTTTCCTTTGAGTTTTCAACCCTGACACATGATACAGGAAGATTTGTGGATAATTTGGTCAATTTTTATATGGCATACACACAAAATAACTAAACAAAGGCCAGAACGTCTGCTTTTCCAATGGCCCCTGCAGCACTTGGGACCCCTACCACTACCACCATGTGAAAAATCTAGGCTCAACTGCTAGAACATGAGACCATGTGATACAGAAACAAGACATCTCAGTCAAGGACACCCCCAGCCAGCCTTCAATTCATCTGGAAGTTGATAGCACTCTCATTAGTCATTCCAACCAAGATCAGCTTAGCATGACCTACATCAGCAGAACCGCCCAGCTGAGCCTATACCAAATTGCAAATAGCAGAAATATGAGCCTAAATAAAGGATTTTTAAGTCACTAAATTTTGGGGTAATTTGTTATACAGCAAAAGCTAGTCCATTGGCCATGCGTTGGGCACTATTATAGCATCACATGTCTCTGAGAATGAAACACAAACTCTATCTTCTTTATTGGATGTTCCTCCCCTTGACAATGTAATCTCTATGAGGACAGGGATCTTTCTTCGACAAATTATTTTACCATTGTATCTCAAGCTCCAAGAAGAATTCATAGTTATTAGGTGCTCAACAAGTATTTGTTGAGTAAATAAGTAAATCTATCGCATAGAACTATTTTGAAGGTGAAATAAAATAACATGTATTTTTCATATTTCAATTTATTAGCTATTTAGTTAGCTATAGGAATAGATTTTTGTTGTTTACTTATTATCTTCCTAAAAGATAGATAATGACCAAGAAATGAAAAGATATTTGGAAAGTCATTGTCATATAAAAGGAAATGAGGATCTGAAGTATTTGTGAAAATATTATGCACTAAACCAGCAAATGTATACAGTGATTAAAAATAAACACTCCCTTATAAAGAAGGCTAAATTTCTGTAGTTAATGAGCTTCTTGCATGTTTGGTATTTATAAACTAATTTTAAAAATGCATGAGAATTCAGATATTTTTCCATACTTTATTTATTCAAAACATTCTGTACTTTTACCAAAAAGAAATTTCGTTCATCTTATTATTTTTTTTTAAATGACTCCCACAGATAATAACTGAGATAATCAATAAGTCAAAGCAATTTTTAGATCTACAGAAAATCATCTAAAACTATAATCCAACAGCCACAACCAATCTATTTTATGGTCAAATGCATGGTTAAATCTTTTATAATTAATTGGTTTGTAACTGTTGTGAGCAGCTTTCAAAAATTAAAAAAATATTTGTCTTGTTTTTCCAAAAGTGGCAAGGATGAGATGGGTAATTTGAATAGCAATTTTCTCCTCAAAACATATTTAATAATTGCTGGCAGAATTGTATCCAAAATATTGTCTTCTGAATTACTTTCCAAAATTAATTTTAGACAGACGGTATTTACCTAAATCCTCATATACGATTTTTAAGTTCAATAACAAATATCAGATGGGTATTTCAAATATTCAACAATGCATTTAATAAATTAAAAGTTAAACATATTGCTATTAATATATATGGGCAGCAATTATACCCCAAATAAGATGCTTCTTATTTCCAAACTTCAATGTTTTTTCTACATAAAAAGCATAAGCCTAAATTAAAATTTTGTACATTTTTTCATTTCCAAGTGATTGAATTCATTAGCACATCTAATGTATGATTACTTATCAAATTCTTTAGATGCATATATTATAAATGACATTCACTGTAATTATAACAGTCTTTTAAATTTTATGTCACGTAAGCTTCTAATATCGTCAAAGTAGTTCAGACCCAGCATACAGAGATAGCATATAGACTGGCTTTTATTCATGCAAGCCCTTTACAAGGGCTTTTATTTATGCAAGCCCTTCTTTGACTCTGCTTATAAAATAAGGATAATTTCCCTTGGCCAACTTTCAGCATTATAAAAATGAGTGTGAAGGCTAATTTTTGAAGTATCATTAGGAATATGAGGGTATGGTACTAGATTCGCCACTGAATATTTCGTGGGATACAGGTCAACTTAATGCATGTATTGAGTTACTGTCTGCTCAGCCACAGTATTTCCCTGGTCTGATTTCTATGTTATGCCCACAGAAGATGGCATTTAAGAACACCCTTAGCCAATTCCATGCCAAAAAGTACTCTGGGAAGAAAACCTACCACCATCAGTAGCTTTAAGGTCCTGTTGATCTTGTCCATCAGCCATTTCTTTAAGAGGACCACAAGAAACAGAAAAAAACTGAGAAAATCTCTCATTATTAACCATTTCAAAGTAGGGATACAAATGAATTATCCCACATTTTTAGAGAGTAAGTTCTCTTTAAATGTTGTAAGTTGGGGACATACCTTCACTGCTGTATAAAACACAAGCCTGTCATTTAGTCTTCTTATTCAGTTCACACTGAGCACTTACTGTGTGCTGGGAACAATACTAGACACTGAGGATAAAGCTGCAAACACGAAAGCAATGTCCATGCTCTCCTTATGGCTTTCATCCTTCATGGGGCAGCCAGAAAACAAGGAAGAAAACCTAACAAATATAGAAGATAACATCGTATTGTGATAAGCCTTTTCAATGGGGCAAACTATGTTACCATAAGAGTGCAAGGTCCTTTGGGGGAAGGACCCTGCATTACTTTGGATAGGGTGAAGCAAGCACTATGAGGAGGTGATAATTTTGTTGAGCTGGGAAGATCTGGAAAAAGGCTGAGAGGATGAAATAGCAAAGACAAAGACCCTGAGGCAGGAAAAAGGTTGGGTATTGAGGCTGATCCAGGTCAGTGGCATGATTGGGTAAGAAAGGCAGGTAAGGCCGAGTCCAGGAGAGTCAGATTCTCATTTTGTGGATATTAGTCCTGTTTCAAACACCAGCCTAGCTCAGAGTGCAGGGTCTGAAGCCAAAATGTAGAGGTCTCCATTTTGACCCTGTTTCTTACTGACTGTGCTATCTTGTCTTACTGTCTATAAGATTTTGCTTCCTTAATTGTAAAATAGATATAATGATAGGCATTATTTCAAAGGATTGTAATAAAATTAGATGAATGTATGCAAGTGAAGGGATTAAAGTGGTGACTAGCCATGGTGAGCACTGAATAAATAAATGTTGATGCTCTCAGTTCATTGTTGTTATTCTCCTCCTACTCGTGGATTCATTTCTCTTCCTCTTCTCTATAAGATTATTTTTAGAAAGAAGATTTTTAAACTAAATGTCAGAGTGGGAGGAAAGAAATCTCAGAGTAAGACAACAAAGAGGAAAGAAAATGGAAAAAAGAACAGGTATTGAATATTAAGGGCATGATGTTTGGTCTTCTCACATATTGTGGTTCAATCATCATCATTAACAACCCTGTGAAATACGTAAGTACATCTGCATTTTACAGAACATGAAAGTGAAGATTAATGAATAAGTTACCTCAAGGTCCAAAAGAATCCTGTGCTAGAGCTACTATGTAAATGAGAGGTAGCAGAGAAGGAAGGAAGGAAGGGAGGGAGGGAGGGAGGGAGGGAGGAAGGGAGGAGTAAGTGACTTAATTGTGTTGGAGGGAAGAGAATTGTAGAACTTTTGAGCAATAACAAAAAGTAAAAATTTACCCAGAAAACTGACAAAGGGAATATTGTGACACATTTAAAGAACATCCAGAATTACAGACTGCAAAAAAGCTTATTTTTCTCCCCTCTTTTAGTTCCCGAAGGATTTCATTCACTCTGGCAGCTGTTTTTGTTTCTTTTCTGACTTAAGCATGAGCTAGCTTCTGAAATGAAAGAGAATGTTCAAGTAGTTAACATACATTACTAATTTTAAAATACTGTGATGGATCATGGCATTTTTCCCTACCACAACAATACAAGACCTATCTTGTCTAGAATACACTCTTATGTAATTTGAGTTCGTTTCCTGGTAATTATTGTCTTAGAATTCCTTAAACACAAAACAATTCAACCTAAAATACCCCTGAACATCTACAGAACAATCTAGAGAAAAAGAAACGGAAAACTTAAAAAGCAAAAGGAAACAATGTTCCAGAATGTTTTCTTATAATCTTCTTGTTTATAAGATACTCAAGATACTACATTTTAATTCCTTTTCAGAATCTTCTAAAATGAAAATGCAGACTCATACTCCAAGGAAAGGACTACCAGTTCCAAGCATGCTAAAGCACACAGCACTCCGAAAACATCATGGAAAACAAAGTAGCATAATCTTATCATTTGCTACTTTCTGAAAACTACGGAGATTTGATAAATTTTCCAGAGATGCAAAGCAAACCAAAGCCTTTTATCTACCCTAAATAGTACTATCTTTGGAACCTGCCATAAAATTAAGCCACTAGCTAAAATCAAATGATGTATAATTACAGCCTTGGAATTAGATGAAAATTAAATTCATTGTACAACCTAAATAAGAAAATTTAACCAACGATATATTTGCTTTTGTTCTAAACTCAAACTGTTTTTAGAATAAGTTTTTTTAAGTCAGTGTCAGTGTTCACTTTTGCCACTTTCTCATCCAAATAATAGAACAAGAAGGGGTGCCTTTGATTACCAGAAGTTTGAGAAATCAGTGAAAGATGGCTGACATATAAGGATTGATTGAAACAGAAACTCATAGTGCAGGGGTAAACTTTTGCAGAAGAGGACAGCTACCCATGAGTATTCAAACTTGAAGATGGCCGGTGTAGAGTGCAGAAGTGGATCTTGGTGTCACCATTGGGAGGTACAAACACCAAACTCATTTCAGTGGTTACCTCATGGGAGAGAAAGAGATTGGAGATAAAAAGGTAATATTGGGGGAATTCTATTTTATCTGAACTGTTTGACCTCTTTACAATGGGAATGCTATTTTTTATGGACTTATATGATTAAAAATAATTTCTAAAATAGAAAAATGAACATATATAAAAATGAACATTATATATTTTATATATATATTTTTATATTATATATGTATGTGTGTGTGTGTATATATATATATATATAAACTTTTGCTTTATAGAAATTGATACATGAAAACAAATTTCCACATTCAAAACTAAGTCATTATAGGAAGTCTATCGCTGGGAATATCTGTGCTTATGTTTGATTCTATTACATATTCTAAGACAGATATTCTTAGTTTCTGACATATGTTTACATTGTCATTTGGGCACAGAGGAAATGCATCACTTTCCCCTACTTTATCACACTGAAACTGTGACTCACTAAATTACCTCCCCAACATAGGTATAGGAGGAAATCCGACCCAACAAAAAAAAATATTTCCTGCTTAAATTATTTCTTATGCCCCCCCATGTTACCTAAAAAACAAACAAACAAGAAACGGCAATTATGTCAAACATTTCCTTAAAATTTTCTTTGATGCAAACTCACAAAAGAACTGTTCGAACAGTTTATCAGCATCACCAGAATTCCATTTGGAAGATGCAGTTAACAATGCAAACTACATAAAAGTGAGTGACTCACACATGCAGTCAAAGATTCTTTACAAGTCAAAAGAGTTATTTTCAAAAGCCTAAATAATGGAACTCTATGTAAGTAAACAGGACCTGGGTAGCTTAATTTTCTTTTTTCCTTTTTTTTTTTTTTAACAAACAGAGAAGGGCTGATTGGAAAAAGATGGTTGACAAAGCAACCTTTTGTTAAAAATGAATAGGTCTGCTTGTAAATGATGTGGCCAAGACAAATAACACAATTTGGAGACAATTACTTTAGCACATCACATCGTGAATCAAGAATATGTATTGATTTCTAAATCAATTTAGTTATTTCCACTTTCAGTCGAAATGGAGTAACAGGTACCAGAATTACCCTCCCACCTGAAACAACAAGAACACATAGCCAAAATATATGAAACAACAAGTTTTAAGACACAGAACACCAGATAACAAAGGACAGTGATCCCTGGGTAAAGGTAAACATAATCCAACTTGCTGTCTTGAGAGAGTTGGCAGCCTATGGAACAGGGAGCAAGAACCCAGGCAGACCCTAGGGATTCCCTGAGTTGAAGAAATATAGCTGGTTCTCCAGGAAGACAAAGGCAATTGAGTCCACAAAAAAAGAGAACTAGAAAAGAGAGAGCTTCAGAAAGAAAGAACTCTGGACATCCGGACAGGGCTCATTGAGTGTTCACCTGAGTATCGACTACCCAAGGCTGAGGAAAAAGCTACCCCAAGAATGAGAAAGAGGTGACAAGGGTCAGCTTGTACGTACCTGCTGCCACCAGCCAGACAGGAAAAGTGGTCTAATATAAAAGTCACTGGAGTCCCTGAAAAAGATGGAGGGGCAGAAAAACATTTGCGAAAATAATGTCTGAAAAATTTTCAAATTTGATGAGAATAAATTTAAGCCCTGTAGATGCCTTTCCTCTGTGCCCAAATGATAATGTAAACATACGTCAGGAGCTAAGAATATCTGTCTTAGAAAATACAATATATCCAAGGAGCTCAATGCATCCCAAATACAAGAAACATGAAGAAAACTGTATCAAGGGATATTATAATAAGATTGTTGAAACCAGTGATAAAGGGAAAAATCTTAAACCAGAGAAAAAGAAACCTCAAGAAATGGGGAAATTCCTTGAAAGACACAGACAATCAAAGCTCACTTAAGAAAAATAGGTAACTTGAAGAGTATTATATCTATGAAAAAATTTAATTTGGTAGTTAAAAATCTTCTGATAAAGAACACTCCAAACCCAGATGGCTTCACTGGTCAATTCTACCTCCAGTCTCCACAAGCTCTTCTAGAAAATTGGAAAGGAGGAAATATGCCAATGCATTTTACCCCAATATCAAACTCCTCAATACCCAAACCAGACAAAATCATGAGAAAAGAAAACTACAAATCAATATCCTTCATCAACATAAATGCTGAATTGGAAACAAAATTTTACAAACCAAATCCAGTAATATATGCAAAGATTATTACAACATAACCAAGTGATGGTATGAACCCAGGAAGGTAAGGGTAGTTTTATCATTTAAAAAATCAATCAAATTAATTCATCATAATAATAAACTAAAATGAAAAATCATATGGTCATCTCAACGGAGGCAGAAAATACATTTAAGGAAATCCAACACATATTCCTGAAAAAAACTCTCAGGAAACTAGGAACTTTCTCAATCTGATAAAGGACATCTATGAAAAGCCTACAGCTAGTATCATATTTAATAATGAAAGAATGAATGGTTTCTGCTTAAGATCAGGAACAAGAAAAATGTGTCCGATCTTGTCACTACTGTTCAACATTGCACTGGAAGTTCTAACCAGTGTAATAAGTCAAGGCAACTAGATTAGAAAGGAAAAATAACATGATGATCTTATAGAAAATCCAGTGGAATCCATAAAAATCTATTACAAATAATAAACAATTTTAGCAAATTATAGGATTCAAGATCAATATATAAAAATCAATTTTATTTCTATATATTGGCAAAAATAACTAGGAATTGAAATTAAAAACAATAGCATAAAATATGAATTATTTAGGAATAAATCTGAAAAGAGATGTAAAAGACTTACAGATTGAAAATTAAAAAACAATGCTGAAAGAAATTAAAGAAATAAATAGATGGAGAGAGAGAATGTTAATGGATTGAATGACTCAATATTTTTAAAAATTAATTTTTCTCCAAATTCATCTATATATTCAATGCAATTCCAATCAAAATCCCAAATTCTTTGTAAATATTGACAAATTGATTCTTAAACTCATACGGAAATGGAACGAATCTAGACTCAACAGAGCTTTGAAAAAGAAGACAAATGTGGAACAAAGATTACCTATTTTAAGAATTTTTATAAAAATTTTTATAAAGTCACAATAATCAAGACATCGAAGGATTGGCATAAAAAGACAAATAGTTCAATGGAACAGAAGAGAGAGTCCATAAATAGACTCAGACCTATATGAGCAACTGATATTCAACAGAGAAAAAGAGAAAATTCAGTAGAGAAAGGCTAGCCTTTCTAACAAATGGTGCAGGAACAATTAGATATACACAGGCAACAAAGAAAAAAAGATCTTCCGTCCAATCCATACCTCACACCACATACAAACACTAACTCACAATAAATTGTAGACCTAAGCACAAAACCTAAACTAAAAAGTAAATTATTGAAGAAAATAAAGCTTAGAATCTTTTATTTAGGCAAAGAATTTTTATATATGACACCAAAAGCATAATCTATAAAAGAACAAATTGATAACTAGACTTCATAAAAGTTAAATATTTCTGCTCTTTGAAAGATAGTATTACAAGAATGAAAAGATAAGTCACACACTTGGAGAAAATATTTGTAAATCATGTATCTAAAAAAGGACTTATATCCAGTTATATATATATAAGTAAGGAACTCTCAAAATTTGAAAATAAGAAAACACATCGTTTTCCCAAAATTGGCAGAAGATTTAAACACTTTACCAAATAAAAAATCTGTATGGCAAATAAGCACTAGAAAAGATGCTTCACATCATTAGTTATTAGAAAAATGCAAATTAAAACCATACTGAAATACCCCTATCCATGTATTAGAATGGCTAACGTTAAAAAGATCATATCATATCAAGTGTCAGTAAGGATGAAGAGTAACTGGAATTCCCATACACTGCTGGTGGGACTGTAAACTCATACAACTGCTTTGTAAAACAGTTTTTCAGTTTCTTAAAAAGTTAAAAAAAAACACCTGCCATACAATCCAGCTTTACCACTGCCTGGTATTATTTATGTACAAGAAATGAAAGCATATGTCTGTACACAAAGACTTACATAAATGTTTACAGCATTCATGGGACAAAATAATAGTCCATTTCAGTTTATGGGATAAATTTTATCCTATATGGGACAAAATAATATCCCATTCCAGTTTATGGGATAAAATAATATCCCATAAACTGAAAACTGAGTTGTTTCCATCAGCAGGTCAATGCTACAGTAACAAACAGCCCCCAAATACTGGTAGCTTAGGAACAGCAAGTGTTCATTTCTTGCTTACATGATATTCAGCTTTTTACTCCAGACTCTGGCTGAATGACCTAGAAGATCGCCTGGCAGAAGCACTCAATGGCTCTCAAATTTTTTTGCTCAGAAATGGAGCACATTGCTTCCCTTACATTTCATTGCTCAAAGCAAGACACGTGTTCAAGCCTCACAGCCATGGGGTAGGAAGGATATTCTTTTTGAAGGAAGGCCAGGCAGAGAGGAACAGTAAATATTTTGACAGTAATATAACCTACCACAGTACTAGAGTCTTCCCTTGCCTGGTTCAAGACACTTTTATATTGTCTTCCACCTGGATTCCTTCTATCTTGCCCCCAGAAATGATTAGATAGCTGTGAACAGGCCGGAAGATTTATCAACAAGGAGGAAGGGCTCCTCATTAAATAAATGAAAGGTCTAACCCAATAGAACCACTGGGGCCCCAGAACTTCTAGAGAATCCCAAATTTGCAAGAAGAATACAGCTGCTCTTTAGACACAGATATAGAAGGCTGCAAGGTGAAAATGATCAGATTAAAAAGTTCTCTTTCACATCAATACTTTGGAACAGTAAGAACTTCTGAGAGCCACCCCTAGTCCTATGGTTGGCCGCCATGCATCGGCACTCTGGCCGACCTTAGGCCACCAGGACCCTGCCAAGAGTCCTATGCTGTTTGCGTGGCTTGGGCCCACCTGATTCCCGGAGGCAGTTATGATTTTCATCACCTGCTTGACCCAAACCAGAACTTGCTACAATATAAACATTTTGAAAAATCTAGTAAATCATAGATGCCTTTCAGACTCCAAGCATTTAGTGGAGGGAAGGGGAAAAAAAGAAAAGGTGCGTAGCCAAGTTATGCATTTTACAAAATGAGCAATTATATAAAGACATTTTCTTTTACTATGTTTATTTCTCGGGGTAATTCAGCTGAAATATTTTAGTTATGTAATACTGACCTTTAATGAAAATAATAATATTCAGCTCTCAGTGGAGCTTTTTTCTGAGTTCTCTTAGTACTTTGTTCATTCCACTGATAAAGCCATATCCAATATTCTGCCATGCTATAGATGAGTCTGGTGTACAGATGTTTACTTTTATGCTATTTGCAGGTCTGCATTCACCCTCAACTCCCTCTGACCTCCTCATAATAGACCATGGTATCCTCTTGGGAGCAGGATCCATAGTCTACTCCTCTGTGTTCCCAGCCCCTAGCAGAGTTGCGCTTACTTTTAAGGTATTCAATAAATGTACTAGGTATAAATTATTTGATGTCATAAATGCTGCTTATCAGTACCACATAAAATGAGGTATTTTATTTAGGAAAATGTTTCCTAATCTCCATTTGTCTTCTCAACATGCCACTGCTGAGATTAAACAGGCCTGTAAACCTTTGCCATGTTATATTTTTCATAATAAAAGCTGTCAATTAAATAGTGATCTCTATCTCAGTACTTCCCAGGATAAAGTCATTAAATCTAGAAAATTCACATAAATTCACTGAATTCCTGTATCTGGAGTTTTATTATATTTAAAACCAAAAAAAAAAAAATTAGTCACTAAATGCAGTTCAATAATTTTTGATACTATGTTGTGATAAGGAAACACAAAAATTCTAAAAATGCCCATTTGTTAATTACAGAAAAAATAAGTTTTAAATGATCTAAGTGGGTCCAGAAATGCAAATCCTAACCATTGCCGAAGTGAATTGAAGCTTCTTTAGAGAAACTTCCATTAGTCAAAAAAGGTAAGGTAGATTATTCTAAACACTTCAGGTCATTTCAAGCATGCGCCTTTACGCAAGAGGAAGCCCTGGTTGTATTCAGAGGCCTGATGCATCCATATTAGTGATTTTATCTTACTTGGGTTTCCTAGACTCAGAGGCTGAGATGGAGGTTCTTGAGTTTGTGATTTATTGAGGGAGGGCACTCAGGAGAAACCTGAAAGGGAGTGAGAGAAGCAGGGTAGGGTAAGGGAGGAAGTTAGCAAAGATTTGGAATTGAGATCAGCCTGATCCCCGGGGAGCCCTGGAGCTAAAGTCTCACCTAAAGGCAAGAAAGCTGCACATTTAAACGCTATGTAAGTCAGTCAGTGCCTATTTGTGCCACCCCTGGGAGAAATGTGACATAACCTACCAGGCATCTCAAGGATGAATCATTGGCAGCCAACACACATAGCAGCTGAGGGCTGGGTGTGCCAGCCTAGTAAAAAGGGATATGGGTGGGGCACCCACACATCTGCTGTTGAAAATACTTCACCTTCTTCAGGAAGACCTCTGAAGCGGGCTATGTTATGAATAATTTCATCAAAGCAACTCTTTTATCTAAACAGACCTAGAGTAGCTGCAGAAGTTCTCTGAGGAACTGAAGAACAAATCGGACCTGGAAACTTCACACATTTTCTTCCTCTCTGACTCAAGCCAATTAAGAAAGACTTGGTGTCTCTCCTGTTGTTGAAGAATCCCAGCCATTCCAGGACAAGTGCAGGACAACTAATTCCACATTAAAAAAAAAAAAAAGTTTTTGAAACCCTTTCTGTATGCGGGCAATCACCACAGATGATTATTGCAAAGCAATGCGGGTCCCCAGGATAAAGCCCAGTGTAAGAGAATTTGGTGTCATTTCTATGTCCCCAAGAAGCACTTGCTAACAGGTATTGCTGGGATATCACCACTCCATACCTGCAGAAAGCTAGCCAACCAAACATGGCCAAACCAGTATCCAAAGGGGAAAAAAAAATATTGTGTATCACCTATCTGCAAATTCTAGGATTTATTTACAGAACTCCTCTAACATGTCTTGCAGAAATATTTTATTCAAGTGTAAAAAATGTGAACAAAGAAAAAATAACCTGGGAATAGCCAGGACTCCATCTTCTGATTCTATCTGAATAAGCCTTTGAATTCACACACATAGACATGCACACATATGTACACACAAATTCACATGGCTCATACTTTGTAATAAGAAAAAGAGGGAAATATAATGAATGGTTTGTGAACATAAGGCAGTTGAAATATTCACATTTCCTTTCCACAGTGGAGTTCTGAAGGGCTAGAGCCTAATGAAATTGCATTAATGAAATGCCACCTGCATCCAGTCTTGATTAGCATTCAATAACATATTTCTATTACTCACATTAGATATAACAAAAGTGCTTAGAATCTACTCTGATAGAGAACGCCAATAAACAAATATAGTTTATCTTTTAGATTCCTACAGGAGTGTCAGCAACTCTTAAGATTTTATAATAAAAAGAATTGAGAGAAAAAATTTTAAATGTATTTAATACATGGCTGATATTTTATCTTTCTTGATATCAGAAAGATAACTTGAAAGCGGAAAGTGGGAAAAGTAACTGTGGCATTTGACAAATTTATATATCTGAATGGGTTAGAATAAAAGACGTTTGAGAAACTCCATTGATTGGAGTTTGCCTTTGTGTCTGCTTTATCTGTCTTATATAGATTAAGAATTTTTTTTACTTAGTGGCCCAGGACGGCTTGATCAGCTTATCATGCTTCATCATGTTGTGGCTAAATTACATAGTTATAATACTAATGCTTGGATTTTGCCACCATTACAGCATTGAGTTTCATTCATTTATCCATCAAATATCGAGCACTGATGTGGCAGGCGTCGGTTTAGGGTCTGACAATATGACAACGAACAAAAAAAGGATCTTGCTTTTATAGAGTGTATATTAGGGTAGTTGTTCAAAACAGGTTAGGAAATTATCTTAGTCCATTTTCTGTAGCTTATAACAGAGTACCTGAAACTAGGTAATTTGTAAATAAAATGAATTTATTTCTCATAGTTATGGAGGCTGAGAAGTCTAAGGTCACAGGGGCACATCTATTGAGAGAATCACGTGACAAGAGGGCTGAGCATGTTAACGTGCTCAGGTCCCTATTCCACTTCTGATAAAGCCACCGGGCCTACTCCTGTGATAACCCATTAATCCATCAATCCATGAGTGAATTAATCCATTCATGAGGGCAGAGCCTTCATGATCCAATCACCTCTTAAAGGCCCCACCTTTCAATACTGTCACCTTGGAGATTAATTTTCAGTGTGAGTTTTGGAGAGGACATTCAAACCAGAGCAGACATATTGTTTAATTTCATAACGAACTTTCCGTGCTCCTAGAAAATCATTCAGAACCTCTAAGTAATGCCTATATAGACACTCTCAGGCTGTTCCCTTTTATTCATTCCTATGGAAAACAGAAGTTTCACTGTTATTATTCATCAAAAGAAGGGTCCTTCTAAATATCCCACTATTGAAAAACGTCAGGACTGAAAGCCCGTAGTTCCTTTAATATTTCAGATAGAAGGTCTTTGATAGGACTATAATAAGCATAATCTGATTGCCTTTCCAGTGCTCTTGGCACTGGATTTGATCAGCCAATTAACTGTGATCCCAGTCTATTACCATTTGCTTGGGAGAGAAAGGTACACCTACCAAGAACACATTTAGTTTCTCCTATTAAAGTGAGTAATAAATTAGTTTACTTGCTTATTACACAGTAGCTGATGGACTAATGGGTCACATAAGAGGTTTTGAGTAGTATGAGGAAATGAGTTAGAGAAGAGGGATTTGTATAGATCATAGTAAGAATTTGAGTCTGAACAATCAAGATCCCACATTTGGTACCTATTCCATAGTGAGTGGGTTCACATTGATGTTTCTTAAATCAAGTCATACGTCCTCATTTAAAAAGCCATCTGCATCAAAAAATATTTTACAATGTCATTTTAACCTACCTGGTACACATTTGGAAACAGTGCTTATAATAGCCACTTTTAAGAAATAAATAACAGTACGTGCAAACTTCTTATAGAAGTCTACACCTAATTGGATTTCCAGTGGAAACAATGATTGTTTTGGTTTTACCCACTTCATTGCTTCCTGTCTGGTTTTTAATCTCAGAACAACACAGTGAGTTGCTGCCAGTCACAAAACTATTTTATTCAATATAAAACAAAATAACAATACACTACCTAAGTCACCTAAGGGCGACTAAAGTGATGACTCAGGCAGTTAACTGGGTATTCAAAAGTGCTCTAAATTATGTTCTTAACAAAGGAACTGAAATAGCAACAACAAAAATCAAAATGAAATCTCTCCATTATTGATGATGAATCTGATAACAGATCAAAGTGTGTGAAAAGGGGAAGAATTTTCAACCAGCTAAAATGCAATGGCATAGGGGAAGCCACGCCCAATAGAATGCTGTGTTGAGTTAAAAATATCCTAGAAGTTTACCACAATAGGTGATCATTTCAACCCTGTGAAAGCTCTGAGAGTGTAGGTTTGAGGGGCAGTTATGGAATTAGAACAGAAAACAAATGCCAGCAACGATGGCATTTCCATTGGCCTGGAAATGCTTCAGGCATTTTATTTTCAGTATAGAATGCTCCAGAGATTTTTATGTTGGCACTGAAATTAATTTTTCTAACTCCACCCAGTTTATTTTTCCACTTGACACTTATAAACATTGAGCCTGTTGACATTTGCATTCAATTCAGTAAGGTTTAATTTTATATTTTCTTTCCTCATAACAATATAACTTTTTTTTTTGGCTTTAACAACAACCTCCTAAAATAGCTTCTTTACACAAAATCTCCATTTACTTACACAACGCTGAGACATTATTTTATTTGCTATTTTCTTTCCCTCTTGCAAATGCAAATAAAAATAAATCAATAATAAATTAACATAGGCTAATTATCCTGCCAATCCTATTTTAAATACATTTACAAACAAAAAAATTTAAACAAACTTTTCTAACACTAATTTTAGAAACACTTTCAAACCATTTCACATAGTCTAGGGTTTATGGCATAGAATCAATTTTCAGAAGACTTTCCAACTTTGGCTCTTGATTTTGTAAGCTGGGAAAAAAAAAATGCTGCTAAAGTTATGAAGTCAGACATTTCCTAAAACTACTTTGGTTTACAGTAGTGTGTTGAGCATGGTCACAAGTTCCTCAGCACACTTCCCTCCAAGAAAAGGGGTTTATGTCTTTTTCCCTCGATTCTGGGTGGGCTCTGTGAGTGTTTGACCAATAGAATACAGAGGAAGAGATTCTCCACTAGCTTATGGGGCCAGGCTTTAGGAGATTGACAGCCTCCATTTCAGGGCTCCTGGAACACTCTGAGCTACTGGAAGAAGTTCAACTACCCTGAGGTCGCCATGTTGGAAAGGTCATCTGACACACCCTCCCTGGAGAGACCTGAGGCTACAGGACAAAAGACAGAGGTGATTGACCACCCCCAGCTCTCCCAGTCCCTGGCACAGTGTGGAACAGATGTTGTGGAGCTGAGGCTAGTGTTCCCCATCATGCACTGCCCATAGTCATGGCAATAACAATAATGAAGTGGTTCTTTTAAACCTCTTATAGTAAGTTTAGCAGAAGTTTATCATGTGCATTAGATAAGCAAATCCCTCCATTCTGGTTTCTCGAATTCTCCCAGATAGGTCATGTACACTCCCTGCATCTCAGTGTATCCCTCCTACATCTAGTGAGGGTTTCAATAACACTTCTGTGGTAGACCCAGAATCTGTGAGTTTGGAGTAAAGCCCAAGTATCTACATTTTTAATGCTGTCCCTAAGCGATTGACATCTACATCACGTTGCCCCATGTGGTTGCACACCAACATTGGAATCCACTGTCTTAGTGGAATGAGCCCTGGGCTCTGCCGCCAATTAGCTGTACTCATTCAGGCCCAAATTCACCAAATGAGGCCCTCTAGTCTGATGTTCTGTGCCCATTCTGCCTAATGTTGTTTCTCAGAACTTTCCTTAAAAGGATCCAGCAAGCACATAAGGAACTTCTATGTGACTAATGAATCCATATGATAGCATTATCGTCACTACACTGTGATTCTTAATAAACCTCTGCCATGTATAGAGACCTTTTTATGTGCTAAGAATAATAAGAAATGTTTAAATATGTTACAGTTTGACTTTAAGCAGCTTATGATTGATTTGAAGACTTAAAAGTAATCATCATCGCAGGAACAAAGGGAACTTAAGAAAATTAAATAGTTTATTAAATAACTCTTTTTTGTTTGTTTGTTTTCCAGTTCCTACAAAAAACCCAATGGAGAGAAATGAGATTTGTGGAGGACTGACTGAGGAATATACAAATATCTACTGTTTTACTTCAAGGTCAATGTTTGAATGTAACCTGTGTGATAGAAACCTCCAGACTTGGACCATGTGAGTTTGTCTCCTGTTTGACAAAGTTCTGTTTGACAATTATGTGTTTCATTTTTTTTTTCTTAATTGAAGAAAACTTTATGAAGCAGCTAGGAGGCTTCTGCTCCTAGCTAGTTCCTGCTCCTAGCCTAGCTCCTAGCTAGGCTTCTGCTCCTAGTTGGCTGTATGGCTATAGGGAGCTTTGCTGACTGCATCAGTTAGTTCAGTGCCCACTGAAGGGGGTGTCTTGTAATGTAAGTCTATTATAATTAAATGTTGGTTTTCAGATTGTTTTTCCCTGGGAAGCATCCTCCATTCTAATTCCTCTCTCTTCATTTTGACTACTGGAAAACTTAGGGCCACATAACAACTTCCTAAGAACATCTATTCATTTCAAACTATCTATAAAGTGTCCCCTTGTACCCACATTCAAAACTGGGTGATGGAGCAATAAGCAAACTCTCCTAGAGTTGGTGTTTGAATTGGGAAAGACAGACAACATTTAAATATGTAAGAGAATAAGAAACTACTTGATTTTGTTAAATGAGCTGAAGAAAACAAAGAGAGGTGACAGAAGGTGACTAGAAAGCTAGTTCAGACGAAGTGGTGAGAGCATCTCTAAAAAATAGGACATCAAGGGAGACACACAATGAGAAAGAAGAAGCTATCAAAAGATTTGGGGAAGTGACTGGTCCAACAGGGAAGAGCAAAGGCCCCAAAGATATGAGCCAGCTTAGCTGCTAAATCTGCGCATTTGTGTTTTGTTTTCCTTGCTCTTGGTTTCCTAATTTATTTTTAGGTTGCAGCTCTTATTTTATCATGATTTTATTGTATATTCTTTGTCTCTGCTGTCTTTGATCCATTACAAAATAAAGAAAGATAGCGGAAAGAATTATATGTTTTTAACAGGAGACTGTTCTTCCTTTGCAGTGATAGCATTCTGCAACATTTTTTACCTAGAAAATTTTAAATTATATATGTGGCCAGAATTACATTTCTATGGAGCAGCATTGTTCTAGCCCAAACTCAATCAAATGTCATAAAGTCACTCATAAATTTAAGGTATTAACTCAATTTTTAAAAAT
>NW_012138191.1:1320644-1333252 GCF_000956105.1 Propithecus coquereli
AAGCTTAAACTGTTGACTCTAAATGAAATGTCCCATATCTTGAATCTACTCAACTCAAATTCCATTGGCTCTGTGAAGGCTCAACTCAAACTGACACCTCACTTCACTAATACTTTTTTTTTCCTCAGACTGTCTGTGTTCCATTGTTAAGCCCTTATTTTATGCTTTTCTGTGATTTCAGAACTTAATAACACACTATTTGTGTATATTATTTATAAGTTAAATACATGCATCTTCAACAAGTGCCAAGCAACTTTTGCATTTGTCACCATTAAACCTTAGTATGATACAAGGCACAAAATAGTTCCTCAACAAATGCTCTATCTTTCACTCCTTCACTTGAATTATAGCCCGGTGATGCAGAATGCTAGCACTGCAAATAACAAAAACATGAGCACGGCCATCTCTATGGGTAAGCTATTCCTGACTTGAATTATTGATTCAATTTCCTTCAGATGAACTTTTACTCAAAAGATTTAAAGCTGGAAGCAAGTGATGAGTCTTTCTGGGAGAAAGTTGGGGAAATACCATGACAAAGAGGAGCTAAAGATAGACGGAACAGCTGATCTAGTTACATGGAACTGTATACATTGTCTGTGTTTTCTCTCTGTTATTTTATACCATTCCAGATGCCTATGGTTCAATCAATGTACCAGGCTTTGGATGGGCCCATTATGTCTGCCTGTCTTCTTCTGGGTCCTAATATCAGACAGAGACCCAAACTACTAGACAGGAAAGGAGACTTTGAATACCTTATAATTAAGTTGCTGTGACAACTTTCCAGGTTTACTTCCCACTTAGCAGTGTCTCTCAAAATTGAACATGCATTGGAATTGTTCGGGGATCTTTTTAAATTGTAATTCTAATTCAGTAGATCCAGATGGAGCCTGAGATTCTAGATGTCTTATAAGCTTGCAGGTGCTGCTGATGCTGCTGGTATAGAGACTACTCATTAGGCCCATGCCCAAAGAATTTAGTTGGTCTGGGTGGATCTTGAACATCTGTACTCTTTAGAACCTGCTGAGTAATCTTCAAGTAGAGCCTAATTTCAGAAAAACTAGAATAGACCATCATCTTTCTGACAAAAATCCTTTCTCTACAGCTGGTGTTTGAATAATCTGTCACGGTAAGGAAATAGTGTGATTGCAGAATCTTTGATCACTGGCCTATATGATGGGGGGGGTGCCTCTTTTCCATCATTTCAAGCTTTTTGTGGTATGTAAATATCTAACTTCCTCATTGCTTTGAACATTACACACACACAATAACCATCTTAATTCAAGGCAAAACCAGATATTCTGAGGCCCATCTATTCAGAGTGCTCCAAAGGTTCTCTGCATCCACCTTACCTAGGATCTTTTAAGAAATGCAAAATTTCAATCCTCACCCAGATTCACTGAGTCAAAATTTATATTTTTAATAAGATTCTAAGGTGGTTTGTGCAATCATTAAAATTCGAGAAGCACTGCTCTAATGAAGAAATTCTCTTGCCTGTTTTGAAAAGCTTCGCATTAAAACATTTGATAAAAGTGATCGTTTTAATATAGTGTCCAAAGCACTTAAGAAAATTAAATGTTAGCACCCAGCCAGCATGAATAATATTTGAGAGTAGAATATTGTATTGTTTTTGTTTTGTTTTAGCAAGGTAAAGCTGAGGTGACACCAAGGGGCAAAATATGCATTCTTCAAGGTGATCATCAGCTTTGCTGCGTGACATCATGCTTCATCAAATCCACTGTGCTGAATCAGGCTGATGTGCTTGCACAAGGAGTGATTGGTCTGTGGTTTTTTTCAGGGACGAGGTACAGAATCCATCGTTAACACTTTTACTTCTCTCGTATTATCCCTTCTGCCATCAACTCCATACCTTCTTCAAATGCTGTAAACTGCTTTACTAGAAGGTCTGCCCAGGAAACACTCTTGCAAAAGTAACAACAGTAAGGGTGGAGCCCAAGGTACAGCTTCGTGGTTGGTGCCAGAAAGGACTGTAACAGCCTTAAACTCAAAGTGTGGCTCACAGACCATCAGCGTCTGCATCCCCTGGGAGTCTGTTAGCAATTCAGAATCTCAGGTCCCATGCCAGACCTGTGAGTCAGAGTCTGCGCTTTAACAAGATGAGAAGCAGCAGTGTATGACACTGTGTTAGGTATTGAACTTGCAGAGGTGTGGAGAAGCAGCCATGTGCATGATTGGAAGTCACAGAATTATTAATATAGGGGCCACAGGTGGGATGAAGACTTGTTCATAAAGAAAAGATCATATATTCTCCACCAGTTATCCCAATATTAATACTCCTGTGTTACCACGTTCAACTTGCATTGGATTAGCCTGTTAATTGTTTTCTATTTTGCATACAAATATTGCCCCTGCACATGATATTAATTATATCTTAGATGCTATATGCTCATCTAAACAGCTCATGTGAAGTGGAATACTTTACATATGCCAATTATCTGAAAAAGAATTGTCAAGTGTCTAAATGTTATTTTTGGTTTTTTGTTTTTTTTTTTCCAAAAAAGAGAGACAAGGTGTAGAAAAAAAATCACATTTGAATTCCAGCTTCTTGCTACCAGCTGTGTGACATTGAGCCTAGACCGAATACCTCCATACGTCCGTTTTCTTGTTTGTAAAATTGGACCAGTTCCACCTCACTTTGTGGTTTGCTGCAAGGACATCTCTTGATCGTCATTATATCTTCAGTAGCACAGGCTAAGCCCCACAAAATGAATGAATACATGAATTATTTTTGAACAAATGAATAAAATGTATGAAAAAAACTTCCTGGCATATCATGGGTACTCAGTAATATTAATTTTTTCCTTCTTTTATCGTAATAATTTAACATTTTTCATGTAGGACCTTTGATTGCAAATATACCATCCCATTTTAAATCCATATATTCAATGACTTTTCCTTACTACATAGACTAAAGAATATGCGTGTGTGTGTGTGTGTGTGTGTGTATGTATGTATATTAGGAACTTTTTTGACAACTGTATATTGTCACTAGATACTTGGAAGTATCTAGTTTGAATATCTAGTTTGAAGTATCTTTGTTTGAATTAGTCAACGTTTAATTGTGCCTGGTGAACTTCAGGTGAGTGCAGCAGAGTATTGAGGGATGAGGGGAGAGAAAATATTTTATCACTGAAGTTGTCCAGAATTGTTAAAGCACGGTGATAAGAAAAAGCAGCCCAGTTTTGGTCAGGCTAGTAACTGCAGGAGGAAGGGGGTAGGGGGGAGGAGGGGACGGGTATTTGCATACACAAAGAGTGCAATGTGCACCATCCAAGGGATGGGCACAATTGAAACTCGGACTTGGCGGGGAGTGGGGAGGCAAGGGCAACATACATAACCTAAACATCTGTACCCCCATAATATGCTGAAATAAAAAAAGAAAAAAATTCCTTATGGACCGTTCACCTTTCCCAACCTTGATCAATCACCCAAGGCTCAGAAATGGCATATCTTAGTTCCCAGTCTAAATGCAGAGCCCACAGACCACACAGCATCACACCTTCTTGGTGCTCAAGCATGAATGGGAAGCCCCCGGCAGGATGCTTTATAGCTCTATAGACAGCCCCTTATGAAGGTGGATAGCAGTGTCTGGCGTGTTTTGCTTCTGCTCCCCACCCTGTCACCCTGTTCCCCTCCACTCTCCATCTCATTCACTGCCCCCTCGTTCGTTTGGCTCATCTTTAGTCTTGCTGAGCACACTCCTGACCCAGGGACTTTGCCCCTGCTGTTCCTCACACCTATAATCCTTTCCCCCCAAATTGCCCCGTGAACGAGGAAGGGCTCAGGCATTCAGGCCTCTGCTCAGATGTCATATTCCCTTACCCCCCTTTCCAGGCCTCACCACTGTGCCCCTCCCCAGCACCCTGCTTTATCTGTCTTCCTGACGCCTAGCTCTGCCTGGCATTGGACTGTATTTTTATTTGATTATTATGTATAAGAAGAGGAATTTTATTTTATTCATGGTGAGATCTCCAGCACCAAGATCATTACCAGGCATACCTCAGGTGATCAGAATTTGTTAAATGAATAAATAAAAATCATCTCCATGTCCCGCCTCTCTTTACCACTGGGGCTTGGTGATGAGCTGAGGGCCCCGATGATATACGTGCCTAATTTACAACACATGGTCAGGTGAGAGACTGATGCGCGAGGCAAGACCACAGCATACCATGAATTGATTGTCTTAAGTCTTCTTAGAGGCATCACTGGTGTTCCAGAGCACATGATAATATTTTTGTTTTTAAAGATAACCTACCATGTTTCCGTTTGAGAAAAAAGTCACTACATTGTACAAATGAGATTAAAGTTCTGTACCAGGTCTGTGTACCGCTGCCGAGTGCCCAGTCTTTGCAAGAATCCACTTCAGGAATAATGACATCAAGCCTTAACTCTTCTGAATCACATTTTCGCCCACTGAGCAGTTCAGACAAAACCAATTACATGATGTCATTTTCTATTTCGGAAAGGAGGCTGGGGTGTTTGGATAGTTATTTACTTCCCATTATTGTACTGGATCTATGGCAGGGAGCTCGACTGTCACACTAATGGTACCGGTTGAAATGATAACTAACAAGACTGGGCTGTCAAAATCCATTTTCTAGCTATGTGTGATGCTGAGCTACTCAGTCTGACATTCAAAAGGGATTCGGGATATACAAATATGAGCCAGTTATTTGTTTTGTAAATTGAGAACAGATCCTTTGCTCAATTAAATGTGCCTTCCAGGAATGCCAAAGACATCTTTGAACTAATTTGAAGAGAACTTATTAAGGAAATCACTTAATATGTTGATATATTAATTATTAGGCTAAGACTTAAATGTATAATTAATGTGTGTGTTCATGTGTAATCTTTTTCCTTTAGAGATAACTCCATTTCATTACTCAGATTAATTTCGACATCATAAACATAAAAAAGCAAGTATCCAGCTGTATGTGTCACAGATAGCTGCATGTTCACCAAAACCCATTTCTTCTTCTTGATCATAAAGTTGGAACGCATGTCCCAGCGTCCCTTGTGGTAAAGTGGGGTCATGTGACTGACTTGAGTCATGTGATTGACTTCTGGTCCGCGGGGTAAGAGTGAAAGTATGTGTTCACTGACACCCTCCATTGGTGATTCTCTGTGCTCTTTCCCCAAGTTAGAAGTCTCTATTTACAGATGGTAGGCATACAAGATGGAAGGATCCTGGCTCTGTGAATCATGGTTTGAAGGGAAACAGTCCACCAGAAAAATGATTTTGTAAACAACAAAAACTTCTGTAGTATAAAGCTACTGAGATTTGGGGTTTATGTTTTACAGGATCTATTAATAGCACCAGAGAGGACTATGGTGACCTTTCTAGTTCCTACCTTACATCATGTCTTCATCATCGAACACTTTAATTTGCTATTCTTCAATTCTCCAAAATACATGAGGGGTCAATACAAGATCTCAATGATGAAGAAAACTTTTCTATGTAGAGGCAGTGTCTTGCTATATTGCCCTGTTGCCCAGGCTGGCCTCAAACTCCTAGGCTCAAGGGATGCTCCTGCCTCAGCCTCCCTGGGAGTTGGGAATACAGGCATGTGCTACCATGCCTGGCTTGAACTTTCTATTCCAGACAGAGTCATTCTGTAACATGATGGTATATCTGGGGTCAGACCTAAGTTTCATTGCATTGGTTTAGCTAGTTGAAATGGCTTTAAGTATTATATCGGGGCTTGGCTTGCCTATTCGTCTGATATCTACTTTACAGTAAAATTTTGTGACCACAAGAACAGCCACTATGAGCAAAAATATAAAATGAATCATAAAATAATAAAATATATAAAATAAGTAAAATGAAAGTAAGTAACAATGAAAGAAGAGGACCATTCTTTTGAGTTAGTGGTTTAATTTGGCCCAAAACATTCCACAAGGTTTGCAAACAATAATATCTTTGCAGTCAAGTTATCTCTGCTTAATTTGCCTCGATGAAACAAAAGTTCTGCTACTTTCCTAAAAATAAGAGCTAAATTTCCTAATGGACACATTGCTAGGACCTTATGGGGAAAAGTAAAAATGATCATTTTTGCATTTAATATGAATGTATTAACAATTTTTAAATCTTTTATACCTTCAACCCAAAGCAATGAGAACTGGAGAAGCCTATTTTTTGTAGTTCTGGAGACGGCAATAAAAGAATCAGTAACAACTAAACTATTGATTCCTATTTCCAGAAATAGCTCCATTCTCCCTAAATTTATGAGAAAATAGGAGATTCACCAAAATATTGCATAAATGAGATCTCCAGAATTAAATTGGCTGCATGGAAGAAGTTACTGTTTTTTAATAGAGGGAAACTTACTCAGCTAAAACACAGCCCATAAAAGGAGGGCTATTCAAAGCTTGCACCTTGAGGAGCAGCATGTGTTAAATTTAGAGCTCTTTGAAATACATAACAAAGTAAGCCTGCAAAACCCAATTCACCTAGCAGGGGGTCAATTATGCACACTAATGAAAAATAAACATGCCAGCTAGCTGAGAGGAATCACAAGCTGTCTCAAGTCCTCCCAGGATTTTTCCTCTTTCTGTTTAATTAATACTAATTTTCATTTGGTAAAAATGTCAAGATCTTTCCCATATTAATTCTGGCTTTATAACAATTGCTACTTCTTCCTCCGGCCTTCATACTTGTCCTGGTGTCACAGTCTGAGCTCTCTATGTCAATACACTTTCTTTTAGGGACATTAACATCTCTAAAGCAATGCTTCCCTGAGCGTGTTCTACAAAACACAAGTTCTGAAAGAGGATTATTAGGGAAAGAAAAAGAGTTTCATGTTCATGCCCAGCTCATTTTTTGAATACTTATAATGACTGTTTACATATTAAAGCCTCAAAGAAGCCCTTCAGAGAAGACACTACATTCTATTTATTGAGCCTAAGAGTCTCCAGGCCTATTAAGCCACAGGCTACTTTTTGATATAAAACCTATTAACATTCCACGGAACAATAAGGGAAATGGTGATAGTAAATACAACATAGAAGATACAAATTAAATACTCTATTAAAACCAATATGTAGGTTGTACATAACTTTCTAACTAGCAAACCAAATGTTAACCTGTTCATAATTGCTGAAACTTAGTTATGTTTGCAAGTGTTCCACACTATTTGATTCTGTCTCTCTGTCTCTTTCTCTTTCTCTCTCTCTCTCCTTCCTCCCATCCAATCCCCTACTTTTTTCACATTGTAGTTTTTTTCAGTAATCACCCACTTTCAATCAGTAGCCACCCACTAGTAACCATGAGGTTAATAAAACAAAAGAAGACCAAAACGAACAAACCTAACAAAAATGTGATTCACATTTTACAATTAAATTTTTAAAAGGACAAAAATCCCAATTTTAAAAATGGGCAAAGGATCTGAATAAACATTTCTCCAAAAGAGATAAACAAATGGCCAATAAGCACATGAAAAGATGTTCAGCCTCACTAGAATTAGGTAAATGCAAGTAAAAACACAATGAGATACCACTTTACACCCACAGGAATGACTACTAACAAAAAGGTAAATAATAGCGAGAGCCGTTGGGGATGTGCAGAAACTGGAACCGTCATACACTGCTGAAGGGAATGTGAAATGATGCAGCCCTTCAGGCAGTCTCTTAGTTTCTTAAGGTTTAAACATAGAGTTTCCCTATGACCCAGGAATTCCACTCCTAGACATATATCCAAAACAAATGAAAACATATGTCCACACAAAATCTTATACATGAATGTCTTGTTCATATTAGCCAAAAAGCAGAAACAGCTTAAACTTCTATCAACCGATGGATAGATAGATAAAATGTGGCATATTCGTACGATGGAATATTATCTAACCATAAAATGGAATAAAATAAGTGATACATTCCATAGCATGGTTGAACCACAAAAACTTTATGCTGTGTGAAGAAGTCAGTCACAGAAGACCACATATTTTCTCATTTCATTCCTATTAAATGCCTAGAATAATAGAAAGGAGGAGTGGCTTATTAATGGTTACAGGGTTACTTTGAGAGACAACAGTAATGTTCTAAAATTACACTGTAGTGATAACGCAAGGATAGCACAATTCCATGAATACACTGAAACCCACTGAATTGCACATTTTATATGAGTGAATTGCACGGTATGTGAATTATATCATAATAATGCTGTTTTTACAAAATGGATGACATGCTACTCCCTACCACTCTGGTAGAGAGCTGGTCTCAGACAAACGGAAGCTGGAGAAACATTGAAAGCTCTTTATTTTGGATTTTGGTCACTGTGTTCTCTCTCTCTCTTTCTCTGTCTCTCTTTCTCTCTCTCTATCTGCCTCTCTCTTGCCCTTTATTTCCTTCAAGCACTTTCAATTGCTAACAGTGCTCATGGGTAAGCATACGTACTTTAAAAAGAAGAAGCTGGAACTAAGTAAAGTTATACTGACAAAAACCTGGGGTTACAGCACTGAGACTAATTTTCACATCAATCAAAGACCTAAATAATAATGGCTAAAACACCTAAAAATATTACCTGACATAATGAAATGACAATTTGTGGAAATGACAAGACTAAGATTCTTAAATTAGAATCTTAATTTAGGGTCCTGCCACCATTTTGACATATAAGAAATCATTGAGTACCATTAAAATGAGCATATAAAAGCATACATTTTTCTCCTGCATATACTTTGAGTGTCCTTAAGTTCTATTCCTCTACGAAACTTTCTTTCCAGCCAGGAGTGTGTCTTCAGAATATCAATCACGTTAAGGAGGTTGCTCTTATTTCATACTTCAGTCCTGTTTCCTAGGGAAAAAAAATGCCTTTAGTTTTCTCTAAAGGCAGAACTCATGTCTGACACCTATGTTTTATTCATCTGCAGAGCTTTGCTACTCAAAGTGTGGTCCAAAGGCGAGCAGCATCAGTATCACCTGGGAAATGCTGAGATCTCAGGCCCCACCTCCAACCTGCTGAATTAGCCACTACGGATTGGAATGTTTAACCAGCTTTCCAGGTGAATCTTATGAACTCTTCGATGTGAGGAGGGGAAGACAATTGGCTGAGTTGTGGCTCCGTCTCCGTCTGCTATTTCCTGACTAAGTCAACTAGGCAACTTACCTTAGGTCTGTGCATCTCAGACTCTGCATTGGTAAGATGAGGATAAAATGAATATCAATTTCATAGCATTGTTGTGGAGAATTAAATTAGATAATGTATATGAAAGGAGATTTTAAATATAAAGAGCTAGAGAAATGTCATTGTCATTACAATTACTAAACAATTCACAAATAGGTGAGTAATAAAAACATACTATTTGATGTATTGAATGATGGCAGCCACATGTCTAAAGAGCAAGAGGTTTTAGAAGGAGGAAATGTTTTGAATCAGGAAGAAATCATACTAAAATTTACATGTATTGTATCAGGCATGATGCTAAATATCTTATATGTATAACTCCATTTAAACCTCACATAAGAAGTAAAAATGTATACTTATTACATAAAATAATCCCTACAGATGAGAAAACTCAGTTTCCCCAAAATCATCCACTGATTAGTGGTATCACTTGATTACACAGCCGAGACTCAAGAGTCCACACTCATAAGCACCACACAAAAATAAATTCCCACTTGTAACCTTAGTGAGTTTTTCTCCTTTATTAAGGTATAATGTGCATATAGTCAAGTACACAAATATTAAATGTACAACTTTATGGATTTTTATATATGTATACAGCCATGTAACTACCACTTAGATCAAGATATAGAACATTACCCCACGAAGGCTCTCTCATGCTTATTTCTGGTCAGTATCTTCCAATCCCAGAAGTAAACTCTATTCTGACTTCTGGAACCATTTATTAGTTTTGCCTGTTCTTGAACTTCCTATAAATGGAACCACAGAGTAGACAATCTTTTGTGCATGACTTCATTTGTTCCGTGTGATCCCTGTGAGATTTTCCCACATTTTGCATGTAGCAGAAGTTTATTATTTCATATTACTAGGTAGAAGCCTATATATTTGAAACAAATAGGAAAACTCTAGTAATCAAATTCTTTTTGTAGTCATCCTAATGGTGCAGACAGCAGAGCTTGGATGGTTTCCAGTAGGCACTGTGGTTGAGTCAAAGAAAACCTAAATAAGAAGCCTTGGATGTGTCAATCACTGAAAGTCTTTCTTGTGTGCAAGTTCAAGGACATATGTTCTAATAAAAATCCAAAACTGAGATGATGAAAGCACCCTGGCAAACACACAAAAGATAAAAGGAGAAAAGGATGGATGCTACAACATTATGGGAGTAAAGTACAGATTACCTGGACATGTGGGGAAAAGAGTAGGAAAGTAATCCTAACACTGTACATCTACTGCCCACAGAGTTCATGACAGTCCATAGGGGTCTTTAATACAGGCTTTAGGAAAAGAGGCTAACTTGACTGTTAGGAACATGTCAAGGCTGTAATTCTGAGTCAGAATCGATCTTCAAATGACCCCAGTGAGGAATAAAGGGAGATGGTAAATGACGACCTGGTGTGGCTATCCATGGAGCCCTTTGATTAGTTCAGAATTGCATTTATAAGTCAAATTCGTGTTACTGATTTAGAGTCATGAGTATTATGTGTGCTGACTTCAGGAAGGCATTTGGCAGAATATGTTCTTGAAGATATAATAAAGAAATATGAGCTAGATGATAACACAATCAGGAGTATTCATAACAGCTGGAATAACAGTAGCCAGCAGATCTGATCAATGCCATATTGTATATGAATCTCTGTCTAGGGGGAAAAACAAGGCTCGGTCTTTAATCTGATCCTACTCAACATTTTTACAATGAAGTAGATAAAAACATTCAAGTTGTAACAATCAAATGTACACATGACATTAAACTGGAGGAAAGTGTGACTAAGTGATAGAATTATGATCCAAAAAGGTTTACTAAGCAAAGCAAATCTACAAATAAGAAATTTAATAGCACTAAATTCAAAGTCTTTACTCTGGATCCAAAATACAATGGCACAAGTAAAAGACAGCAAAGAAACACTACATTGGCTTTGGGTTTAGCTGATTATAAACTCAAGCATTAATGTTTTGTTGTGCATGGCAAAAAGAGCTGCCACGTGATTTCTATTTCTCAGAGTGTGACCTCCTAGATTCCCTGCATAGCTCTTTTGCTGGAGGAAGATGAAAGCAAACAAGTCTAAAGAGACATTAACATTGAAACCAGGTTTTATCCTGAGGATATTGCTGAATCTTGGTGACCCTGAGCTTCTATTTGTATGAGTTTAGATGTGGGGGTTGGAGCAATTAAGAGACAACGTATAGGGACTTCCCAGTGTGGGGAGTCCAACTGGAGATCCCTTATACAATTGGCACAGCAGTGCAAGCTGGAACTGGAAATAAATCCTTTCAAGAGACAAGGAAAGCTGCCTGACTTGACATTAGCACTAAGGGAAGGGAAAAAACATCTCCCCTGAGATTTCATAACCACATAGTGGTCTGCATTTGTGTTTATGGCTTGCACTCAACACTGCTTTTGTGGAGTGTTGGGCAACAATGTCAAGAGGTATGAATTTATCTGTCACTGGTTGGTTGCCCACCTCTGTCTCCTTGGACACCTAATTGAAGCAAACAAAAATCTTTCGTGGACCCGGGACTTAGAGAATACTTACAAGAAAGTGCCAGGAAAAGATAATATTTAAGATAACAAGTCAACATGAACAAGAACTAGCAGAAAAAAATGAATGACGACTTTAACCTGTAAATCCATTGCATATAAGAATTATCCAAGAATGTTTAACATACTTAAGGGAATAAATGAGAAGATAAAAATATGATTGTGGAAGAAGAAACTATGAAAAATAACCAAAACAATTCGGAAATAAAGCAAACAGAATTTCTAGAAACTAAAAATGTAATAATTAAATTTAAAAGTCAATGGATATTTTTATCAGCAGATTAGACACAGCTGAGGGGAAGATTATTGAACTAGAAAAAGTTATGAAAAAATGATTTAGAAGGCAGCGCATTGTGACAAGTAGGTGGGAATCATGAGGGGGTTGTTGGGAGATGTGGAGGTGGAGGAGAGAGCGGGAAGGTGTACTGAGAAAGGGGAAAAAAGAACAAATGGGAGAGAGGAATGAAGCAAGGAGCTGTAAATGCTTGAGAACTGTTTACCTCAATCCTCAGATTTAGGAAGCACAATGAATCCCAAGCAGGATACCTAAAAGGAAACCCACACCTGGACACATTATAAGAACATCAAATACAACATGAAAACATTAAAAGCAACTAGAAGAAAAGGTAACTTCAAAGGCATAACAATTGTTCTGACTTGTCAACAGCAACAGTGGGCCCCAGACTGTGTGATATTGTTGCCAATGTGCCAAGAAAGAACAAGCGTCAACCTGGAACTGAACACCCAGGGAATCTAACTCCTAACATAAAAGACAAAATAAGGCTATTTTCATTCAAAAAAAAATTGAAAATGTTTAATAATCCTCACTAGAGGAATTCTTACAGAATGAACTCCAGCCAGAAGGAAAATAATCCTCCAAATGCAAAGTCAGGGATGAAAGAAGGAGAGGTAAACCAAAAAACTGATAAATAT
>NW_012138191.1:1334221-1350889 GCF_000956105.1 Propithecus coquereli
GGGCGCAGTGGTGTGTGCTTGTAGTCCTAGCTACTTAGGAAGCTGAGGCAAGAGGATTGCTTGAGCCCAGGAGTTTGAGGTTGTAGTGAGCTATGATGACACCACTATACTCTATCCAGGGTGACAGAGACTCTGTCTCAAAAAAAAAAAAAAACAGAGATATTAACAAACTGGAATAAAACAAATAGATAAATTCTTATTTACTCAAGTTTGGAATAACTTAGGTGCTCTCTTCAGAATTTTTTGCTTTCTTATTCATATGAGGAGGTCCTCCCTAGTTGCTTTTTGCTTATTGGCCAAACACAGGTCACCTGGTCTCTCATGCCTGAGAGGTGATTAGGAAAATCCAGTGTTTTGCATCCAAGTCTTACTGTGGAGGCAAGGGAGAAGGCATGGAACTCGAGTGCTGAGAGAACCAACCTGAAGTCCAAATAGTTCCTGCCACAGAAACTCAGAACTCACACTGCACTAACTCAGTCTCAGGAGATTGTTGACATATCGTGCTGGATTTTACATTTATCCAGATTTGTTGATTTACTTTAAAATGTAATCTAAAATGAAAGTAAAATGTCCATAAAGAAAGCTTACTGATGAAATGCAAATAGGAAGTTCAGTTCATTGCAAAATTAAGTCTTAAACAAAACATTTAAATTATTTAATAAGGTCTATGGTACTTGTTTAAGAATATATAAAAGAAGAAAGCTGCATTACAGCTATAAATACTTTAAGAAACATAAAATCAATCTGTTCTCTTTCAGAAATGTCCTGATTTGTCTTAATCAATCATTCTTAAATGGTGAAGCTCCCCGTTCAACCTATACATAAGTCATGATTGTATAAAGGTCATTGGATGGTGGCTTCACGCCATTATAGTAATAAGAAGACTATCAATATTTTCAGAACTTAACACCACTGCGAAGAGTAAAAGAGCTTAAAGGTTTATTCGCCCTGAATGACAACTCAGTGAGTTTATACATGTAAAGTGTTTAGAATAGTGCTTTGCACACTTGATAAATGTTAACTTTTGTCATTTTTCTTATTTCCACGAAGTGAACAATTCTTTTGATTTAAATGTATATGTATATATGTTTATATACATAAACAGAGGGCAGGAAAAACAAAAATGCCTGTCCCAAAGAACATCTGCTGAAGAAAAATGAAAAGAAAATGTGTTCGTTTTACCAGTATAAACAAGGGGAAAAGTACATATTTGGCAGGTTGGAATGGGGTATTTTTAAGATGAGATGAAGTTATAAAATTTCAATCACACTTAGCAAGGCATTTATGAGGGAAGTAAATCAAACAATACAAAATCCCAGACTAAAAATGTTATATTTATTTCCACATAAAATAAAATGCAAGGAGAGCAAAGAAATTTGCAAAAGTCTTCCTCCTTGGCCATCAGAACTGCTTTCTTCACATGAGGAAAGTTACAAAACCGCATATAGTTTTGTGCTGTTATTTAATCTCCTAATTAGACTGTAATTGTGTCCATATAAGGCATCTTTATGTATTTTTTCACCAAAAATAAATAATTAGGGAAGGAAAGAACACACACCAATATAACCACAAAAACTAGCATTCATAGAGTAAGTAACATTTGAGAAAATGGTTTGCCAAAAATTTCACATGAACAACACAGCAACCCTGTGAGATAGGTATTACATTACCATAATCATGATTGCTATTTTGAGATGAGGAAATTAATGCTGAGAGGGATTAAGTTACTTGTCAGAAATTATCCTGTAATTGGTGGAAGCAGAACTACCTATCCACCATATCTTACAGCTTCAAAGTCAAATCCTTTTATCATCTGACAGATCTGTGAATCTGCCTCCATAACTGTAGACTAGATCTCTTAATGGAAATGACATTTACTATGAGCACATGTTCTTGGCCTTGTGCAAGATTCTGGATATTCAGAGATAAGTAAGAAGAAGCCTTTGATCTAGAGATTCCCCTTCTCAAGACTGGGGAAAGCCAATGAGTTATAAAGACTTTAAGTCCTCTAATATGGTCAAATATGGTAGGAAGCTATTAAATTTAAATTAATTAAACTAAATAAAATTGCATTTCAGTTCCTCAGTTGCATTAGCCACATTTCAAATACTCAACAGCCACTCGTGGCAAGTGGCCACTGGTCTGGACAGTGCAGACGTGTGGACATTTCCATTGTCATAGAAAGTTGTATTAGAAAGCATTGTTCTAGAGCCTTTCCAACCAAAGTGTGCTCTCAGCATCATCCTCACCACCTGAGAGCTAGTTAGAAATGAAGAATCTCAGGCCTAACCTAGACGTATTGAATCTCAACAATAACAAATAAGAGTCCGCAGTCATTCATATGTCCTTTAAAATCTTAAATGGGGTGCTCTAGAGAAAAGCCTCAAGGGCTTTCTCCAAACACTCACAACCAAGTTAAATATGCAGGTGGTGGGTGGGTGAGGGAAAGAATAAGGAACATTTAGGAGAATATAGAGAACTTTACATTCAAAATAAACACTAAAAAGTGCACAGTAAAGATAACAGTCATCATCTATAGATGGTCATATGGCAGGCATCACGCAGTGACTTAGCATCTATTAAAATAAAACTTCTTTTGGGAAGAAATTTTTGAACAGTGATTAATGTTGACAATGCATTCACCTTGTATTTTGATAAATTTTGGGGAAGAGGGAGTATTTCCAGTGAACCTTGAATAGGAAGAAGAATTTACAAAAAGAGCTCACAAAGCTCTGAGTGGGATGAGCTAAGGTATGTGCTTGAGTGTTGGCAGGCCTATGGTCATGTATATGAAAATGATACTCGAAGCCATGTATAAGCAGATGGCTTCCTGGCTCTTAGGTGAATTCTGGGAAAGTAGCCTTATTGTTGTCCATTTACAGTGATACTGAATGATGTCAATATGTAACTGTAGCCAAGCAGTTTAGAAAAATGCTATGAATTACTAAGAAAGATTCAAGAAAGCACCAAAAAACAGAACTCACCTTGTTAATTTCTCTATCACCACCTTATTTCCATCCAAAGTTTAGTAGAATCATTTTTATCATTTCTCACATCTGCACAAATAAGCCTTTTCCATCCACAGAGACCAAACTAATTCTAGGAAATCCTATTGGTGAATATATTCTTATTTATCACTCCAGGCAATTTCTGGAAACCCTGATGGTTGTGTCATGCAAAGTGGTGATTTGTGAAATGACCTTGGATATCATGGGCAAATGAAGAATATTGTGGCCTCCTCCGTGGCTGACCACCTCATGCAATGGTTTCAATGACCTGAGGTCACTTGAGGTTTCCTGGAACAATCAATCCCATTAGATAATTCACATAATTCACATTTTTCATGACCATCACACCAGTCACAATAAAAGTGTTAGTTTCAACAACATCACATGTCTCTTATGCATCGAGTATATTTGATTATCATTTTCTAATAATATTTGAAACACTATACTATATGCAGGCATTCTTTAGTTCAGTAATCCCTAAACCAAGCCCATACATGAAACTCAAGTGACTATTACCTGGTAACAACAACATAGGCAGCAGCAACATATTGCAGACTAGGGCCTAAAGTATCAAGTGATAAAAGACCCAAACATGAAGTAATTAAGCATTCAACATCAATAATTTATTATTAAGGACTCACCAGGATCTATATTAATCCCTGTCCAAAGAATAGGTTTGGAAAAAAAAAAAATGATTTCCATGCAGATGCACATTCAGACCCAATACAATTACTATGCAAATGTCTAGCGACAAAATTAACCTGCTTCGCCAAATCTTTCCCTCGGAGATGAGTAGACAGATTTCGTGAATTTAGCTGCGTAAGTGTTTTTGGTTCATGTTGTAGTGCATTGTTTTTCTATAAAAAATGGATGAATAAATAGCACCATCACCTTTTCTCCTCCAACCCAATCAGATTCCTTAGAAACTTTGCTAAAACCCAGCTTTTAAATTGTCTAAGGGCACCAATATCACCCTATGTCTCCATGTAAAAGTATGACAAGCAATCCTCATTTTATTTTACATTGGCTTTTAATTCTATTTAAATAATATCTGAACATTTCAAAAGTAGACACCATGTTATTAGAATATTTTGTGGAGTGTCAAGCTCTGTACAAATATTATTTCATTCAGCTGCATGATTTCCCTTCTGGAGTGGGTGGTGTGTTATTGTGACTGTTGTTAAGTGGGAAAAGTTAGCTGTGAAGGTCAGCTTTTTTTGCCTGTTAAGGAAGAACTTACATAGGAGTCTGGAATGACAACCTCAAATGCCTATCACCCCACGCAGGTACTGTAAGTAAGGTAAGCAGGCCAGATTGGATACGCAATAGACATGGAGAATGTGGAGAATAAGGAAATATATGCCCCCAACTTTGTTTCATCTAAAGATGGTAATATAGCAGAATGGTTAGGGGTGAAGGCTCGGGAACTCCTTGGAGCAAAGAAATAGCTTTTTCTTGAAGTCCATTCATTTAGATTTATGTGAAAGCTCCCTTTTCTATACACGACGAAAGAGAAATGTAATTTGTTGAAAGATAAAGAAATTGGGACATTAGAATTTTATCATTAAGATGGAAGGAGAGGGAATGAACACTGGCTAAAGTGAAATATTCATCTCATTCAACAAATATTGATTGAACACGAGAGACTGAATATATAAATGGACAATGGCCAGACAATATATGACAACGGATCTCTGACCACAACCTCTGCAGTAGCCAGCTGGAAGCCAAACCACAACCTCTGCCTTAATCAGCCCAAACAGTCATAATTTGGTCGATCACTGCCAGCTTCCCTATTTTTGACCCCTTCTTTTCAACTCAGCATCAACCAGAGAAGGCCAAAGATGCTGCCCAAACCAACCATATCAGATGCCCACATCTAGTTAGCTCAGCTCCACCTTCCAGCAACCTCCCATCAGAGCACATCTGAAGCCTACCCTTCGTTTTACTGTAAAGCTTTCCTACTTCTCTGCCTGCCTTTGAGTCTCTGCCAAAAGCAAGTGATGGTGGCTGACTCCCTTGCAAGCTCTAAATAAATAACCTGTGTTTATTCTCTTTTGCATGGTCTTCATGTATTTTCACAAGCACATATTACAAACTTAATAAAGTCATCCACTAGGAGGATGGAGAGGGATATTTCACAAAGAGCAAAAGCATAACTGAGAGTTATGCATGAGATAGCATGACAAGAGTAGTGCAGGTGGCTGAGGGTACCTGGAGGACAGTGTGTGGGGCGTGTGTGTGTGTGTATTAGGGGTATAAGCATGAGATGAATTTAAATAAAGAGACCAGGAATATCGTGAAGGGCATTAAATGACAAACTTGCAAGTCTGGAAGTTTATGCTCCAGTAATGGGCCATAGTAAAAGAGATTTAAATAGGAGACTAATAGGACTGGACTCAGATTTTTGGAATGTTACTTTAGCAGCATGATGGAAGCTGTTTGGAGGGGAGGAAATTTAATGAAATCAATGCTGTGGAACAGATGACAGATGCCGAAGACCTAAACATCGGCAGTGGGGAAGGATAGGAAGACACAATAGTTAGTGAGATGAAAAAGATGCAAAGGACACACAACAGACATGGTGTGCAGTGAAGACAAGAGAAGAACTGAGAATCACTCCAGATTTCTGGGTGGCATTGTTCGTGGAGAAGAACAGGTTAGGAAGTAAATAACAACAACTAGTAAGTGGTGGAGATGGGACAAGAGGCTTGATGCCTGCAAAGCTCATGTTACTCCCACTGCATATGCCACTTCCCAGGTAGACATAGACACTGCACGACGGCGGGCAGTGCTTCTTCACACTAGAACTTTCTCTCAGCTGGGCCTCTTACGCTTGCAAAAGTATGGCCTCATTAGAAGGCCCTTTTGCAGGTGGAGATTATATGCACAGAAATTATCCTATTGTATAAAAGAGTGGTAGGTTAACAAATGTAACTATCTCTACAAAAGTTCAAAGATGATAATTTTGGGTAAAATGTGCCTGATATAAAGAAAGTTGCAATTAAGTGAATGTTTATGTCCCCCCAAAGTTCATCTGTTGAAATGCTAATTCCCAATGTGATGGTATGTGGAAGTGGGGCCTTTGGGAGGTGATTAGGTCATGAGGGTGGCGCCCCCATGAATGGGATTAGTGCCCTTATAAAAGAGACCTCAGAGAGATCCCTTGTGCCTTACCCCATGTGAGGTTACAGTGAGAAGACAACTGTCTATGAGGAAGCAAGACTTTACCAAACACCAAACCTGCCAGCCCCTTGATCTTGGACTTCTCAGCCTCCAGAACTGTGAGAAAAAATTCCAGTGTTTACAAACTACCTAGTTTATGTTATTTTTTTATAGCAGCCCAGACTAAGGCAAAGGTAAAAGGATTTTTTCCTCTTCTACACCTAAGTCTGTATTCTATATATGTTAACTCTACATTAAAATTTATTTACTTTTCCTCACAAAACTTGTGTGTTTATTAAAAGTAAAAAATGCATCCCTTAAAACGGTGGTCCCCAGCCCCCAGGCTGTGGACTGGTACTGGTCCGCAGAGCCCCATCGCTCCACCCCCTGTGGAAAAACTGTCTTCCGTGAAACTTAGGAAAGAGGAAAAGGAGGGGGGGAGTGCACAGCAGGAGGTGAGTGAGCAGTGGGGAGCAAAGGAAGCTTCATCTCTATTTATAGCTGCTCCCCATCGCTGGTATCACTGCCTGAGCTCCACACCCCCTGACCCCCTGTCTCTGGAAAAACTATCTTCCATGAAACTCTTCCCTGGTGCCAAAAAGGTTGGGAACCGGTGCCTGCTTTAGAAGACCAACCTAGCAACCTACTCCTTTACTTCTAATCTGTAATTTGTTAAGACAGAAAAAGAAAAACAAAAAAACCACAATACCAATGCCCCTAAACAAACTAACAATTATTTCATTTCCCAGTGAGAAACAAAATAATTACCCAAATCTTTCACTCACAATTCACAGCAAAAACAGGAATCTACATTGGGTACAAGCACATTAGCCATTTGTGCTCATGCTTACTTCATCTCACTTGTAAAGAACTTTTTGAAGATCTCATTCTTTGAGACACTATATAAAGCCAAATACTAAAAATTTTTTTTTTCGTTCTCGTGCTAAAAGAGTAGTATGGTGAGAAATACAGCAAAATATTATTATTTAAAAAACAAGTACAGCAATAGCATGCTAAGTTTGTATGAGATAAATTTGCAATATGTTCCCCTGGCCACTTTTAAACCAAGTCTTTAATTCTCTCTGCATCCAGCATCCAAGAAAGATCAGAGTCATTGATTAAACCATAACATGTATTCCTATAATTTACTGCATGATTTTGATTATGATGTAAAAAGCTCTGATTTTGCTGTACACATCATTTTGATTACTGTCCCTGCTTGATTACGGTCCTTGAACACAGATGGGAATTAATACTCAGCACAAAGACAGGAGCCTATGAAGGAAATGGAAAATCTGCATAAGCTTCCATTTGTGTGATAGTGGGGAGTGAGTGGCTACAAAAGCAGAAAGTGGGGCTGCAGCCATTTCCCTCCCACACATTCTCCCAACCACATACTCATACAGTGACAGAACTAAGAATTACAGGTCTCAGATAATTTCAACCAAAGTGTAGTAAGAGTTGGGGTGCAGCAGGCTTAGAAATAGAATAATAATACTTGTAATAATAATTGTTACTAAGAGGTAGGCAAGATTCTAGTCATTGTATATGCCTTACCTTATTTAATCATATAGCCAATGACCTACTAGAGATTTCCATTTGACTGTCTAGCAGGCATCTTGACAAAGTTCTTGATTTCCCTTTCCCAGGTTTTACCCATTCATTCATTCATTCATTCATCCCTATATTCGATAAATTTTCACTGATCACCTGTTATGTGCCAGCCAGTGTTCTAGGCATGATGAACCAAAAAGCAGTGAACAAAACAGACAAAAATATAACACATGCTCTCACGAAATGTGCATTCTAGAATATAATAAGCAAAACTGGTACATAAAATATATTAGGTGTTAGATGGAAATAAATGCTATAGAGAAAACTATGAAAGGAAAACAGAGAAACAATGTGACTTTTAACAGGCTGCTGAGAGAAGCTCTGGATCCAAGGGTGATATTTAAGTAAAGACATGCAGGAGGGAAGAGAGTGAGCCATGCTGGTGTCTGGAGAATAGCACTGCAGATGTAAGAACAGCAGTCTCCACACAGGCACCATCATTCACTTGGTTGCTCAGTCCAATAACCTGTGAGTCATCCTGACTCGTTTCTTCCCACTTCGCATCTAATCCATCACCAAATTCTGTCGGCTCCAGCTCCAAAATTTATCCCAACCTCTCCTCGCTATCTCCATTCTAGACTCATGTCCTGGTCTACCTCAAGGCTCTCAAGGCCATGCTTTCTGGCCCAGAGTCAATTCTCTACACAGCAGCCAGATTGATATTTGGAAAACACATATCATATCATTTCATTCCCTTGAAGCAAATCCTCCAAAAGATATCCATCATTCCCCTTGCATAAAATCCTGACTCCTCATCATGGCAAAGGTGTCCTAGATCCTGGCTATTTCTCCACTGAATTTTCCAGCACTCTCTCCCAACACTTACTCTAAACAGCCACATGCCAAGGTTGTTGCAACCTCAGAGCCTGTGTTCGTCAGCTCAGGCTACCATAACAAAGCACCACAGACTGGGTGGCTTAAACAACAGGAATTTATTTTATAATTCTGGAGGCTAGACGTCTAAGATCAAGTTGGTTTCAGGGATGGTTTCTGGTGAGGCCTCTCTTCCTGGCTTGTAGATGGCCACCTTCTCCCTGTGTCCTCACATGGCCTTTCTTCTGTGTGCACTGGGAGAAGAAGCTCTGGTATCTCTCCCTCTTATTATAAGGACGCCAGCCCATCAGCTTAGGGCCCACCTTTATGACCTAATTTAACCTTAATTACCTCCTTAGAGGCCCTATTTCCAAATACAGTCACACTGGGTACTGGGGCTTCAATAATTCAGTCCATAACAGAGCCTTCGTATGCACTGTTCCTTCTTCCAGATTTCTACAGAGTTTGCTCCTATTTCATGCACGTGTGATGGCTTCCTTGACAGACCTATGCAATATTATCACTACCTTCATTCTGTTTCTCTCTCTCTCTCTCCCTTTACCCTTTTTTATTCTTCCAGCCACCAATCCCTACCTGATATTACATCTTGCAGTTAATTGTTTGTTTCCTGTCTGAATCCCAGGATGCAGGGAGTTTGTTCTCTAGGCCCTAGAATAGTAACCTGTGTATACCAGCGTTCGATCCACATTTTTTGAATGCAAATTCTCACAGCAATTCTATTAAGTAGGTACTATTAATCCCATCATAGGAAATTGAGGAAACTGAGGCCCAGAAAAGTTAATTAAGTTGACTTGGCTTCTTCAGTCATAATAAGGATTTAAATCTAAGTCTGTTCACTTCAAAAGTGAACACATGGTCCATGTATTATCATCATATTCTTCACAACAGCTCCATAAGGTGGCTACAGGAGCCCATAGGCTATTGGAACCTACAGGCACTGTGCTGGCTGGTTGAGGGGACCTTTGAGGCTTATGGCCAGGGGACTTCCTGCCCAAGTATTGGAGCTGAAGGGTAGTTTCAGGAATGAGCACCCTGCAAAGGAAGCAATGCCAGAAACAAAATTACCATTCCAAAGTTGAGTTCTCACATTCACAAAAGAATAGATAAGGAGAAGAAATCATGATGCAAAGTCAGGCAGGGTTCAAGGAAAGCTGATTTGTACCAGGTTTGAAATGAATAGAGGAAAAATCCTTCTAACTGGAATGCCGGCATCCCTGACAACTGGTATACTCAGGGACACTTAACCAGGCAAGCGAACGTGATGTTGTCGATCGTGGATTGTCATTATGCCAACATCCTTTCCATCTCGGACTCTCTACTCACAAGTCCTCCCTAAGTCCTACAGTTATTTACTCATGCTGTTCCTACTAGGGTATCTTTCCTCCAACATACTCATCTGGTAAAATCTTATTTATCCTCTAAAATCCAAATCAAATATCATTTCTTCTGTTTGGCTCTTTGTGTCCCCATCTGTTTGGACAGAAACAAATGCTATTCCAGGGATCACTGAACTCTATTAATAGAACCTCCCACCGTACCGCTGGCTCTGTTTTCACACACAAATCAAAATTTGTTTTAGCTTATCCTGTCTTCTATGATGTTTGTCAAAGACACTACCTATATGTTACTCATCTTTTGTCTCTAGCTTACCAGCACATGGCTAGCAGTTTGGAGGAACAGGATAAATGTTTGGAAATTGATCTTCAGTTTTCAAGGGAGGATCTTGATGCTTGCCCACGGCAATTAACTAATGGCAAAGATGAGATATAAATCTAAGTTTTATCCTCAAAATCTCAGTGTTTTTCCAGTAAACCATGCTGCCTCTCCTTAAGTCATTTTACCATGTGGTTTCAGATGGCCAAGAAATGCCTAGGGTGCTCTGATCAGCCTCCTCTTGAACTTTTGGTTTTAGCAAAAAGGCTAAGAGATGAAGTAAAAATTAAAATATTAATAGAAAAGAAAAGGAAAAAAAGAATAATTTCTTCCTGCCAGGAAAAAGTTTACTTCTTAACAGAGAGTTAAAAATGAAAATAGAATGATGCTTTGCAAATTCAGAATCATCTGAGCTACAGCTATTTCATAAGTATTAGCAATTGAACAAAATATTCATAATGAAAATCATTTCAAATTTTCCTAGTAAATCTCTTAGTTGTTTTCAAATTTAAAAATAGCACAGAAGTCTAGGACTGGGTCGCAGGGAACCTTGCAATGAATAGCAAAATGAAAATAATTCCCTCAAACATCTATATTACAGGTTTTTTAGATAAGTCAAAGAAAGAAGGAAAGAAGGAAGGAAGGGAAAAAAAGGAAGAAGGAGAGAGAGAAGGAGGAAGGGAAGAAGGAAGACAGAAGGAAGGAAGAAAGACACAGAGGCAGGAAGGGAGGAAAAGAGGGAAGGAGGAAAGAAGGAAGGAAGAAAAAAGGGAAAAATAAATAGAGGAAAATAAAAGGAAGGTAAAGGGAGAGAAGGGGAGAGAAAGGGAGCAAAGGAAGAAAAAAATTGCTCATAAGGAGTAATTTAAAATACATATTTAAAAAAGGCAGTCTGAAAGGGATTTACAGGATGAGTAACTAAATAAAGAAATTCATTTACAATTTTTATCCAAATGCAAATTGTGAATTTTTCCTTTGGACTAACTCTTATATATTTCTTATCACAAGGACAAAATGAATTTTTAATAGGAAAATAACTTTGTGATATGGACATACTTCGGCATAGCTGAATGATGAATGAACACCACATGGTCAAAAATGAAAAAAGGTATTATAACCAATTGAAGACACATGCACAGTTTCTATATTGTTGTAAAGATTTAGCATTCATCCTACTGCTGTTATAGTTCTTGAACACGGCAGCAGTTAGAATCGTGTCTTATTTTGCCAGTTGGTGAGTATCTCCCTCTGCCACTCCACACATAATTGCCAAATGTTTTCATCAGGTACAAGCCCGCTCTTGACAACTTCACAGTAAAGCAATGAGGTCTAGTGTGGAGAATTGAACTATTTGGTATATGTTCTGATGTCACGGTCCTGTCACAAAAATGTTGATAACTGTTCAGGCTACCACTAACTTTTAGAAACCGATTTGTATTTTCAGCCTGATTTTATTGAGTTGGTCATATGTCATGAATGGAGGATGGTACAATCTCTCAAATAAAATCTACGAAGTATGGAATCACTGGTAGATGTGCCACTAAATACAGAGTCCTTAAGAAGGCACCACCCAGATGTTTGAGGAGCACAGATTGAATAAATCAGAGACAAGAAGAAAACAGTAGTACACTGTAAAATTCTCATGTGAGAATTGTGGGTAGGTCCATACTCCAGAACTGCACTGTTCTCACATGTAAAAATGCCACCAAAAATGGTCCAACTGATGGATGTCTCTGTACATCCATTAATTTCAGAGATTGACAAAAAATTGAAAGAAAAATTTTATGTGATGATTTTGTTCAATACATTCAATAAAACTCTTCCCCAAATCAATGTAGTCATCACAATCCATTCAAATTAAATATCAGGTATTGGACTAGATAGAAAGAGATCTGGTGTGAAATTTTTCAAAAGGAATGAGAACATAATTATTCCACCTACAATCTCTGACTCATCTAAGACCACAAAGGAAATTAATAGAAGAGGACTTCCGGGAGTCGGCTGGGAGGAAGCCTAGGAAAAATGATCTTGAAATATTCATGCTAAATCATTAGGCTTTTTGAAGACTTCAAAGGTGTCATGCTCATGTGTGGTGGAGATTCTCTTTTATTTTATTGAATAATTGAATTCCAAAGAGCAAGTTTCAATATATAACCATTAACTTCCATTATACAATTAGAGATTTGAAATATTCTCAAATAAACCTAGGTTTTGTGACAGTCAAAGCCATGGTATGATGGGTACTGTAGTCCATTAATGAGATTATGCCTATTACAAACATAGAAATTATATGTGTATTCTTAGAGAATGTCTTAGTTTGACTCCTCCCCAAAAGAGCACCTTAGTCAAGGACTTGAGTGCAGGAAGTTTATTTGGGAGGTGGTCCTGGGAAGCAGATAGAAATGAGGGGTAGAGACAATGAGATGGGGAAGGAAGATATATTAATAAAAGTTGCAGGAATGAGTTCCTTACCCCTTTGTATTGAGTAGGGGCTCAGTCCCACAGGGGATACTCTGAGAAACTATGTAGTATGTGCCTCAGAACTATTCTCTGAGGGGACAGAGAGGCTGGTAATTTACTCAGAAACTACTCCTCTCATTGAATTGGTTGAGGGCTGTCTTTAGATGGAGTATGTTAACCCCCCTTCATTCTAAGTTGCAACCACCTGCTGAGCAGTCTTCCACCTTCTCTTCCCTCTCCCACCTGCACTTGAAGGAAGGGAGGCGCTGGCGATATGCAATGAACTGTCCGTGACAGTTGCACTGAAATCTGGGGGTGGTGGCGGGGGGAGCGGCGCTGAAGGAATGTGATGTGATGAATCACTAGTGTCTGCTGTAGAGAAGCAGGGTGCTATGGTAGCTGAGAGAGGGTCTGTTTAGTGTAAGCTTCATGACACTACTTTGGAGTATCTATAATATTCAGTTTCCTTCTCCATAAAATGGTGACAATTATGGAATCCATATCACATATAAAATGCTTGATACAGGACCTGGTATGTAATAAGCATTCAGTAAGTCTAAATTGTTTTTATTTTATTTTTAACGCCTCTTTTACCACCAACAATGCTCATCAACCTAAAGAAATATATCCGGTTCCGTTAGCCTGAGTTTGCCTTTAAGAATATCCCATTTCTCTTCTTACTTTATCTGGCATTTGAAATAGCCAGTGGATGAGTTATAAAGTGACATATTCACTGGTAGTTTCTGTGTTCTTGGAATCATAGAACCTCAGGACTAAAAAAGGACCTGCAAGTGCATCCTATTCAATAGTGTGTGCGTTGCCTTTCAGCAGATGTAATTTCCTTTTCTACCTTGAAGCCATCTGGGTAACCTTAAAGAATCGACACTGATTTGTGTGGGACCATTTCTTTACTTTTTGTCATCACCACTTATATAAACAGCAAACGTCCAGACAGGGGAGGAAACACAGTTTGAAAAGTCAAAAACAACCCTTCGAGAAAAGTATTCAGTAGAAAGGGTTCTCCTTATTCAAAAATGAATTATCCCTGAGACATTACATTGACATTCTCTCCAAATTTGCTCAGAAATAGTACACATCATTATTTCTGTCCCAGTAGCAACCCTGATGTTGAAAAAAGTTTTTATAAGACAGGGTTTTCACAGTCTTGGGCACACTAATTGTCTTCAGTGGCACCCTAACATAGCAATTATTCTGCCAGCCTAGACTTCGTCTGCTGCCTTCTAAACATAACACATCTACAGATTTAGTCAGAAGTATATCAGCCACTTTGCCATACAAAGGCTTCGCTTCCACCAAAAATGTGGCATGTACTGAGTGTCTTTGAAAAGCTATAATTATCAACTACTAGTGATAGAAGCACAAAAGGCACAAGACTGATGTATGTTCAAGGTTTCCAGAGCTTGCTCAATTAGAGTAAAAATATCTGGCAGGGCCAAAAGAAAAACACAAACACTGTGAGGTTTCTTTCCCTGCTCAACACATTTTTCATTCCTGTCCAGAAAAGGAAGGTACACCTCTTCAAAGGGATTTGTTCCAGTTAGTAAGCTCCTACCCAACAAACAGTTTCTTGAAGAAATCTGCAAAGCTGGCAACATGGAAGCCATTGTGTGCCACCCAACAAGTCTCTGGCTGGCAAAACCATCTGAACAGGAAAATATACGTGGTATTGTCAATACAAGTCGGGACAATACGTCTCAGGACTTTTGCCAAAGGGCTGATTTAAAAGAGGGCAACATGAATACAAACAAAGGCTACAGCCATTTTCCTGATATTCTGTCCAACACACACATAGAATTTTTAATTGTAAGGTCCAAAGGGAATTTAAAGGTCATTTTGTCAGCTTTTCCTTTGTCCTTCTCCTCCCCTACTCCAGCCCTTCCTGCAGCAGTCCCTGCTAAAATCATACTCAACATAGTGATTATCCAGCCTTTGTTGACAAACAACTCAAAAGGGCATTGCTCATGGGCCTGTTTTCTTGTTGGACAGCTCTAGAAATGAGAAAGGTATTTCTGATATTGGGCCGAATTATATTTCCCTATAACTTCCACTGAGTGTCTCATTCTGACTTCCTAGGACAATTCTCTCTCCTTCTAGACAATCTTTAATAGTTCTAAGGAAGACTTTTCTATCCCTCAGCACATTTTCCCACAAGCTAAATTGTCCCCAGTTCCCTGGGCTGTTACTCACATAATGTGGTTACCAGACTCGTCCCATCCTTATAATCATTAGAGGTATTCTAGATATTGTTTTGAGAGTTTCTGGAATGTGTCAGGCATCACTTTATGTACATTCTCTCAATGAATACTCCCAAAGTCTCCCATTTCAGAGACGGGGAATATGAAGTATGCTGCTTGCTCAAATTTCACATCTAGCAAGAGAGGGAGAGGACAGTAAAACCCAGGCGCCTAAATCCAGCACGTTGTAATAAAGAACTGAGCTTGAAACCAGTTTCCAAGCAGCCCTCCTGATTGTTTATCATCTTAGGGTGGTGCCCCCAAATGAAAGCATGTCTCCATATACAGTCTGATGGGTACTGGGTATAACTGGCTTTGACTTCTTTGAATGATGCCCAAAATGTTAGTAATATTTCTAAAGAGCCAAATCTCTATATTGCCTCATACTGAATTTATGACCAAAGCCAGTCACTTATTATATGCACATTTATACATGCATATATATGTATGACTTAGGTGAAATTTCAGAAACTCTAGTTCTATATATCCAGGAGTCCAGATCATTGAGACCTCTTTGAACATTGATAATATTATTCAATGAATTAATTATAACTCCAAATTGTGCATCAAGTAAAATTAGAAAATAACATCTTCCATGATGGCTTCACAGAATTTCTTAACGAAAACAATTGATTAGAAGGAGAGGAAGGATATAACACTGAGATAGCATCCATCATAAGTACCTGTTCATTGGGGAGGGCAGGACAAAGAGCTACTGATTTGCTGGACTAAATGGTCTATTCCTGCCGATTCCCAATGCTCACCTTGTTTTTTCCTAAGGGTCCCAAACCAGGGACTTAAATATCATATATCAGTCAAGATCCCAGCCAAAAAAAAAATTCAAATCAGATAAGTAAGTGAAGAGACTTTAATGAAGGAAAAAATTTGAGGCATAAGCAGGTTAGGAGAACCAACAAGAGAAGTTGGTGCACCCAAGAATTAGGAACTATGAGAAGCTGTTATGAGTCCTGGACCTGAGACAATGGGGTTGGGGTGGGAGGAGGAGGAGGTGTGATAGAAATGAAGTTACTATAAATGATCAGAGGTGGAGTCATGGAAGACAGGTTGCCTGCTGGGAGATGCAGTGGGGAGATACTCAGACACCCCAGAAATGTGCTGCTGAAGCAGAGCGGAATAGGGAATAAACACCAAATGTCTCTCTTCTCCTGCCCTCCAGCAGCTGACAGTACCTCCCACTGGCTAAACCCAAACTCAAGTCAGCTGGTCAGGGAGTCTGCATAATGCAGCTGTCTAGGGCAAGGAGCAGGTGAGAAAACAAAGGAGACTGGATAGAGTAGGGGTGATGTAGGGTGGCAGCAAACAGAAAATAAGCATATATCCCTTCTCTAGTTTGGCAAGTGGTCAATTTCCCTGACAACTTCTTTTCCACATTAGTACAAAGTTATTTTTAAATTGATATTGAACAGCATACCCTTCCATTACCTTATGAAAATCAGAGATCTCATCCTATCCACATGGAGGAACTGGCATCTTCCACACCAGCCAATAATTTTACATTTGAGAAAAACAGAGTGCAAGGTCAGGACCCACAGTCAAGTGCCACATGCATTAAACTTCTTAAGATAATTTTAGAATCAAAACATTAAGTGCAAGTTTTCTACCTTGCAGAAAACTGGGCTTTTCTAAGTCTTTCCAAGTTGTACTACTGTCTGAGAGAA
>NW_012138191.1:1351619-1353149 GCF_000956105.1 Propithecus coquereli
CTATAGAATCATAAACCTTATCTTCTACACACATACAGGGATAAACTGAATGTATTCAATTATTTTATTTCTGCACATATTCTAGATTCAATTATATTCAGTGTGCTTCCTCCTGTGTTGTTTTATCTGAAGTCAGAACTAGAACAAAGTATATTTCTAGAAAATGGAGTCCTTGTTTTGTGTATTCATTCATCTTGATACAATGCTTCTTTATATTAATTATATAACAGCTCTATGATAAGGTGCCTTATTGTTGCTGCTTAGTTAATCCTCCTGGATTGATATTTAAGACAGTTTAAAAATTTTTTCCAATACAAAGAGTTTCATAGTTGCACAAGCCAGGCCGGATGGTTGATCTTCCCAAAGATAATCCCAAGAGGATCCTGCTCCCTCCCCCTCCTCTATCTTCCTATAAGAATTCTTCTATTGAAAGAGTGAATAATATCAGACATATCTTCTGTTATGGTCAATCATTGCTCATGTTTCATATCTGCTTGGTTCATTAGTAAGCACAAACGATGTTTCATTCAGTCCCTAATGTTCATGCAAAACCATCCGTATCTAGATAAATATTAAGTCACTCAGGAAATCTTCAGAATAAAGAGTATGTATTGACAACTTTATTAACATAAAGATGGACAACGATCAAATTTCTGACTTCGTGATAAGTACATTTCAACTAGCACATTGCAAAGTGTCAAAGCCCTTGGCTGGAAGATATATTCACAGCAATTTTCTCTTGTAGCAAATCCCTCTACCTTGCACAAATTTAGATCATATTTAGGAAGTCTTGGCTGATGGTCTTTGTTATCAAGCTTTACTGTACTTGTCCTATTATGGTCTATGTGTTCGAAAACTGATACTTTCACATAGATTTCAACTATAACCACATAATTCTTGATTTTTTTTTAATTAAAGAGAATCACATGGGTAAAATTCTCACTCAAATTCTGTAGAGCTAAGCATAGACGCTTGATGCCAATGAATAAATGATGATACTACTTTAATTTGTAATGTTACCAGTTAGAAACAATGATTTGACTCTAATTGTCTACAACAATAAAAATGGGAACACCGTCAAGAAATGTGGCCACTTATTTGCAAGGATATATTAGATTTCTTGTGATAATACCTTCTGCAAAAAATTACTCTATTAAATTATAGGAGCAAAGTCTCCTGAATTTGTTCCACCTCAAGACCCTCTACTGTAAAATGGTAAGGATGAATTAGTTTCTTTTTCTTTTTTAAATTAAATTACATTTGTAAAACTGATGCATAATAATTGTACATATTAATGGGGTACATAATGATGTTCCCAGACATATGTCCTATGTTGATTATAGCAGGGTAATTAGCATATCCATCATCTCAAACATTTATCATATCTTTGTGTTGGGAACATTCATTATCCTCTTAGCTATTTGAAACTACATAATACATTATTGTTAATTTTAGTCATCCTACAGTGCTATGGAACACTAGAACTTATTCCTTCTATCTAGCTATACTTTTGTCAAATTCTCTTCTATT
>NW_012138191.1:1354414-1355691 GCF_000956105.1 Propithecus coquereli
AAAAATTTTGACATAAATTCCAGCTCCCTTGGTTAAATGTCTACATATTTCTGTACCTAAGTTTTTCTTATGAAATAATAACAATTTATGCTACTTGTTTTTATGGGCCGTAGGAAAAAATACATCCTGCCATCTTTTGATGCCTTTAAAAGAAGTTGTTTCTTTTTTAGGTATTGTTTGAAATGGGCTAATAAAAGAATATATTCCTCAGTCTCAAATGCTTCAGTGTGCTAATGCCCCCTAGATGCCTTAAAGTCTGGCATCTTTACTGCAACAATTTTAGCCATTGGCCCTGAACTCTGTTGATGGAAAGGATACAGTAAGTAGTCAATTTGCACTGTGTTGACTGCTAAATCATTCACTCACTCTTGCCAAAATATTTACTGAAGGCCCACTCTGCACAAAGCACTGAGGATGCAAAGGTAGACTAAGGGAACCCTACAGTGCAGAAGGCTCTAAAGAGATGCTTAAAATAATGGAGAGAGCAGTATTCTGAGAAGATGGCCTTATGAGATCATGTCATTGACTCTCTTTTCCCTCCCAATCTCCTTTCTGGAGTAAAGTCAACAATCAAAGAGCAAAAAGGCAGTGCCTGGAGGTCACGTGCAAGGCCAGGTGTGTTCCCAATCACCATGGAAGAGCAGAGTGGATGGCTTCCTTCATCCCAGGGCCAGGTGAGACAGCCAGTGGCCAGTTTCTAAGCAGATGCATTTCTTGTGGCCTGAGGTGAGGACTGAGGATTTTCTGGCTATCTGGGCCAGGAAGGGGGCAATAGGCTGGACCCCATGATTGTTGTTCATAACCCAGAGATGCATCTCATCCAGCAGGGCTGAGAGATCTAGCTGGGGACTACAGTCATTTGGTTCCTGGAGCACCCTAGATCTTGTGGCTCAGACACAGTTGTGGCTCACATCCCCAGATGCCTGAGAACCTTGTGTTTTCATCGGTTTGTGAGTCATTTGTAGGTTAGAGATAACATCTACTTTCTTTTTTCTGATATATCTTATAAATGCTTTCTTCCAACCCATAATTTGTCTTTTACCTTTGTCTATCTTTTGCCAATCAGAAGTTTAACAATGTTAAGTAGACAATTTGCCAATGTTTTCCTTTATGGTTGGTTTCTGGGTTTTGTGTCATGTCTAAAAATGTCTTCTCCTATTCCACAGTTATAAAAAGTATTTTTTGCATGTTCTAGTGATCTTGGATGTCCTTCAATGTTTAGATATTTATTCCATGTGGAATTTATTTGCTTATATGGTGTAAGGTAGAGTGCCAAA
>NW_012138191.1:1359634-1361934 GCF_000956105.1 Propithecus coquereli
TATCTCATCTGTTCTAGGCCCTGTCTTAGGGATAAAGCAGTGAGCAAGACATTAGAAATTTCCACCTTCCTGATCTTACATGTTTACATACATAGGAATTATTATTATTATCACTTTATAATTGTGTCCTCTGCAATACACTAACATCATTAAAGAAAGAAACTAGGTGTCACTTCTCTGTGAAACTTTAGTGCCTGGTGTGTTGGACACATGTAGACAATCAGTAAAGTTTTATATGAATGAAAATGAAAAATAACAAAATAGAGACCATACCTTCAAATATGTTTAAATTCTAGAAGGAAGTGCAGATGCAAAACTATTATAACGAATTAATTCATGAATTAAACAACTGTCAACTCACTTCCTGCCTCACTGGAAAAAGTGGTACACAAAATCCCACCTATTGTGTTTTTAGCTTAAGATAGAAAATCAAATTCATAAGAATAGGAAAGAAATAAACAGGTTAGTCATAGAAAGTAACAGTCATTGTGGCTGAAAATCATCTTATAATTTTCCGGTAATAAGGGCAAAACCAAAATATGATGGGCTGACTAATTCATGTTTTTTAATATAATAGAATGCAGTGTACCAGAGCAAGAGGTTATCCCCTGGTGCTGCCCACAGCTATTCTAGATGTCATACTGATAGAATTAAACACTTTTGACCCCTGGTGGTCTAGTGGTTAGGATTTGATACTCTTATTGCTGTGGTCTGAGTTATAAAACAAAACACTTTTGAGCATCTGAGTATCTACATACAAATAGACTTCATTACACCACTCCTGGGGGCAATTCACAGTGGCTTATTATCAGATGGATAAAATCAATTGGCCATGATGATGATGATGATGATATACCCATCATCTACTGAATATTCACTCTGTGCCAGCTCCCTTTTTATTCTCTTTATATATTAATGTTTTCTCATTTAATCCTTGCAACAACCTCGTGAGGCAGTTATTTTTATTACTTATATCCACAGCAGAGGAAATAAGCACAGGAGACTGGAGAACTTGCCAAAGGTCACACAGATAGAATACGACACCAGCAATCTCACTCCACAGCCTGTGTTTCACTTTGCAATTCACAGTTCCCCTCCTGATGGAAAACTTCCAAAAAGCATGGACAAAGGCAGCTTCCACATTGCAAATCAAAACAACCATATTCTCCCAAAACTTAAAACTTTCACTACGTCATTAATAATTTCCCTGAGATTTTTTTTCTAGAATCTTTTCTTGCTCTACGGTCATTAGAAAGTTCAATTCCCAGACGTTTACTATCATGCCCCTGATTCTGAGGTCTGAGGTTTTCCTCTTCAACAACTAACATGGCCTGGAAAGGACCGGATGCTGCAAGGAATTTGTTTCCTGTTGTAACTATCCTCTCTTAAGCTAATTGTATTAATACACCTTCCTGGCTCTAATTAGAACTCCGGTTAACCTCTGCCTATTGTGCCCAACATGCTGATTCTGTTCATTGTGGGAAACTGGTTTCAGCCAGGGCTGATGAATGGATACCACACGTGATCGGGAAACCTACAAATAATAAAGCCGGCAGAGGGAGGCTGGGTGGGTGGGTCACACTGTCCTGCCCCCATGGGTGCCCCCGGGAGAAATCATCCAGGTGTGGTGAGTTCAGTGTTAAATCTGATTCAGGATAGGAAATATCTTCCCTTCCCCCTGGATTTCCACACCTCCGAGTTGTGCATTTAAATGGATGAGCAGTGATATCTCTCCTCCTTTGGCCGGCAACTGGGCTGGATCCATCAAAGGTTTAATGTTGGCAACCTCGACTGCCACTTCTAAGTTTCTGTCACTTTGATCATGAAGGAAAGACTTTCTTAGAAAAGAAACAAACATGGAATTGAAAGAAAGTGGTTTAAAAAAAAAAAAAACTGCTACAAACAACAGTGCATAGTCATTTGGTAAAGCCATGAAAGGTCTGAATTTTATCATCTGCTAAGGACTCAATCGTGTCTTCCCCCAAATTCATATGTTGAACACCTAATCTCCAATGTATTTGGAGATATGGTCAGTAAAGAGGTAATTAAGGTCATAAGAGTGGGGCTCTGATATGACAGGATTAGTGTCCTTATAAGAAGAAGTACTAGAGAGTACCTCCGCCCCTCCACCCCAGCCCAGGCCTCATATAAAAATAAGAGGTGAGGTGAGCACACAGAGAGATGGTGGCTGCCTACAAGCCAAGAGACAGGACTTCAGAATGAAACCTACTTTGCCAGCACCCTGATCTTGGAATTACCAGCCTCCAAAACTGACATTTTTGTTGTTTAAGCCACCTAAT
>NW_012138191.1:1361984-1362477 GCF_000956105.1 Propithecus coquereli
GATACCAAACCCAGGCAATGATGAGAGAGAGAGAGAGAGAGAGAGAGAGAGAGAAGTGACAAAACAGAGAGGGGCAGAGGGAGAAAGGATATTTGTTTGGTGTTAACAGATTTTTTTAAATTAAAAATCTCTTTCTATGTATTCACAATATAAAAGCCCTAACTTGAAGGGTTTGTTGTTTTTTTTGAACACAAAAAAAGAATTCCAGATTTAATGAAGCAGAAATAGTCATTGTTCAAACAAAATGAATGTACACAAATGCATATTGTGTTCAATATTCTTAAAGATGGAATTTCTAAAAGAAGTAGAGAATACACCATATTTTCCTTATGTGGAGGGGAATTTTAGTGTATCTCATCTAGGACTCACTTAGAATCATTCTATTCTTTTTTTTTTTATTTCAGCATATTATGGGGGTACAAATGTTTAGGTTATGTATGTTGCCCTTGCCCCCTCTCCCCCACTAAGTCTGAGTTTCAAATATGTCCATCCT
>NW_012138191.1:1375127-1414646 GCF_000956105.1 Propithecus coquereli
CTGTGAGACTCACATTCTCAGCCCATCCTGTTCCCGGGGAGGCGATGCTGAGATCAGTAGTCTCCTGATACATCAGCTCAGCCTGCTGTTTCCAACCATGTCTTGTACCCAGTTTTCCTGAAACATCTCAGCCTTAAAACTGACCTGGGGAGAAGCTAGTTCTTTCCTGTCCCATAACTCTTTGTGATCAACTCTACCCTCACACATTCTTCCATCTTGGACTGGGCTTCCATTGCTTTGCAAATGTCACTCAAATTCATGGCACATTTTCCCATTTCCCCCATGTTTCTAGTTTCAGATCTACCTTCAGATCGACTTTCGGCCACAACATCAATAATCCCTGGCTTTACTCTAGTTCTCAGACCCTCAGCCTTCATCATGCAGCGTGTATCTACCTGGAATACACTTCCAGCTTTCTCCGATCTGACCTGCCCTTCTGTTACCTAACCCTGAACTCTCACAAACACGCGTACTTACTGTGGTTAAAGCAGATCAATGTTTGAACTCAGGCTCTGACACAAACAACTGGGCAGGTTCAAGTCAATGTATCCTTTAAAGCCACCAAGAGTTAATTCACCTTTTCAGGCCATTCAGGGTTCATCCATATACATGGCAAAACATAACACCTACCTCAATTGGAGGCTGAAAGGATTAAAATGCCTGTACAGAGTAGATCATCAAATATTTTCGCGTTCTTCCTTCCTTTTATCATAAAAAGCTTCATTAAAAAATTTTCCTAACATAAATACATTAATGTTGATCAGAGGTTTGACATTTTTCTGATCATGCCCTTCAATAACAAATGAATTTTACATATATACATACATAACTGAAGTTTCACAAACCAGTATTTAATCTTACTAGCTGTGATATGCTCTGACATTTTCTACTCTGTGGTACTTGACTCTATTATATTCTTTTTTTTTTTTAATTGTAGGTCCCAATCCAAAAAATTGAATTCACAATCCACAGATGGGTCACACCCTGAAAAGAATAATAGCTAACAACATCACTGTATCACCCTAGCCACCAATGGTAACGAAATCTATGTGCTCTCGTTCTAAAAGAAATTCTCTTGCCTTCCCACCATATGTTATTTCTTTAGTTATTAAAGAGTTAGAGAAGTTAAAAAAAAAATCCAAGCCAGTTGTTCCGACTCTGCAAATTAAAATCGAATGAGTAAGCACTTGTGTCAACCACTTTGGTGGCTAATACCTAAAATGCCCAAGACTGGCAGGAAGGTGTGGCCAGGTCACGTCTACCCAGAGCATGTTCCTAGGGTAAGGTGCAGGTGAGGGAAGGGATCCATAGACAACTCTTGGGCAGATGCAGGAAACCTCCTCTATTCTTTGTAGGGATAATATTAGTCTCCCAGAGGCTTTTAAGAAGACTTTCTCTTCCAGGAAGCCCCAATGGCATCTGAATCACACAACTAATCCACAACCCACAACAAGTTCATATTAACTGCCATGAGATAAAGTTCAACCTCTGTTTTCCCCTCCTACTTCTCATATTTCTGAGAAGTATTTGTCAGAGATGCCAAGCAAACATCTAGCTGGAGGCCACAGAAGCTCCTCACTTCTGACACCACTTTCGTTCTCCAACATTTGGCAAAGGCCATCTGGACTGCCTGAGTCCACAGTCACCTGCTTCCCTGCAATATCTAAACTCAAAATAACAGGGTTTCCTATTCAATCTGCCACAATTCCTTCTTCACAGTTCCTGATATGCCTTTGCAGTTTAATGGTGGTTCCTTTGGGGATGGAGAATTCAAACCAGGAGTGAAAATCCTGCCCAAGCTATCGATATTACATATTTTTTTCCTGTGCCATTTTATTTAAACACAGCTATAAAAACCCTTACTGTTGTCCTCAGATGTTTTTTTTATTTTTCAAGTCATGGAGGTTTGTGCTGAGGATATCCTGAATCATTTGGACCCATCCCGGCTTTATCTTCCTTCCTTAGTTTTATTTAGACAGTCTTCTTAAAACGTCTCCCTCAGCAGACAGCTCCCTGGGTAGCCAGCCCTACCCTCCATTCAAGCTCCAGCTGTATTTTCTAACTCATATAAGGCCACTTGTGATTAGAAAATAAGATTTCAAAGTTTAAAGCTTCAAATCTTCAGATGCCAGGTTTCCTTTGAGACTTTCTGGTTGGTAGAGTAAACTGAACTTTTATCTTCCATGAGTCTAAGCTGTATACCTGGGTGTGTCCAGATTTCTATTCTTAATTGTTATAAAGCCATCTTTTTACAATAATCTTCTTCTACTTTTTGGCAGTTTCTCATCCTCGTCCAGTTCATTTATTTTTCCTCTGTGTTCTGAAGTTCTCAGCCAATACATACACGTAATTTTTTATTGGATATATTTGAGGTTTACAACATGATGTTATAGAATAGACATAGATAATAAAATGGTTACTATTTTAAAGCAAATTAACATATCTATCATCCCACATGGTTATGTATGTGTGTGTGTGTGTGTGTGTGACAACAGCAGCCTAAAATCTACTTACTTAACAAAAATCCCAAATATTATAAAATTTTTATTAACCTTATTCCTCCTGTTGTCCATCAGATCTCTAGACTTGTTCATCCTCCTTATCTGCTACTTTGACCTACATCCTCCCACTTTTTGAAGGTTGGGAGCTCAGATTGAAAAAAGTACTTAAATTTAAATGCCATTTCGCTCATAGATTTTCCATCTGGCTTCAAATTTGTGGTCTGTGCATGTGCATGTATATAAGTATGCAAACAAACAAATAAGCAAAACTAGTTAGGTTGTTTGGTTTTCCACAAATAGAGTAAAAATTAAATTGCAATGGATTTCTTATTTTCTTAAATACCACCGCAAAGAAATAGAACTTTTCCTTCCTTGAGGATCATGATTTATTTTAGGCCTTGTCCAGAAACTACTGAGAATTAAAGTAAGTAGCACATTGCTCAAGGAGCTGGCCCTCAGTGAAGAGCGATCCCAGTGCTACGTTTCATTTTTCACCAATCATCCTTCCATGTTTTGGGGAAAGAAATCACATTTCATCATGTCCCATCTTTCCCAGGCAGAAATGAAGCAGTGCTTCCCCTGCTCCTTTCAACTCTGCATAAAAGCAGATCCTGCTGATGTCTGTGCCAGAAAAGTGTCACCATAACTCAGACTGAAAGAGGGGTGAGCTTAAGCAGGTTTCCCCACTGCCTGCTGGAAGATACCAGAAAAATGAGAAGGAAGTTTTAAAAACAGCACAGAAATGCTCTCCCACAGATAACTTTTCTTAATGTTTTTTCTTTCTAAAATTGAAGGCAGTAGAGACCTAACACTCCAGCCCACTGCAAAGGCATATCTAGAAATTAAAGCCTTAGTGATCATGGACATCGACACTGACAGTGTGTAATGGTAATTTGTTCTGCACTCAGAACAGCATAGCTGGGAATTCTCCTCATTGCCTAGGGGGTTTATATTCATCCATTTCTGAGGCAAATGATATGCAATTATATTCTAAGGACAAGAAAAAGATTTCTCTTACAAACAGTGGAATTAGTTTTCTGAAGAGTGATAAATTCACTTTAGACTTTTGCAACTCAGAGTGTGGTCTGAGGCAATACCTGGGGCCTACTTAGAGATACAGAGTCTCAGGCCCCGCCCAGGCCTGCTGAATCCACACTGGCCTTTTAAAAGGCTCCCCAGGGGATATGGATGCACTTTATAGTTTGAGAAGCACTGTCATACATGACTTGATTAGGTCTCTCTAAACACAGGTACGGATTTTTGTGGAACACGCTTGCTACGTACTAATGCTATACTGTCTTTGCTCGATTCAGTCTACGGAAATGATGTTGGGGAAGGCAGAAGGCAGACAGAGAACTAATGTATCTTAAGTTAGAAAAAAAATCTCAGAAACGCGGGTCATAGGAGATAGTGAAAAGAAAGAGACACTCATTGGGTGTGGTATTAAAATTTTTTTCCACTCAAAAGCATAGCGAATGCTAACATTGAGCCTCTCCATACTAAAACAGAGCTGCACGATGGAAATAAAAAAAAATTTAGTTTCAACAAAATAATAAATACTTAGTGTATTACTGAACAAATACCCTGTTGCCTTTTGAAAGTAAATGTATGTTATCTGAGCTCCATTAGAAATAAACATTTGAATTCCTATCTATGATTCAAACATGAATCTTCACCAATATATATTTTGCAGTGTTGTACACTCTTGCCCTGAGTAGCTTATCTTATAACTAATGGTACTCAAGGTGAACCCCATTGTTCTTTACTACAGTGTGTATGTGTATGTGTGTGTGTGTGTGTGTGTGTGTGTGTGTGTGTGAGAGAGAGAGAGAGAGAGAGAGAGAGAGAGAGAGAGAGAGAGAGAGAGAGAGTGAGTTAGAGTTTCGTAAAGATCAACTGTAGGCCTAGCAAGGCCTATAAGGAATCGTGAGATATAAGGAGTGAGCTGAACTTCCAGATTGTATGGGAGACCCCTCTGTCCTTCCAGCAGGCAGAGCCTTGGTAAAAATCTAAGCCTTATTTTAAATCCTGAGTCTCAAACTCTTGTCTATGCATCTATACTTTCAAATTCAATTCATTTAGCTTGGCTATACCTATATTGTACTTATTAAGTACAAGATACTCAGAGGAGCCCTGAATGATGCATAGATAAGTATGATAAAGATCCTAACTAATGGAATTTGAAGCCAGGTGCAGGGGTTAATGGAAATGTAGCATTTGCCAAATCTGAAGGTCAAACTTTTCTGTTGTTAATTTGACTTTCCTACCGATCATAGTATAAATTGCTTAATCTTAGCTGATCTACCATTCTAAAGGGAAAAAAGGTAAATTTTGCCTGATTAGATGGTGTAATTAATATCTTTGCTAAGCTTTTAAGTATTCTTAAAAGTAGACGTTTTTGTGTCTCTGGGAACAAATATAATCTTAGTCCAAATATTGATATATGAATCTTCTTCAGATCCTGGGACATGCTACAAGCATTTGGATCTCAAAGCTGTGCACTGGCAGCTCCCTCTACCTGTAAGGCTTGTGTCTTGGGTTTTCCAGTTATTGGAGCCTCCTCATTTATTCAGGAGACATCCTTAATCGTCGGCCCCAGTGAGGTGTTTACTTGTCATTCAGAGCACAGGATAAGTACATAAAAATTTAATCGGTATTTAAGGAAATGAGATTACATCATGGGACTCATTTCTTTAAGAACTGGCTTTGTTTAAACCTCATTTCATTGATTCATTCACTCAATGTGTTACTATTCATCTACTGTGTGGGAGACACTGGTGTAGGGCCGCAGGAGTACAATGATGAACAAAACAGATCCGTTCCTTATGTCTTGGGGCTCATGAAGTAGGTGGGTGGGTGACAGGCAATAACATGCAAAGAAATGATTCAAAATAGGATCATCTAAAATAATGATAAGTAAGTTTCAGATGACAATAATGGTGGTCATAGCTAGTTTATTGGAGCCATTGTATTTATCTAATAGGCAGGTATATAGTGTTTGCTGCATGCAGGACTATTCTAGAGTCTTCCCAAATATTAAATCATTTAGTCTTCAAAACATCCCTGTGAAGGAAATACTTTTATCATTGTTACTTTACAGATAAAGAAACTAAGGCACAAAAAGGTCAAGTCACATGCCCTGGATCACCAGGAATTGGCACTAGATGTGAACTCAGACTGTCTTTCTCCAGAACCTATGCTACAACATGTGTGCCATGAGTGTGGCTTCTCTGGAGCTGGCATTGCTGATTGACACGCCCATGAGGTCAATGTCAACTGGTCTACAAAATGGCTATTCTCTCTAATAAAAAACTGTCCATACACCAAGTGAAGGGTATTTATTTCCAAATGCATGTTTCCATCAAAGTATCCTCGACAGCCCATATTGCTGCATTTAATATTAGCTGTACTCAAATTTCATAAGACAAATGCTTTATTTTTTATTGAGGTATAATTATTATTCAGTGAAATAGTATACAGACCTTACGTGAATAATTTTCTGAGTTCAAGAAATGCATATAACCTGTGTAACCCCTATCAAGACACAGACCATTTCCAGTATCTAAAAAAGGGCCCTTGTACCTGTTGTGGGTCAATTGCATACATTTTGGTTGTTTCTGATAGAGTTATTTCTATGGGCATTTGGCATAGTGAGAAGTGTTTTGATTCATCATAAATGTCTCACCTGTCAGAACAAACCAATAATCATATTTAAAAAGCAGGCTGTAATTCTGGACTCCCCTGCCCTTTTTGTGCATATGCAAATCTTCTTGAAGTGTTAGTCTCATTCTGATTTCTGCTCAATACATCCAGTTCTCTAAACTCCACCAGCTGACGCTGTGCCTGGGAAGAAGCACAGGCTCCTTTGTCTGTCTGCTATTTGTAATCTAGAATTCCATCACTCACAGCTCACTGAACAAATGGAACAGGTTGTAAAGACTCACTCAGGCCTCTCAAAGACATCTCCCAGCATCACAGAAATGAGAGAAGCGCCACGTGCAGATACTCTTTCCAGATACAACTTGCCTCAGTTCCCAGATTGCTTAACACATCAATAACTACCATGTGAGTTGTATTTAACTCATGCTAGTTTCGAGCCTGGGGCCTGGTAAAGCATATGTAACTCACACATCTCTTCACCTTGGGAGCCACAAGAACTATTTTGCAAGTTGCAAATCACTCACGCACGGAAAACAATAAAAGATAACACATGTTTCATTAAATTAGAAAGGATCATTTTGTTTTCGAAGTGTTTATTTTTCTAATAAAACATCATGGCCCCAAGGAAACTTTTTTCTTTCTAGTGTGGCAGTCAGTGTGTTAAATGCTGAGCATGAGGTATTTCCTCAGCAGGCTCCTAACTTCAAGGAGGTAAGGTGGTAGATCAGAATGAACACTGGACCTGTGCTTCTCAAACTTCAACAAGCATGTGAATCACCTGAGAATCTTATTAAAATGCAGATTCCAATTTGATAAGTTTGGAACTGGGCCTATACTCTGCCCTTCTAATAAGCCCTGAGTGATGCTGATGCTGTTCGTCTAAGGACCACAGGTTGAGTAGGAAGGAACTAAGGACAAATTTAGATTCGGATTAAACGGTTACAAATATGCAAAGGTTTTAGGGGGCCATAAAAGGGATCTACGGCCAAAAAAGTCTGAGAATCACTGGGTTAAACTTAAAATGATTTCTTCAATGCAGAACTTATCAGAGCCTTTAACACACTAACATGAATTCTTACTCTCCAAGAGAGAATTAGGGTTTACCAATTTATTAAATCATGGAAAGCTTTCTCTGCAGAACATTTGATGGGTCTGGGTGTTCCTACAATAGGACAAGGAGACCTTGGAGGTCCTTCCCAATCCTAAACTTCTATTATTTTCAAGAGCTTTCTCAGGGGGTTGACTGTCATTAAAACAAAACAACAAAAACCCAGGCAAAAAAAAACCAAACCAAACCCTTCCCAATGGTTTGTACTCATTTTTGGTTCTGTTTTTCTGAAATGACAAATTCTACAAACTTTCTGAACAAGAAGGCCAAGTTTGTACAATGTTGGTAATTTATAGCCTAAGGACAAGGAGAGGTGGGTACATATAAAATCTTGTAACATACAAACAAACTGTGTAAGCGAATTCATTATATCACTGAGCCTCAGAAATAATTATACGGTTCTGTAATTCATTTTCTCCATGTAACAGTGCTGTTCATCCTTCTCAGTAGCCCAAGAGGGAAAACTGAAGCCTGTGTCTTATTTCTCTCAGTTACATCCTTCCCTCAGTATATCTCTTCCTAGGGACATATTTGTCTGACAGCTGAGTTTTTCAATTTCTTTTTCAGACTGCCAAACTGGTCTATTCCATCAGAGTATTAAAAAAAAAAAATAGACTTTAAACCTACGCACTTCCAATAAGCTTTAGGAATTCTGAATGGTGATGGCAAATTTTTTTCTTTCTGATTTGGAACTTTCTGTTACTCTCACAAATACACTTGGAATTTCTGAACTACGGCCTTGCATCATGTTCTGCCATTCTTGTTTAGCTACTTAAGTGTACTGATTTGATGTACAGGGCTGAAGCTTTCAAACTTGTATTTATTTTTAAAAAGATAACATTTATAAAATGCCACTACAGCTATTCAATAGGTTCTTATTAGTCTCAGATTTAATATTTATGGTTTCAAATAATCCTGAAAGAGCCTGTGGCTCACAGAATGTTTAAGAATGGCAAATTCGAGTCCTGTCTCTTGCAAGGATTGCAGGCAGGAGCAGGTTGCTTAGAATAGTGACAGTGGCTAGCTGACCTCCTGGCATCTCGATCTTATCTCCATCTAGTCCTTCTCGTCCCGGTAAGTCAGGAGCTTCTCTCATCTTCATTACAATCCGTAGGGCAGGGATTATTACCCATATTTTACCAGTAAGGTAATTAAGGGTTTCTTTGTTGTAAAACTGTTACAATGATATATCTTGGAAGTATCCTCAGAGCTGTCAAGAATCAGCTTCCATTAATCAGAATTGCTGCTGTGACCTTATTGAATAATGGAATCTTGACAGTGTAAGATTTCTGATATGCAAATCCCTTTATAATAATTTCAGATACAAACTGCTGCTCCTATAGATAGTTGAGGCCTACAAATCAAGGATAAACCTACCGCAATATTAAGACAAATAATATAGTTATTCTAAAAATTTCAAATTTCACAAGCAGATTGGACAGATAAACATTTAAGTTACAAACAAACTATACTTTCGAACAGCTGGTTCCATTTCCTACCATTTCCTCTGTGTAAAATCACCATAACAAAGATGCTCCTCCGCTTACAATGGGGTTATGTCCCACCCTAAGTTGGAAATATTGTAAGTCAAAAATACATTTCATACACCTAACTGACTGTACGTCGTGGCTTAGCCTGGCCTACTTTAAATGTGCTCAGAACACTTACATTAGCCTACAGTTGGGCATCTAACACAAGACCTATTTTATAACAAAGTGTTGACTATCCCATGTAATTTATTGAATGCTGCGCTGAAAGTGAAAAACAGAATGGTTGTATGGGTACTCACAGTACAGTTTCTACTGAATGTGTATCGCTTTTGCACCACTATAAACTTGAAAAATTGTTTGTTAAGTTGAACCATCATAAGTTGGGGACCATCTGTAATCTTCAACATTTTGGGATGCTTTTTATTGGTCAGGTACTATCCTAGGCCTCTGACTAAAGGTATGTTTCTGAAAATATAAGCAGATTCAGTAAGAAGACTGCTCCCATGACCAATATATTTGCTTCATAAAAGTATTATATAATAAAAGCCATTAAGCACTATACAAAGTTCAAAGTCAGTGTCACATGTTTCATTTTATACAGCAAAGATACGTAAAGTTCAATTTTTAACAGATTAAGTAAACAAAGACTTCTAAAAGACTTCTTCAAAGATCATTACTTACTAACATCAGTGTCAATATTTTAGTTTAGCATCTTTAATTTTCCACATGATTGGGGATGCTTACACAATCATTAGCTGCAATAATCATGTGGAAATGATGTTAATGATATTAATGATGGAAACATACAAGAAATATTTTATATAGATGGAGTTTTAAAAACGTTTCTCTTGGCCGGGCGCGGTGGCTCACGCCTGTAATCCTAGCTCTCTGGGAGGCCGAGGTGGGTGGATTGTTTGAGCTCAGGAGGTCGAGCGCCTCTACTAAAAAAATTAGAAAGAAATTAATCAGCCAACTAAAAATATATACAAAAAAAAATTAGCCGGGCATGGTGGCGCATGCCTGTAGTCCCAGCTACTCGGGAGGCTGAGGCAGTAGGATTGCTTGAGCCCAGGAGTTTGAGGTTGCTGTGAGCTAGGCTGATGCCACAGCACTCGCTCTAGCCGGGGCAAAAAGAGTGAGACTCTGTCTCAAAAAAAAATAAAAAATAAAAAAAAAAATAAAAACGTTTCTCTTGGGACTTTAAAAGAAACGTTGCCTTTTCCCCTCTGGGCAGGCAGGTGATAAAATGGGGAACCAGAGACATTGGAGAAGGGTATCACTTCATCTATAAGGGCCAGTCCCTCCCCAGAATGGCTGAGTGAGAGTAAAAATCACCAGTGTGTTCAAGCGAACCCATGCCACCAGAGTACTTAGTAATTTTATGAAAATTAGACTATCATTAGTTAAGAAATTCACAGGCAAAGCAGTTGTCCTCATACAAAAACAATTCATGTAACCAAAATGTTTGTGGCCCCATAATATTCTGAAATTAAAAAAAGGAAATTATTGCCCCAATAGAAGTTGAAATGTAAGCATGAAAAAAAGTAAAGATTTTGATTTTTTTCATTGTAATTTTTCAATACCCACATGATCACCTTTGAAAAATAAACAAAAAGAAAGATGTAAGTAATTTATGTTGAATAAATAATTTAATAAAGAAAAAGAAAGAACAAAGAAAGCTTTCAGAAGGTACTTGGTTAGTAGGTAAGGGACTGCCATTTTACTCAAAGCAAATTTCAATAAAACAAGAATTCACATACAATTGTGTATTCATTTCTAAAAACTATCTATTTAGGACAGATCTGCACCTTCTGAGGACATTCAAGCACAGTGCACATCACCTAGTGGTTAATTCTGGGAGGTGGGCTGACGGTTGGGTGGGTGACAGGCCCCAATGCAGCTGGCACATGATCAGGGAAGCAGAGTCACTCAGAGTGACATGGAATCAGGGTTTATTAGAGTGATTCCATCTTACAAAACTGTGGGAACTGGTGAAAAAGTCTATGGAATATTGTTGCCATTGCAGGTACTGGTGGCACTCAACTGACTGGAGGTTAGGACCAACAGTTGGGAAAGAAAGCTGGACACAAAGGGGGCAAGAGGGAGGACAAATGACTGTAAGTCTGACCCTCACCAACTCTAACCTCAGCAATTCAGCTGACTTGCAGAAGATGCTGGTGTCTTTCACTGGGGAATTGTCCCCAGGCCTTGGACTCCTAGACACTGAAGAAAGAGATCCAGCCAGAGGTGAAGGACTGCCCCGTGCCAGCAAGGTGACAGTAGATCAGCAACACCCCATGTATAATGCCTAGGAGGGGTCTGGTTTTCCTACAGAGGGATCTGCAGGCCCATTTGTTTGCATCGGGACATTCTGCTAGATGAATTTTTATTCATTAATAAAAGATACAATTCTAGTATTTGACATACTGGGCTTTCTTTCCTAAGATTTTCTGCTCAGACATTCTGTCTCCTTATAAAGTATACAGGACTCCATCGAGAATAGGATTTAGATTTCACATTACTTAGAGAATATGATTAGAATTAGACTGTATATAATTTCATGAGGACTTTGATTATGACCCTATTGCTTTGAAGTGTAACCATTTGTTTACCTGTAGGATGGGCTCCTTGAAAAGAAGGAACATGTTCTGGTCACTGTTGTAGTTTTAGTGCAAGGCATTCAACAAATGCAAATAAATGTAAGAATTTATTAATGAATTAATGACACTGTTTTTAGATGGAACTAAAAAGAAAATGAACTACTGGGGCAATGGAGTACTAGTACTAAAATAAGTTCTGGTTTGATATATATATATATTCCAATCTGTCCAGCTGTAAAAGAAATACCATTAAGGACTATTTTCCTAAAGTCCCATGAATAGCATTCATGTTCTTCCCTGGCATTTGCAACTGCATCTTCTCCTATTTGATAAATAATCTTCAGTCAGGCTATCTACGCATGATGCAAAACTCCCCCGGAAGAGTCTTTACCCAAAGCCCTTGTACTTTAAAGCTCAGCTCAAGTGTTTCCATCTCTGAGCAAGTCATTACTAACCATGTTAAATCCTATGCTCTGTCTCACATAGACATCCTCCTGAATACCTACAGACTTAGTCTCCTCCAATCCCTACTCATGTGGCTATGTGTAAACAATGCTCCCTTGTAAACTTATTTCACCTGTTTTTGTGAATATTTGTTGCCTCCCAAAGGAACACTAAGTTGCTTAAGGATAGTGAGCGTACCTTTGTATACTCCATAGTTAGTGTGATCACATCTTTTGGATTTTGTAGTAGAGTCTTTAGAATTTTCTTTTATTTAGGAAAGGCAATTTGATCATATAGAACTACATTGAATTTAATGTAGTATTTTTACAACTGAAAGACTTTCCTATAAATAAATTCTTAGCCTTATTTTCTTTCCATCCAGAACTCACTGTACTATGTATGTATGTAAGTTGTTTTACATCATGTTTGAAATAAACATAAATAAACGCATACAAAGATCAAAAATCTCCCTTGTCACACCACCTGTTCCCATTATTTTGTTTGTAAAACTGCCATTCAAGTACTCACAATAACTTGAATTTAGAAGTAGCTAAACACACGAGTCAAATGGAGTTTCAAACGACTCATACCTGTGTTTTGGAGGTTCTTTAACCTACACATTATTTTTAGTATTCTTTAGAGGAAAGGGGGAGAGAGATGGAGAAAGAGCGCATGCGCAAGTTTCAAAACAAAGAAATAGAGATAATAGACGCTGGTGAGGAAAGGTGCATAAGGATACTGGCATTAGAACAGGGAATAACCTCTGTGATTACAAGGTTCAATGCCCCTATTGTCCTCTGTGGCCCAGAGCAATCTCCCTAAGCCAAATAGTTGACCAATAGGATACCTTGACAAGATTCCTGGTGCCCTGGTTCTTAGTTCTCTCTCCTACAGCCCTTGATATCCTTCTGCCCCACACTAAGTAATTTTCCAGTACATAAGAGATTTCTGTTATGGTATAGGATGTCTTGTTGGTGCCACATACCATGTCCACCACCGAAGAGGACTCCTGCTGCTTAGCTGGACAGCTCCCAGAAATGCTGATGTTTTCTTCCCTTAAACAGTCACAGTCTCTCAGATGGCCCCAAGAGGGATGGAGCCCCCATTGCCCACATAAGGGGCCCATTCGTCAATACACCCTTTATTGACCTTCCCCCATCTCTGCTTCACTCTTCCTACTCCACTCACTATGGTTCCTGGGATCACTTACAAATAAAGCTCTTGTAGCAAGTCCTTGTTTCAGCATCAGCTTTTGCAGGATTCCAAATCAAGACCTACAGAAAGGGGCCAAAGGCAATCAACCGTCTATCAACGTCATTCTCCAATTCTAACTCTTACAACATTTATTTTCTCTAAAAATTCTTAATGATAATTTTTTAATTCAGATGCCAAGATAGAACCCAATAATCTGTTAATTTCCTTCCTTTCCCCTCACCACAGAGAAATAAAGCACATACCAGAATTCAACTACAGATGCTCCGTAAACCTCAGACAGCACCTACAGCATAAGGACTGTGTTTGTTTCATGAATGGAGGAATCAATAGATCAATCAATGGCGTACCTTTTGTGTACTTTTGGAAAAGATTTAAAGTAAGAAGTTAAAGCATTATTACAACTCACTCTTGTTGCATCAGATACTCTTCAGTGGATAAAATGAATATACTGCTAATGTTCACTAGTCCATGATAAAAATAGAGAAGTCCCAGCTTTTCTGAATGGGTGATTAATTAGCAAGTGAAAATTGCTCTAGGGCAATGCCTCTGGAACTTTCAGAAACATACCACTTGCCTGGGGATCTCCTTAAAATGCATATTCTGAGTCAGTAGGCCTTGGGGGTGGGATCCAAGATTCCACATTTCTACTAAACTCTCAGACGATGCTGATGCTACTGGTGTAAGGAACACACTTTGAGAGCGGTAAAGCTGTGAACACGTGATGTCCCATAAGGCAGCCACTATCCACATATGGCTATTTAATCTAAATTAGGCTATTTAAATAAAATTAGGTATTCTGTTCCTCAGCCACACTAATCATGTTTCGAATGCTCAGTAGCCACATGTGGCTAGTGGCTATCATATTAGGCAACATAGATATAGGATATTTCTAGCAGTGCCGAAAGTTTTATTGGATAGAATTGTTTTAAACATTGGGGAAATGTTCTCAGATAGTATTTTACTTTTCTTTGATTTTTGGTTATTTTAATGCTTTCTTTCTACTTTCCTCATTCCTTGCCCGCCTCTAATACCTCACACTATGTTTGTGGAGTTTTTTCTTCCCTGATACATTCATACAGGATTCTGAAATGGGAGGGTACTCTAAGACATCCTGTGGGTACATTTCTTCTAAAATACTTGAAGTTCCATGGGTCATCAAAACAATGCGACCTTCTTTACTCTTCTTATTTCATGTCTGGTTTTTGTAGATTTGGTAAATAAGAAATATTCGGTAATACAGTTGGGCCAAATACATTAAATTTGATACAGCTTGAATGTCCTCTTTGCTTGGTGTACTAACTATAGCAATAATCTTTCTCAATTTTATTGACTAAAATAAAAATATGTACAATCTTAATATCAAGATTGAGAAAACAGGGCTCTTCTTTATAATGAAAAACAGATTTGTGGTTTTTTGTCCTGATAGTTCTCTTCCAAGCTACCTTTGCATGAAAATGATATTTTTTATTGACTCATGCAATCATTTATCTTTCCAATAGATGAAAATGCCTCAGAAACATAATATTTGTTTTCTTCTCAATTAATCTGTTAGAGTCTGAGGAAGTCAGGGCTGGCTATATGATAACAATCTTTATGGAAAATAAATATATACCCAAAGATCAAATACAGCATGAATTGATTATAATTAAATGCAATTCAATTTAGAAAACTACAGTTGACAGAATACACTGCAGGCAACACTTCAGTGGAAGGGAATAGAGATGACACTAGTTCAATCACTCTAGCTGTTGAGTTTTTAAATCTAATATGAGACAGGGAAAGTTTCAAAAAATATATAAGATTCAGAATATGTTAAAACATTCCTGATTCTGCAAAGAGAGAAGAATTTAGAATTGTACTGTCTGTTGGGTGTTCTTCATCTTTGTGGTAAACAGCAGTGATGGAAGCCTTCTGATGTTAGTCCTTTCCTATTTAATTAGGGTACCTTGAAAGGGTCTCTGAAAAGTAGCATTTACTGATGGAGTCAACTCCAAGATCTGTAACAAATTCAACAGAATACTTGGCCTATTTCAAATGTTGGATAAATCTTGTGCACATTAATTATCAAAACTGCTAGTGGAAGAAGATCTTCAGATTTTAAAGTGCCATTCCTTTCTTACACTGACAATTTGAAAAAGAAAAATCCAGACAGCTCAGTGTTCTATGTTCTTATTTTTAAGTTTTTACAATTAAAATAAATCTGGAAGACCTTCCATTTATTGAGGGTTTATGTGGCAGTACACTCCTTTATCTTTGTAAATGGGAGGAAATCAAGTAATACTTGACCATTTAAACAGCAATAGGATAATAATAGGGTAAGGCAAGACTTTATGATTTATTGTTTATGGAGTTTAAACAGATGTAATATTAAAATTATACAAATTATTAGAAATCAAATTCATATATATATTAAAAATAAAACATTTTATAGAAATGTTTTATTTCATCGGTACCAAAATGGTACCGATGAAACAAAATAAACTTTAATGTTTCCATAATTATCTACAGAATTTGGTCAAAATCTTTAGCAAATAAAACAAATATGAGAGCTGGAATTGCCCAATTCAATCCAATTCACTAGGTAAATTACCCTTTAATATGTATATTGATTTTTTTCATTTTGGTCACAGATGATCACTGTAAAAATGTTAGAAACACTGAAATGCATAAGAAGAAAAAAAATCCCTTATTATGCCAAAACCCAAATATAACAAACTAATGTGTTTCTTCTATTTTTTTGCAAAGTACATGCAAATATAGATGTATCTGGTTTTTAAAAATCAAGGTCAAACTGAATAGCTACAGGGACAACTGGATAGACACGTACAGACAGCAGCTATAATCTTTATAATCTTATCATCTTTATGCATTGCCCTTCGTATGTGCTACCTCATGAATCTTCACAATAAATGTGTAAAACAGTCAGTAGTGTTATGTCTGTTTTACACATGAGGAAGCACAGGAAGTTAAATAGTGGTCCTGTGTCCTCTATTAGACTATAAAATACTATAGAGCAGGGTCTGGATGGTTACTCATCTCTGACTTCCCATTTCTTTTACTGTGTAATTTGATCACATCTTAAATAATCAATGAATATAGACCTGTTATTGAAATAAAAACCAGTTAGAAGAAAGCAGAGTCTTCTTGAGTGGTGAATAAGATTATTGTTTTCAATTCTTCACTCCTTCACTCTGGAACCCCATAGTGGGGTCATGTAAGTGGTGTGTACATCCCTACTCCACTCACTTTATGTCTAGCCATGTGGTTTTAGCCAACAGGATGTAGTAGAAGGAGGAGTGTGCCAGCTCTGACCCAGGGCCTTAACAGGCAGGGACGATTTTGTACACCTTTTGTACTTCCTGGCATTGCCATGGGAAGAAGAGGCTCAGGTAGATACTGCCTCAAGACTATGGAAACCAGAAGAGAAAATCTGAACCCATTTTGCAATCTGGAGCCAAACTCAGCTAGCACACAGCATAACTCAGCATAACACAGCTGACATAACAAAGCATACCATACATGCCTGAGCAAGAAAATACATGCATGTTGTTGTAAACTACTGAGTTTGAGGGGTTTTGTTATGCAGCTTTATTACAGCAATAACTGATTAATATACCTTGCAACATATTCGTTACCATGCAACAACTAGGGTAAGCTGATCTATAATTTTTTTATTTGTATTTGTCAATTTCTTTAATAAAGAAATCATCATTCTACTTGACAAGGTCATGAAGGAAGATGCCTCCGGATTTTCAGGTAGCAAATCCACATGCTCTTTTATTATAGACTCAGATAGTTTAACTCTAGAAATGAAAAACAGGATCTCTGAATTGTACCCCAAATAACCTGCATAATAGGACTTGAAAACAGCAGCACAATAGAAGTCTTTATTCTTTTATTAGGTCAATAAAGACTAAAAGGATGAATTTATGATAAGCTGACAGTAGGCTGTAATTCTTACAGACAGACCTCTAAATGTTTCACTGTTGTTTTAGAGTGGCACTAGCCAATAGAATATAATATGAATCATATGTATACTTTTGAATTTTCTAGTAGCCACATTGCAAAAAAAAAGTAAAAAGACACCAGTGAAATTAATTTTAATACTATATTTTATTTAACCTAATATTTCCAAAATATTATTTGAACCTGTTATTAATACAGGAAGCTACTAATGATATATTTTTCATTCCTTTTTTCGTACTAAGACTTCAAAATTCAGCGTGTATTTTACATTTACATTGAATTTGGACCAGCCACATTTAAAATTTGGTTGGTGTTTACTGTAATTAATGGTGCAGTTTTAGATGACGTGATAAATTATCTATTTCAATGTATCAGTTTCCTGTGGCTGCTGTAACAAATTGCCACATATTCAATGGCTTAAAACAACAGAAATCTATTCTCACATTTTTAGGGGTCAGTCATTCAAAATTAAAGTACTGGAAATGTCATCCTTCCTCTGAAGGATTTAGGGGAGATTTATTCCTTGCCTATTCCAGCCTTTGGTGGTTCCAGGCATTCCTTGGCTTGTGGCTGATCACTCTAATCTCTGCCTCCATCTCCAGATTGCCTCCTCCTTTTCTGTGTTAAATCTCGCTTGTGTGTCTCTTACAAGGACACCTGTCATTGGATTTAGGGCCCACCTGGGAAAATCCAGGACGATATTTTCATCTCAAGATACCTAATTACATATGCAAAGACCTGGTTTCGAATAAGGTAACATTTACTGATTCTTGGAATTAGGACATGGATATATCTTTTTTGGAACTACCATTCAACCCATCACAATTAAAAATAACACATTAGCTAAGAAATGAAGGCAGACTGCATGGGCTAATGGGGAGTGTGAGTCATGAACAAAGACTTATAACTGTTCATAATATGAACATCAAACTCAATAAAAATAGAATAAGTAAATTATTTAATCAAATAAATAACAAGAAAAGGATAAACAGTATATTATGTATTTCCATGGTACAACAACTAGAAAGGTGTGAATGACAAAAAGGAACATTATCAACTTTTGCTGAGGATGTGGAGAAGAAAATCTCTCTTAAGCTCTTAGTGGGAATGTAGATTAGGGAGACCACTTTGGAAAAATCCTTGGCCCAGTAGAACATACCCGTACCCTACGACTCAGCAATTCCACCCTGGGGTGTTTGTGTTCACCAGGACGCATATGTTAGGATATTGAAATCAACACTATTTGTCACAGCATCAAACTGGAAACTACACAAATGACTGTCGACTCTATGACAGGTAAATAAACTGTCGTCTATTCATACAATGAAATGTTCTCCACAGCAAAGAGAGTGAGGAATCTACAGTTACACACAACAATATGGCTGAATGCCATAAATACAAAGTTGAGTGAACAAAGACGAAAAGTACAAATTGATTTATATGAAATTTCAGTTTTTATTCTAATTTTTTTTAGCTATCATGGGAATGGATTCCTGATCATTTTCCTCAGATCTAACTCATTATCGGGACCACCCAAATAAAAGTATATTAAATCAGTTTCAAGGAGTGGACTCAATCCCCTTTTTTCCATTATTTTGCTTTATTTTTCTTCATAGTTCATATCACTCTTTTAAATGATCTTATTTGTTTGTTCATTGTCTCCTATAACCAACCCCTACTCTTTACAGAATATAAGTTCCACATGAGTAGTCCTTGTCTATCCTTGCAGATGTCAAATTTAGCTCAAAATTATAATATTTGTAGACCTCTCTGATTGCTAATTAGTTTATGTGGAATGGCATATAAGTCCCCCATATAAAAGTCCCATAGCATAGCAAGTTCTGGTTATGATCTTTCATTCTGCTATAGTCTACTTGTGGGAAGAGAGTCATAAGCAGCTGCATGCCATCACAGAAGAGTCCTTTCCCTACTAACATAAAGCCTACCCAATATGCATTGCCTCTTTCCTAGCTCTGACTTCAGGTTCTTGCATCCTCAGCTAATTTAGTTGGGACCATATGGTGGGTGGATGTGGGTTGATCTCTCCCTATCAATCTATAACCCACTAAAATGCTACTTGTTTCTAAAAAATTTTAAATTTGCATGTTCAACACTATATAAAATACTAAAAATTAGATGTATTAGATAGTAAATCAACTGTACTTTGGAATCTAAAGCCCTTATTCAGCTAGAACCTGAAGGATTCATATCAGTAATGTGATCACAAAGCTATTAGCAATAGAACAATAATTATTATTACTACATATGCATAACTTTAAGCATCCTGAACAGAAAGCAATATATTCGTGACATGGGCAGAAAGGCTGAAGAATGTGATATGAAGTAGTTTGTCTTAGATGCCACAGCTGGGTAGTGGCACAGCTAGAAATAAACCCTAACAAAGTTGACTTTTTTTACAGTGTGATTTCAGCTACTTAGACAAAAATGCTGATATGATTAAAGGTGTAAAGCTATCTAGAGTTAAGAATCATTGTATTAAACATGTGTTGTATTCAACTATCTACTGCTTTCCGCTATAGACATTTAACTTTAAAACCAAACACCATAACGTATCCAAGCATCTGATTTAAAATATCTGATAAGGGAAGTCTAATATTTATGTCATTGCATTCAACAAAATTCAACATCCTTTTAGGATAAGAATGCTTAAGAAAATAGGCATAGATGGGACTTACCTAAAAATGATACAAGCCATATGTGACAAACCCACAGTCAACATCATATTGAATGGGGAAAAATTGAAAGCATTCCTACTTAGAACCGGAACCAGACAAGGTTGCCCTGTATCACTACTTCTATTCAACATAGTGCTGGAAGTCCTAGCCAGAGCAATCAGACAAGACAAGGAAATCACAGGCATCCAAATGGGCGCAGAAGAGGTCTTATCACTCTTTGCTGATGGTATGATCTTATATCTAGAAAACCCCAAAGATTCTGCCACGAGACTACTGGAATTGATAAACAAATTCAGCAAAGTCTCAGGTTACAAAATCAATGTAATCTCTTTTTAAAAAATAAAATTCCAATTCAGAATAGTTTTATAGTAACTATTTTAATTTGTCTTCTATTTATTTATTTTTTTAGAGATGGGGGTCTCCCTATGTTGCCCAGGCTGAATTGCAGTTCACAGGAGCAATCTTCATGCATTGTAGCCTTGAACTCCTGGGCTCAAGTGATCCTCCCACCTCAGCCTCCCAAGTAGCTGAGAATACAGGCATGCACCACCATGCCTGGCTACAGCAATTATGTTAGATTTCTGTAAACAGATTTACAGAAAAATTGCAGAAACAATAGAGACAATTCTCCTATACCTCATATCCAGTTTCCCCTGTTGGTAATATCTTATATCAGTATGATACATTTGTCACAACTAATGAATCAATTAATATATTTTTTTATTAAAATCTATACTTATTCATATTTCCTTAGTTTTGACTTAATGTCCTTTTTATGTCCCAGGACCCCTTTTAGGCTACCACATTGCATTTAGCTGTCATGTCTTCTTAGGGTCATCTATTCCATGAGTGTTTCCCAGACTTGCCTTGTTTTTGAAGACCTTGGTAGTTTTAAGGAGCCCTGTTCAAGGTATTTTGTAAAATATCCCTTAATTTGAATTTGTCTGATGTTTTTATCATGATTATGGAATTACCAGTTTGGGGGAAGAAGACCACACGATAATGTCGGCCTCCAGTCATATCAAAGTTACCTACCATGAGCATGACTTAATACTGACAAGGTTGACCTTGTTCTCCAGGCTGAGGTAGTGTTTGTCAGATTCCTCCACTGAGAAAGTTACTTTTTTCCTCATTTCCATACTGTTTGTAAGGTAGTCAGTAACCAAAGCCCTCACTTAAGCACTGGGCAGTTTTCTTCCACCCTGTTGAGGGGGCATTAGCTACATAAATTATTTGGGATCCTTCTGTACAAGAGATTTGTCTATCTCTCACATTTAAAAAATATTTTTATTTCTATATTTATCAATCTGTATCTGCATTTGGTTAAACATGGGCTCATATGGATGTCTCATTCTAGTATCACATAATTCATTCTAGCCTTGCCCCCTTGGTTGTCTGTAATAATAAAAATATCAGGAGGCAGTGGACTCCATAGCTTCAGAAGTTACATTGAAAGTTAAAACAATTTTCTTAGCATTTTCAGGGGCTGAGAAATAGAATCCCGATTTTTCACTTAGTTACCAGTCTAAATTCCCCTACTCTGAAACAATACCACATCCTAACCATGCATTAAAACATCCCTAAAAAATGGACTCTAAAAACCAGAATTGGCCTTGCCAAGTGGATCCCTCACATGGAATTACTACAATTCTTGCTTTTTCTTGGAATTCATTGTGAAGTTGGTAAAACTAAAGAACAGAATCTGAACACGGCCTTATTCTTTTTTTGTATTTTGTCTATTTTCTACTGCTTCTTCAATGAGTTTTCTTTCTGAAAGGGCTCTCTGCTTGACAGGCTATTGTGCAGATGGAGTGACCTTTTGCTGCACTGCAATGCTGGAAGGCAAAAGTCAACCCATCTGACTCAGGAAAAAAAAAAAAAAGCTCAGGTCTCCATTAGCAAAGAGATAAAGCATAATGCACCTCATATGCCTTTTGCTGTTTTTCAACACATAAAACTCATCCTGAGATTATTGTGTTGAAAACACTTCACATAAGACAATTTTCTCGCAAATGCATACACCCTTTTTTGATAATTGAGGTTAAAATTTAAAACATTGCCTACTTGTCCCTTCATTTTTCCTTAAGTCTGGGCTTGTACATTGACACTAGTAAGTTGAATAAATTTATGTTTTCATTGCAACCAGAAGAGTTTACTGAAGAAAGAAAGAAATAGCTTTCACCACTACGGTTTTCATTGATTTAAAAATGTAGGTCTAGACAATTTAGTTTCTTCGATTACTCTATATCCACATCTTTTCCTTCTTAAATCAAAGCAATAGAACATAGAAGAGTATGTAAGGTGAATCTGTAATTCATACTACAAAATGCAGCATGACTTGACTTGACTTGGGCCTCTAAATCCTTCATCACATACATAGGCAGTGATGTGCTCATAAGTGTTAATGAGCATCTATCAAAAAAAGAATAAAAAGAGCCCTGATTAGTAGTGTTTGTCAATTTCTGATATAAATAGCCCCAGGGCCGATTTCAAGCTATCAACATGATGTCACTGAGCACAGATGTGGGCAGAGATGTCAGCAGCATCATTACGTAGCATTCCCACCACTTGGATATAACAGTTATAAATAACCCTGAGAGCATAGATAATAATAAAAAATAATGAGGAAGGGATGAGTTTTAGTATTATTACATTTTTAAATTAATATATTTAAAGTTCATGTAGTTTAATAGCTGTGTTTAACAACTGACTCTCTAAACTGGTACAAGCCAAATCCAATTCACTAAAACCTACAGGAAGGTTTTGGTTACTAGATTGTCCAGGTTTCAGATGGCTTTGGTTTCAGTGGAAGCAACCACCTTCTCAGAAGGAAACTGGGATAGATCGATGGCAAAAATGGCCCAAATTCTTCACCTTCCCTGTATCCATACTCTTGCGACATGACTGCAGGTCGTTCTATTAAGGGCTAGTAGTCTATTTTCCCACCCTTAAATCTGGGTTGACCTTGAAACCTGCTTTAGGTTAAAGAATGTGGCATAACTGAAGGAGTGCTGTTTGAGTCTAGGCCCCAAGAGGCCTTGCGTGCTTACACACTGTCTCTCACTCTGCTGCTTTCACCATGAAGACATCCCTGGGTTGGTGAAACCAGAAGAGTGCTAGTTTCCAGGGAGTGTTATGCAAAACACATGGAGATAAGTAGACACCATGTCAGAATGATCTGGAGCCAGACAATCCCAAAACATGTGAGAGAGCCCAGCCAGCATAAGCAGAGTCACGTCACCAACCCACACTGAACACAGACACAGAAGTGAACCCAGCCTAAGCCAGAACCACTCAGCTGACCCACACAGTCACTAGTAATAACATGTGCCACTGAGCTTTGCGGAGGTTTGTTAGGATTTGAGAGTAAGATGGATTTCTGCCTTCTGTATGAAGAACTAAAAGAATCATCATTTGAATATTCACTGGGAGCAAAGAGAATTCTTGCAAATATCAGAGGAAATAGAGTTGACAGGTGGGATTTAGGGGTTGAGAGAGAAATATTGCTCTTTTACTAATCTGGAGACATGCAAATCAAGAATGGTAGTTTGGCGTATTATTCGAACCCAAAACTCTAGTCATAATCAGCAACGATTCTGCCATTTGAAGTGTTTAAATCACATTTTCAAAATATTCTTACTGTGTTTTAGGAATTCAATACTGAAAATATCTTTCAAAGAATTAACATTTGCTTTTTGAAAAGTACTACTAGTAAATACTAATATTTCTGAAGAAGAATTATTTAAAGGATCTTCATATTTTTAAATTTAGACTCTTCAAATCACAAATGCCACCCTGGCCATCACAGCATTTTGAGACAATGAAGCCATCTGATTCCATACTTGAATAGCAAACTGACATTTCCCCTGAAATATTAGTTTTCCAAGGAGCTTGATATCCTGCTTCTCAGGAAAGTAAGGGAAAAAAGAAAGAATGAAGGGAATTCAAAATAAGTTTAGAAATTATACCTTTAATCCCCTGTGCTAGATGCTTTTTAATCTCTCATTTTCAGTTCAGTGCCAGGAGTTGTGTTTTACCCAGAGAAACACAAATCATTTGACATGGAAGGCAACATTTGGATTGGTTAAAAAAAGTTTCAGAATGGAAGAAACTTAGGAATTTTGTGATCCCATACACTGACTGTACATGATAGAAAACTAAAGAAAACTGATTTTATGCTACAGATATGCAGCTATTTGGCTGAAACCTGGAAACAAAAACTTAGCTTAGTTAACTCTTTAGTATAGAATATTCATTCCATGAAATCACAAAACCCATTGATTTCAGTGTTGACTGCCAATAGTCCTTAAATTAAAACTTGTCTGCAAAGAAAAACCCATTTTATTTTACTACAAAATTAATGTCACATTTTTACTTAATAAAATTCGATTAAAACCAGACAATTTTTATCCATATGTAAAAATTTATGAGCCATAAAACAAGCCTGATTAAACTCAGTCTAATATAAATTATGAACAATAAAGGAAATTATAGACAACCCAGGATTCTCAATCAATGAGAAAGAAATAGTCCTAGCTTCGAATAGAATGGACACTCAAATTTCAAAGTAAGATACCTATGAACGAATTACTAGTGAACCATTCCCACATATGTGTAGTCTCCCAAAGACATTGAATTCCACGAGTATACCTATTCTAGGTGCTGAATAAAATTAAGCTTCAAAAATGAATCCAGCTTGTACCCTGAGGTCTGCAGTGGCCATTTCTGCAGTCCACATGCTGTCTTGTTTCTGAACATCGAGATTTCATTTAAATGCTACCTTCTCGGTGAAGCCTTGCTCATCTTTCCTTATTCCCTCCATCCTAACTCCAAGCCCACTATTCAAAATTAAAATCCTGTTATCCCAACACACTTCTTTTGCATCCCAATTGTATCATTTACCACATTTGACTTTGTATTGCAACCCTCTGTATACTTCCTGTTGCTTCCCTGTTTTAAGTGTAACAATCATGACAGCAAAGACTGTTTTATTACTCTTTTTATATCATTTGGGACCTAACACAGGGATTTACCTATGGGAGATGTTTAACATTTTTATTGAATTAAATAGTTCTAATTCACAAATAGTTAAGAAGCTAATAAAATGATATCATATACGATATTGACTGCCTAAGTGCGATGGGATGAGAATTTTACCAAATCATCAAAATATATTAAGTTCAAAGACAAAGAAAAAACAGATACAAAATTTGGAAATGAGATGGGCACATTATATTTCTTACAGAGACTATGGTTACATACCTGTTAGAATAAGGATAATCAAATGAAAAATATTAAAAAGAAATTCAGTGAAGTACCTCGATACACAATGATATGCTTAAAATTAGTTTTCCTTTATTTAATAAAAGGCAGTTGAAAATATAAATGAAACCTCTACTTAGAACATTAAATGATGGAATACTCAGGAAAAACTTTAAGTGTGTAAGGTCTTTATGATAAAGACCTTAAAGCTTTAATAAGAGACATAAAAGACAACCTGAATATAAGTGAAGATATACTTTTTACTTGATAAAAATGGTCAGTATGCTAAAGATATAAACTGTTACTACATTAATCTCGTCATTTAAAGGAATACTGGTAAAAAATCAACAGGGTTTTTAGGAGAACAATATAAATTGATTCTGAAATTCATATGAAAATTAAAATAAATGTAAATAAAAACTAAGGAAGTAGGACGATCCCTACCAAATAATAATATATATTGTAAGGCTATAATAATTAAAACACTTTATTACTAGTCCAAAATATATTGAAAAGTCAATGACACCAAGGGGGAAGCATGGAAAGACATATTGGCTTTCAGCAAGCATATAACCAAGAGACCATTTCAAATCAGTGAGAAAAATGGCTTATGCAATAATTAATGTTGGACAACTGAGCAGCCATCTAGAGTAAAATAAAATTGATACTGTGGTAGACATTACTAGCTCACTAATCATTGGTTCTCTTTTCTTCCTTGAGCATACTGGAGTCTATATTTCCCAGCCCCCTTGAAATTGGGTTGGGCCATGAAATTAGATATGGCCAATGAGACATGAGCAGAAGGGATGTGTGTCACCTCCAGGCTACATCACTGACAAGCTCCTTTTGAATCTCCAGCTACTTCTCATCTCCTGTCATACCAAATGCAAAGGCCTCTTGCTGAGATGGCAGAGCTCAAGAAAGAAACAGCCCTATCAGTAAGGAATATTTTCCTCATTGCTACCTTGTAATATTTTTCAGCTCTTCAGCAGACTGTTTATATATTTTCCATGTGTTATTCCATTGACACTCGAGAGTTGTTTGTTATCATGGACTACCTTAGCCTATCCTGACTAATAAAGATTCCTTTGTCACTATCACAGAATAAGGTCCAGATGGCTCAAAAATATAACCATAAAAATTAAAACCATGAAAACACTGGAAGAAATCACAAAATGGTCTTTATTATTTTAGAATAAATAGATCTTCTAAGTAGCACTAGGAGTTGGAAACACATAAAGAAAGTAACTAATAAACTTGGCTACACAACATAATTATGAAAATCAAAAACTCTACAAGGTCAAATTAAAATTAAAAGCTGGAAATGTTTCTAATACATGACAACTCAATGTATCAAAATATCTAAAGCAATAAGAAAAGAACATTGTGTTTGAAAATGGGCAGAGGATATGATTAGAAATACAAATAGCACATAAGAAAAGTTTCCTCTCCACTCATAATTGAAGAAATGCAAATTTAAATAATAAAGACCTACCAATTTTTTTACTCATCCCATTGAAAATCAAGCATGGTGTTAGTAAGACTGTGAAGAAACAGGTAATCTCCAATGCTGTTTGTTGAGGTGTGATGGATACAACCTCTTTGTTGAGTAATTTGGCAACATATTTCATAATTTGAAGTATGCATACATTTGGATCCAGTAATTTCACTTACAGGAAATTCAAATATACCCATTATTCCCAAAGAGACATTTAATAAATATACACTGAAGCATTGTCTGGTGCAGCAAAAAATCATTGTTTCTCAACTAAATGGTGAGACTAGTTATGTGCCTGCTAATCACTGTTAAGAAAAATTCTGGTACATACACAGGTCGCAGACAGTTGCGACTCATGACATTCATTGAAAGGAAAACTTACTCAACTTAGAACATCCTTCTAACAGTTAGGAAGTGAAACTGACAGGTCTCAGCCTCCTCAGATAAAAATTCAATCAGGAAATATGACATTTTCACCCACATAATGCAGCTAAGGTACTTCCCTATGCCACCACAGGCAGTTGAGAATGTCAGAAAATTTCTGACATTATGCAAGATTTCCATTATATAGAATTGATAGATTTAAAAAGCACAGGGCAGATGCAGCATTAATCTGCTCCCACATGCTTTATGGCTATTTAAAGGGCCTGTCAACATGAATAATGCACAGGAGTTATTTTTACATAAAATGCACTCAGAAATTTTAGAATGAACAACTTTATGATGGCATAGATTTCCAAAAATGCAATTTACAAGACATGGTAACCACAAATGTTCTTTTCTTATTTTTATTTCCTCAACTTTGTGATCAAATCTATGAGATCATGTCAATTATTTAATTAGTAATGATTTTGTTTGCAATTTCCTAAGGATTTGAAAAAATAAAATGAAAAAATTAATTTTTTTAAACTAGAAAATGGCATTCTGCAGCTACATAAAATATATTAAATGAACAAACAACAGGTTATTCCATGAGAAATGGTTGTTACAAGGAAAGAAGAGAACAGTATTGAGAGTAAACTTTAATAGATATAATGGGTTGATAAAAAATGATAACTTCTGATTATTTTTTGTTATTGCAAAATAAGAATCCACTTTTCTTTTATACAACCTGAATTTAAAGTATTACGGTAGGCATTAATAGACAGACTGAACAATGAAATAGAACAGTTCAGAAATAGACCCATGTGTGTATGAGAACATAATATATGAAAAAGGTAGTATCTTAACCCACCTGTAAAGAAGTTGGACTTTTTAATAAGTAGTACAAAAGACAGATTTTTTTTTAATAAATGGTGTTGGCACAACCAAATAGTATATAAAAATAGATATAATTGGATTTTTAAATAAATGATATTGGGGCAAAGGCAATATATGTAACCTAAACACTTGTATCCCTATAATACGCTGAAATAAAAAATAAATAAATAAATGCATGAATGAATGATATTGGAACAACTAAATACCACGTTAGAGGAAAAGGTGGACTTAAATAGTGTTGGGACAAAAGAATGGCAAGTTAGAAACGTAAAACTGGGTTCATACCTTGAAAAACAACAGAAAAAAACTCTAAGATTTGCAAAGTCTAAATATAAAAACACGAAACTCTCCTAGAAAAAAATCTTTGAGTAAATTTCTTTACAAACTAGCTATGGAAAAATACATCACCTGTGACTCAAAATCCAAAAGCAATAAAAGAAAATATTGATAAATTGACTACATAAAAATAAAAACTTCCATGGCAAAAAGCATCATAAGCAAAATCAAACAGCAAAAAGCAAACTGGGAGGACATTTTTATACCTCTATGATAAAGAACTTATTCTCTTAATATATAAAGAGCTCTAAAACATCAAGAAAAAAAGACCAAACTCTGGATGGAAAAATGTGCAAAATACACAAACAAACACTCTACTATGAGCTGAATGTGTCCCCTCAAAATTCACACGTTGAAGCCTAATCCCCAGTGTGATGGTATATGGAGGTGGAACCCTTGGGAGGTAATTAGGTCATGAAGGTGGAGCCCTCATGATGGGATTAGTGCCCTCAGAAGAAGAGACTGGAGAGCTAACTCTCCCTCTCTTTATTCTCCACTATGTGAAAATTCAAAGAGAAGGCCTCCATCTGCACACCGGGAGGTAAGCCTTCACCAGACACCAGATCTGCCAATCTGCCAGCACTGTGACAATGGACTCCCCGCCTCCAAAACTGTGAGAAATATTTTTGTAATTCGTTATAGCAGCCCAAACTAAAACACATTCATGAAAAAAGTATACACACACATACACATACCCACACACAGCTTTTAAACATATGAAAGGATGCTAAGTTTCACGCATAATAAGAGAAATGAAAGTTGAAACTACATTAATAACATTTCTTACCAAATTGACAAAAATAAAAAAAACAAAACTTGACTGTAATATTTGTGGTGAGGCTGGGAGTGAGGAGATAAAGATCCTCTCATATACTGCAGGGGGAGTAGAAAATGGTAAAAATAAAACAAAGCAAGGCAAAAATTCTGTGAAAGAGATGTTGGCAAAACAATTCTAGGAATTTACCCTGAAACCAGACCTCTGCATATGTTAAGGAAAACATAATTTTATTCTAATTGCAGCTTTATACATCATAACAAAATACTGGAAACAACCTAAATGCTCATCCACAGGAGACTGATTGAAAAAAACTGCAGTATCTCCATGTGGTAGAGAAAGATGCAGCTGTACAAAAGAATGAGAAAGATCCCCGTGATATATCTGGAGTGGTACTGAGGTTAGATTAAGTGAAACAGGCAAACCTATAAAAGGATATGCACAGAATGCTACATTTTGTGTAAGAAAGACAGGGACATTTTATACATATTTTGAAAAAACTGGCATCTCAAATCACTGAGAAAAGACAGGCTTTTTATTAAATGATACGAGAGGACTGGATGTGTATGTGTGGTGTCCTTATTTTTTTTTTTTTTCCAAGACAGTCTCACTCTGTTGCCTGGGCTAGAGTGCCATGGCGTCAGCCTAGCTCACAGCAACCTCCAACTCCTGGGCTCAAGCCATCCTTCTGCCTCAGGCTCCAGAGTAGCTGGGACTACAGGCATGCGTCACCATGCTCGGCTAATTTTTTTCTATATATTTTTAGTTGTCCAGCTAATTTCTTTCTATTTTTTTTTTTTTTTTTTTAGTAGAGACAGGGTGTCGCTCTTGCTCAGGCTGGTCTCGAACTCCTGAGCTCTAACGATCCACCCACCTCAGTCTCCCATAGTGCTAGGATTACATGTGTTTCCTTATTTTTGCAAACAGAAAACAGAAAGTAAAGGAAAACCAGAAGGTGAATAGGAATGGGGTCAAAGTGTTAGGTAGACAGCGAGGGATTCCGGGTTGCCTCGGGACTAAAGTGGGTGCTGTTGCTTTCGTGTAGTTGCCCCACCTGGGAAGAAGGCCCCCATCTTTGTCCTGCCCCACCCTAATCTCCCAAGTGACTGCCATACCTGGGGAGGAGGCAATACCCTACGAATCTACCGATCATCACTTAGCGTGCCAGCTGCAAAAGAACGCAGAAGACTCTCTAGTCCACCCCATGGGCCAAGGAGCACAGATACCATTGAGTCCAGAAATTGACCTAGAACAACCCACATGCACAGTAAGACAGTCATGAAACTCCCAACTGCCCAGTCAAAGTGGTTCCATGGTGACCGCTGAGCCACTATGGAGGTTCTAATGCGGGCACTATAAAACAAGATGCAGACCATAACTAAGCCCTTTTTTTTTGCCCCCTTCCTTCTGCTCTCCCTTTGTTACAACAATGGGTCCGGTGGTTATCTGTGGCATATGTATCATGCTCTGTAAACCTATATCTTGTTCTATAATCCTATCTTTCTTTCTTCAATAAACTTCATATTTGTGCTTGCCTAACTTTGGTGTATCTGGTCATTCTTCAGTCATGAGAGTGCTAAGAACTGACATTTTCAGACTAAAACCTGACAAAAAGAATATGGATGGGAATGAGACTTCTTTGAGTATTCTTATTTATATAATTTTGAATTTTGAACGATGTGAATATTTTATACTTTCAAACTGTGAAATTAATAAAAAGAATAGAGAATTGGAATCTGTGAAATTGAATGTAACTGTAAATAAATGAGTAAAACTGTATGGCAAATTAATAACTACAGAAAATAATTTTAATAATCAAATTAATAATAATTAATCTTGGAACATATATTCTTAGTAAGAAATAGTCTAATGAATAAAGAAAACTGCAAAGAAATGTTGGATTTTTCTCTAGTGGACTTATTATTAGTAACAACAGTATTTTTATTCTAGAATTATTTTGTGTGAACTATAACGAAGTAAATATATTAGTGCAGTAAGGAACCAGAATTGCCACTATGAAAAAAACAAATACATACATGGAAGGAGAGAAAATGAGGAAGAACCGTATGATAATGTATTAAATTAGATCTATTTGGATCTATAATCCTACTGCTAGAATTATAATTTCAGGAGATAACACTAAAGAATAAAAATGCTAAATGAATACAGCTATTTGCTTCACAGTTATTTATAATAGTAAAAATAAAATGAAAATTATCTAAATATTCAACAGTAAATGGAGGGCAAATAGTTAATACGATTTTAAATCAATGGACTGTTATTCAGCTATAAAACTGATAAATATAAAAAAAAATTGGACTAATGACCATGTCTACAATGTCTACAATGAAAAGGCTTTGACAAACAGTTTGACCTTTTGGGACATAAACAGATAATTGGTTATAGCTAGAATTCTTTAAACTCTAAGGTAATTTATTTAGTTTATATATTTTATTCAAATAAATTTTTCATAGTAGCTTAAGATGTTGAGAAAATTAAAGACAGACATGCCTTTCCATTATTCTCCACACTTTGTGCTTTGACCGTCCTTTATACTAGTGGTCCCCAACCTTTTTGGCACCAGGGAGTGGTTTCATGGAAGACAATTTTTTCAAGCACCGGGTGGGGGGCATGGTGTCAGGATGATTCAAGAGCATTACATTTCTTGTGCAGCCAAACCTCTCTGCTAATGACGATCTGTGTTTGCAGCTGCTTCTCAGTGCTAGCATCACTGCCTCAGCTCCACCTCAGATCATCAGGCATTAGATTCTCATGAGAAGTGCGCAATCTAGATCCCTCACATGCGCGGTTTACAGTAGAGTCCGTGCTCCTATAAGAATCTAATGCCAATGCTGATCAGATAGGAGGCGGAACTTACGCAGTGATGTTACTGATGGGTACCAGTCTGTGGCCTGGGGGTTGGTTTCGTAGCTTTATACAACTTCCCATTTTTGGACACTGAGCCTTTACTAAGGCAATAATTCTGGAAGGGTCCCTAAAATAATTGGTTTTTCTCTTCTCAGTCATACAGCCAAAAAGATTTACTTAGTTCCAAGGATACATAATTTCAGTGTTCCAATGTAGTGCTAGAATTAACAGTGCATGAAATTTTTGCCACGTGCAACTAATACCAACTAATACTATTAAAGCAATATGTTTTGTTAGTATTAAAAGAAATATTTTGAATGGACTTGGATTCATCACAGCTTGAATTTTTGCCCTCGTGTCAACAATGCCACACCTTATTAATGGGGGCAAAGATGCCACTGAAAGAGTCAAGGTGACACTCCTGAACTTTATGTCCCCCACTTCCTCCATAGCTATATGCTTTTAGATACATGCTTTATTGTCTAGCATCTTATTGCCAGAGAAACAAGCTCAACTTACAAAAGCAAGGCATGGTTCAGCTCAATATACTATTTTTTTTACAACTTGGTAGTTCCTCAATTTACAATCTTGCATTGGGCATGAATATTGGTAAACTAAAAGCAGAACATTTCAGGGACATGATTAAAAGAAGCTGGATGAACTTCTAGACACTTGGAACAATTTCTATCAATTTGCCTGAAAGAATTTAGAATAATGTGGCACAGTTAAGTATCAGGGGGAAACTATTTACAGAGCAGAGAATTGATCTATTATGACTTTCGATATTTTATACCCTAGAATAAAAATTTACTCTTTTTTCTTTTAAAAATGAAAAAAATAGTTTTCTAGTCACACTTGCACAGTATTTCAAACGCTCATATCCTTGGAATACATTATTTGACTTAAAGACTACCAGCTCAAACCATGAAATTTTGAGCAGCTAACCATAAAATTAAATATAGAGTCTAGTTTGCTATTATATACATGATTTATTTTTTAATATACTTTCCAAAGGCTTTGTCAACCACTAACTCATGTGAAATATCACACTTAATCATCTATTTTTATTTTACATATTCTAAAAGATATTTCTTTTCAAGGTCATTTATAGATAACTTATTTGAAAGCATTATTGACTTTAAAATTGTGTAAACAGAAAATTTAGTTTTCCTTATTCATCCATTCCACACCCTTTGGTATATGTGTGGGCTAGAACTAATATTAGAACTTAAAATTAATTTTATTTAGACTTTTTATCTGGTATTCATATTTGTAAGTAATAATATGTAGACAATGCCTTCTAAACAATCTTTAATCTTCAAAAAAAATTGCAAGGAAATTGATTAATAGCAGACATGTGTTTGAGAGTCCCATAAAATAAAATAAATCTCTCGTTAACTCCTGTTTTAGATAGTAGAGATTTACCTATGGCAAAAATAATAAAGTTGATAGTTGCTTAATTTCCCAGATCATTTGTATGTGTCTCAATTCATGAAAATTCTTTTTTAACTCTTGTTAAATTTACCCTAAGGTACTGTAAGAATGAAAGATATTGCAATCCATTCAGAGATACTAAATGATTTACTTATTTCATTTCAACTAAAGATAGTAAAATTTAATTTTTAATTAAGATTCCGTAAAAAGAAAAATTATGCTCAAGAAACAATTTTTAACCAGATATTATAAATCTTGAAATAGGAAGGAAGTGTTTAATTTAAAAATTTAAACATTATCCTACTATATATGAATGATGAGAAAAGCTTTTTTAAAAATGTTGTTAAATATATCATTAAAGTGAAAATTTTGCCAGATACTAAGAAGTCTACATAATATAGTTGGCAAATGCAAATATCTAAAGAAAAAAATTGATAGTATGGCTGTGGCAGCAAAGAGTCTAATTTGTCAAGTAATGATGATGAACTTCAAGTCTATTAAACATATATACTGTGATCTATAGTTTTAAGGATAATAATAGCTACCCCTTAGGGATCCGCTAGTATAAAACATGTGAGATGGCCTTTAATCCTCACAACAACCTTGAGATATAGTATTATTAGCTTTATTTTATGGATGAGGAAATCAAGACAAGAAGTGAAGCAACTTAACCATGGCCACATGGGTAATAGTGGTAGAGTCTTTTAACCACAGCTGTTCCCCCAGTGTGGGGAAACAGAACCAAAGCCTCACTTTCAGGGCATTAAAGTTTACTCACATGAGCCAGAGAATCAGGAAACTTCTCTCTCTCTCTCTTACACACACACACACACACACACACACACACACACACACATCACAACACACACACACACACACACACCAGGAACTGGGGAGAAGCTATGGCTTCTAGAAATTATTGCTCCCCAAGTAACTTCTACCCACTTTTAATCTAAATTCATTTCAAGCTTTACCTTGATTTAAGATCTTCCAAGAAGGCCAAGTGGTAACAATTTTATATAAGTGATAAGATGTGAAACCATAGAAAACTGATCTCCAGAAATAATAATCAGTAGACACGGAATCTCACACTAGTGGTACATCAGGCTTTAGGCTGGTCTAAATGCCAAACTAGTTTCCAGGTACTGTGAAAATATTTGTGTTTTGAATAATATGTGGGCAATGCTGATGGCTTTCTGTCATAAACCAAGGTCTCGATTTGGAAAAAAAAATAGGAAGGACTAATTCTAATAAAGTTTAAAATTAAAAACAACCCATGATGTAACACAAGATGAAATTCAACTGTGTATTATCAAGAGATCACCTAAGAATTTGATCTTCCAACTTATTTAATTAGGTATCTGCACCATTGTGAGGACAGACTACTCCTACACTGGTGTTCTGATCCCCATACAGCGTGTGATTAACTTCATAATCTCCGGCTATCAGGGCACTTACTAATGTGATTACAGCAGAATGTTAATCCTATGAGATGCTTATAACAAAGTGATTCACACTTTAAAAAAAAAACCTGACTCAATCCATGCCCAACACATCAAAGGCTATGAGAATTTTTTCAACGAAGGAACCTCCAGCATTTCCCAAACTTACTTGACCAGACAACACTTTTATCTTATAACACCTATTAGCATTCCAAGGAACTTATCTGGACAAATACTGAGTTCTGGTTTTAAAAAGTATTTTCCATCCCTGAGAAAAGATGCAATGATTGTTCACAGAGTTATGCCCATGTATGGCCAATAGTGATGAGCAAATTCTTCTCCCAACCCTACTGGTCTTAGCTGAAATAGGTAATGCTTGGGTATAAATTTAAAAAATCAAGAAGCATCTGCCTACAGAAGTACCAAAAGCATGTTAGGTGAATGAGTAGAATTTTCTGATCTGTTAGTCCCGATGATCCTGTTTCACAACTATCAACAAGCATACTGTTTAATTAGTTTATTCTGTCTCCTCAAAACCTCTATAGACATCAATTTCAGTAGTCTTGGAAAATTTTATTTCTGCTATTAACAAAGATCTGTCAAGTGGCAAGTATTCTACTACTTTAATTTTGACTCTGAATTGCTTTTTTTTACACAAGATAAATGCTTATTCTTTCGATATGTGAAATTTCAGTTTAGACAGCTAACAATGTTGACTATGTTGATATTCAGGAAAGAAAAATGACAGTGAAAGAATTCTTTCATGCATGAAAATACCTACTATGTGTCACATTTCACACCCAAAGGCTACCATGTAGGATTTCACATTTTTATGGTAAATGGACAGAATTTAAGAATCTTTTAGCCATTTCCCATCACAAATGATAAAGAAAGAATTTCTCAGAATATACTGGTATATGCTCTTAAGTTCCTTCCACTCTACCCAGCTGCCTCACAAATTAACATATCACATACTAAGACTGGCAAATCCATTTGAGGTATGTACGTCATTTAATTCTCACAATAGTTCTATGGTGCTTATGAATAGTACCTTCAGTCCCCAGGGATTATCTTGCTCATTTCCTTCATTTTATGATGAAGAAAGTGAGGTTCCTAAAAGATGATAAGACTCTACCAGGGTCATTCTACCAGCTGCAGAGCCCAAATTAAAACCCAGTGTTCTTACTCTGTTTGTACTGTTACAACAAGATACCTGAGACTGAGCAATTTGTAAACAATAGACATTTATTGCTCATAGTCCTGGAGGGTAGGAAGTTCTAAATCAAAGTGCAGGCAGGTTTGGGATCTGGTGAGGGCTGCATCTCTGTTTCCAGAGGGCTCCTTGAATGCTGTGTCCTCATCTGGTGAAGGAGGAAGGGCAAAAAGGGCCAAGCATTGTGTGAAGCTTCTTTTATAAGGGCCTTAATCCCATCCACAAGGGAGGAGCCCTCATGACCTAATCACCTCTGAAATGCCCTGACTTTTAATACTATTGAACTAGAGCTTAAGTTTCAAGATAAATTTTGGAATTCAAACCATAGCACCCAGGTCACCTGAAGACTAGCATAGCGCCCAGTCTACTGCAAGTCCTAAGCCTGAAAGGGAATTATAATGATATGCCCCACATTTTCAGAAAATATTGCTATTGTAAACTTTTTCCTCTGTTCAATCATGTGTCAAATTACATCCCAGTATTTCCCCCTGTTGGACCATTTGTCATATTACATGCCAAATTACATTAGAACCTAATATCCCAAATGGATGCAGTTCAAGTAATATACATGCATAATTATCTATCAGTCTCACTGAACACTAAGAAGAATAAACCACAAAGTGAACTTAAGGCAGGTAGGCAGGTTAAGTAGCAATGGGTGAGCTCCTACAGTGTGTCATACATTATGATTTACATCTTGTGGTCAGTGATAATACAAATAACCAGACAACTCAATGCAGCAGGTATTATTCAGAGGAACTAAGAAAGTTTCCTGGCATCTCTCAGCTAGTATGTGCACTGGGATTTGAATCTGGGTCTCTTTGACCCCAAACCTTGTTATTCCATTTTAAAACAGTGCTTCAGATTTTGCTTCAGTGGCTTCATCGTGCAGAAAAAGACACCAACCTGTTCTTAACTGATAGTCAATTTCCCTAAAATTATTTTGATTGTTGGGAAAATCCATTTAACTGTTGGCAAATCCAGACAGTTTTCTAAATAAGAACTGTAAGTCTTGGTACAGCAGCACTGCTGTGCTAGTTCTCTCGGGGTAGGTGCTTGGCTGCAAAGATAAATATGCCTGAAGTTCATTTTTCTATAGCTAACATATAAAAATTAGGTTTTCATAGGTAGGTTTAAACACCAGAGCTACAAAAGTATAAATCTCTCAGTGTGAAGCAATCCATAGTAGTACATGGAATTCTATTATAAATAGGTAAATTATGCAACTTGGACTTGCTTTTACCTGCTACAATACATCACGTGAACATCAGTTATACTTTATATTTACTTAATAAAGTCCATTAATAATGATAGCTAAAATGTATGTGGCACATACAATGGATGTAACAATTGTATTAAGTGCTTTACATGCATTTTATCACTGACTCCTGGCCACTGAGTCCTCAATAGGACTCAATGACTCCAATCAGATTACATAAACAAGGAGATTATTCCTATAATTCAGATGGGGAAACTAAATCTCAGAGATGTAACATAACTTGCTAGGTTCTAAAGCTTGCAATTGGTTTGGAGGTTTGGCTATCTGACCCAAGAGCTTGTACCCTTAATGATTACACTCTTGTAGGCACTTATAATGTACAATAACACATGCTAGCTGCTCCAGGTCATATAAAAATGAGTGCTGATGATATGAAAGCAACATATTCAACAATAAAGGCACTCCGCAAAAGCAATCTGACTACAAAGTTCTATCTACTTTGGCAACTGTGTTGATTATAAAGAAAAAAAATCTACTTATCTGTATTAAACCAATAGCGAAATAATCTTCCAGTGCTACTCCTTATAAATAAGTGAATAATAAACTTGGCTTTGTAATGTAATGAGGGAATAATGTTATGGGTTGAATTGTACTGTGGTACTCTGCTATGGCAGTCAGAGGAGACTAGTATGAGTACGATGGTCCATTTCTCCATATTAAGGATAGCAGTCAAGTTTAAGACAGACTATATTTAAAAGCGGTCCTTTTGACCAGAAATTTTGCAGGAAAATTCTCAGTGCTTTTCTACATAAAATCCCTATTTTTAAAAAGAAACCATCCATTGAAGTCAGTACTCTTTTTACATAGAGTTATGGTTCTGAAACTTGGCTGAACACTGGAATCTCTGGGGAACTTTAAAGAAAATATCAGTGTTTGAGCCTCACATCAGACATTTTAATCTAATTGATCTGGGTGTAGCCTTCACATCAAGATTTTATTAATAAAAGGTCCCCAAGTGCTTCTCATATCTCTATATGTGAACCCAAGATTAAAAACCCTGGCTTAGAAAGTGGTTCATTCTGTAGAATTAATTTAAGAAATGAATATCAGATATATCCACAAGATGGCGTATCGTTGCATTTCAAAGAATTAAAATTGAGAAATGTTTCCAAAATGCAATTCTGTACCATTGCATGTAGAACAAATTGGATTTAGATTGAAATTACACCAGATAAAAGCAATGATAAAATGAGTTGCAAACTTCTAAAAAGACCTGGGGTTTACTTAACTCATGTTATTAATCCTGTCTTCAACAAGGGGTCCCCTCTCGACCACAATGAGAATACTCTTGGCTGGCATGAATTTTACCTACAATTAACTCTGGTCATAACTGTGGCCTCCCCAATACCTTCTCTACAAACCTTTAAGGTCATTTTGAACTCTTTGGCAGTAGGGTCCTAAGACCAGTCCTTCTTGTTATAAATGACATGGAATCTTGATTCAACCACACACATACTCAGTTTACTGTATTTTACAGATAGACATACATACATACTGAGTAATGTAGGCATTGGTCAAATACAGAAATTTACCTGTTGATAAGAGACAAACCAACCTCTTCTAAAATTTGAGAAATTATACTAACATCCCAGAAAAGACTTAGCATCTATGATTGCTTTTAGGAAAAAAAAAAAAAAGTAAAAAGCATTTAACCAATAGAGAAGATATCCTATACTTTAATGGTAGCTTTAAAAATCTTCTCTTGTTCACTATCGAATGGCCATGAGGGTAAGGAGCAGGTATAAAGGCCAGAAGAGTTTTAAACGCAAATATCTACCAAGGGAACCATTCCTTAACCACCCCCTGCGCCCCCGCCAGCATCCTGATATTTCTGCTACCAAATCTCTAACTGGTTATATAAAGGTTTTTGTTTCCAAGGAAACCACTGACATCTATGGAATTTAATGAACATAAAAAAGGAACTATGCCATATAATTTACATCTAAAGATAAATGTGAATAGTTGTCAAAACCATCACACACACACAGATCATTTTGTAAATTTTTAGCCCTATTTTGCCCATTTATTAAAGATGTAAATAAACACACATTTACAGAAACAGAATGACAAAACAAACAAACTATTGCGACATGTTAGGTAAATTAAGAAACAGCTGGAGCCAAGAATAAGCGTCAAAGATTGATTCTCTTAGCAACTGAGTGAAAAAGGCAGAAATCTTCATTTGGTTGTATAAAGAGTTTTCTTCTTCTTTCCTAAACCTCAAACATCTACGTCCAATTTTATGATTGTGGCTTCACACAATGGTAAAATTGGTACAAAGTCAGGAAATAACATATAATCAGCAAAGGGAGACAATAAATAAAGCATTCATTTCAACTCCAGGCCTCATGGATGATTCATTGAAACCACTGTTGTATAACATCCAAATATCAGCTCATTATGAGATTTATATATTGGCATCCAGATTCTCTGATGAGCTATTTGAGATTCAACAACCCCTAAATAGCCTAC
>NW_012138191.1:1417946-1419559 GCF_000956105.1 Propithecus coquereli
CATGAGACTTCATCTGAACTGAGCACTTCCATTGAAACTTTCAATACATTCCAATCATTTTAAATAAACTATCTTTTGATTTCTCCAGTTCAAGCCAGGGTTTTCTTTGGCAACCTGAAGCTTGCCAAATACTAATGTCAACTTCTTTCCTGCCTGTCAATCCACAAAGCCCCTTTCAGCCAAACCCCTTCCCTCCGATCCCTCTTGCTAACATAAACTTTTCTAAATTAAGTGAGTGAAATGAGAAGTGGCTTCCTGCAAATCTGACTTGAAATTTTTAATAATAATATCAACAAAAAATAATGATGATAATACCAACAATAGTGGCTAATATTTAGTGAGTGCTTATTACAGACCAGCAATAAGTAAGGCAGCAGTGCTGAAATTTTGCTGCAAATTTGTTTCTCAAAACCAGGATGCCCACATCACACCTGTAACAATTTGATTCTTGTGGCACTACAGAGAATTTGTACAAAACAGGTACCAGAATGGAAAACAGGTACCAGAATTTTTTAAAGTTTCCCAGGTGAGTCCATGAACAGTTAAAGTTGAGAACTCCTGTGCTAAAAGTTTGCTAATGAATTATTTCATTTAAGCCTTACAGCAATCATTTGAAGTACTTATTATTATCATTACCTTTTAGCCAATGAGGAAGAAGTATATGTTTCAGGAAGGCCACACAGGTAATATTCAACAGAACTAGGCTTTGAACATGCTATATTAAAGTAGAGTGAAGTTCTTGAACACCAGCAAGGAATAGGAAGGGAAAAAACAGTCAAAGCCAAGAGTATTCTGAGCATTAAAAACCCATCCTCAAGTATTGCAGAATCTAATAGTGGTTTATCAGCTGAGCACAGTACAGACCCTACTTCTGTTCATTTGTCAACATTCAGTAGACATTTATCAAACTGCATCCATAAACGAAACACTTAACTGATAAGCAAGCTGTGTACTGCAACGAAAGAGACAGATTCAGGACCGAAAGAAACTCTCCATGAGGCAGAAGAATTGACATTGACTCCCAATGTGTGGAGACAAAGCGGGATCCGATACACTGTAGGCGACTATCTTTAACCAATATCGATACTGAAATTTTAAATCAGGCCAATAAACTTGCATTTAAAGGCAAACTTTATAGCTACGTTATGGATATAGTTCTTGGAACTAACGGGCATACTTGAAACTTGGCTGAAATATTGTTGGGAGAAGAAAAAAACGTTCTTTCCGACACTGAAAACTGTGAACAATTTGAATCATTAACAAAACACTAATTACGATAAGCCTGATACCACACTGAAAGATCACACTATTGAAATCCTATATTACTAGGAGATGAATGTAATTAATGCAACAGTTTCATAAGAAACACTTATAGAAGCCTTCTTGAAAACAGGACTAATTTTATTTTTGACATTTCACTGTTTTCATTTTAACCCTTTCAGTAAAAAAAGCAACAGCTGTGTGTTTGCTCTATGGTAGAATTTGTTAGTACCTACTGCCTTGTTATGTCTCTGAAGAATAATCATTCCAGGCAATCCCGGCATCTCCAAAGCAACAGATCACTTTGGATGTTGAAGAAAGTATTTTGACTTTTAAAAGATAACATAAAAGTT
>NW_012138191.1:1419609-1421221 GCF_000956105.1 Propithecus coquereli
CCATTAAACAATAACTACCCATTTCCCCTCCCCTGGCACCTGGCAACCACCATTCTACTTTCTATCTCTATGAATTTGACTTCTATAGATACAGGCACACCTCATTTGATTGCACTTTGCTTTATTGCACTTTGCAGATACTGCATTTTTTAAAAATGAAAAAGTTGTAGCAACCCCAGGTGGAGCAAGCTATTTGGCACCATTTTTCCAATAGCATGTGTTCACTTCTTGGCTCTGTGTCACATTTTGGTAATTCTCTCAGTATTTCAAACTTTTCATTATTATTAAATTTGTTATGATGATCTGTGATCAGTGATCTTTTATGTTACCCCTGGAATTGCTTTGGGGTACCATGAACCATGCCCATATAAGACAGTGAACTTAATTGATAAATGTTGTATATGTCCTGACTCTCCATTGACTGGCTGTTCCCATATCTCTCTTCCTCTTTTTGGGCCTCCTTATTCCCTGAGATATAACAATATTGGAATTAGGCCAATAACCTTACAATAGCCTCTAAGTGTTCAAGTGAAAGGAAGAGTCACACATCTCTCACTTTAAACCAAAAGCTAGAAAAGATTAAGCTTAGTTAGGAAGGCATGTCAAAAGCTGAGATAGTTCAAGAGCTAGTCCTCTGTGCCAAACAGCCAAGTTGTGAATGCAAAGGAAAAGTTCTAGAAGTTAATTAAAAATGCTATTACACTGAACACAGGAATCATAAGAAAGCAAGACAGCCTTATTGCTGATATGGAGAAAGTTTGAGTGGTCTGAATAGAAGATCAAACCAGCCACAACATTTACTTAAGCTAAACCTTAATCCTAAGCAAGGCCCTATCTCTCTCCAGTGCTATGACTACTGAGAGAGATGATGATACTATGTACCACCTAGAATTTAACTGTGACCTAGATATCTACAAAGAATCCATATTACAATTAACATTACATATCTGAAATAACTGCCCTTTACCAACAGAATGAACTGGTTGTCAGATAAACATGTGAGGCAGTTTCCTTTGCATGAAACAGTTTGAAAATAAAACTATGGAAATACTTTTCAGTGATAACTGTCACATACAACATTGAGAGGTGAAGGTCGGCAGCATGTAGTTTTCGTGTACTAAAGTTGGAAGTCCCTCTGTAACCATGAGATCGATCCTCATGGAATCCAAAAGCAATACTAGAATTGCTTTCAAGAAGCCATGTGTGAAGTTTCACATAAGTCTTAAATCCTTTTTGCTTGCATAAAACCTTACTTTGCCTAGAGTGTGACCTGATTTTTTTTTTTTAAAGTTCACCTGATTTGCTTGACCAAGGAAAGGAGTCTTAGGTTATGTAAACTTGTTCAACATCAGTTTTAGATCTGTAAGATGGAGAGCCTTGGTTTGATTAACTTCCCAATTTAAAAGGCAGAACCAAGGGCTAACAGAACGTACACACCTATAATCATGTGCGCCATGCTCCCATTTCACAGATGAGGAAGTGGAGGTACAGGCAGAAGGTGCAACTTCCTAAAGCTCGTTAATAGCAGAGCTGGCTCCTGAACCCACACATCTACTTTCCTAGTTTCAGCTACTTTTCAATATACCTAAGGACTTAATACTTCCTAAGAATC
>NW_012138191.1:1425021-1432446 GCF_000956105.1 Propithecus coquereli
CACGGATCTTTTTTTTTTGTTTTATGTCATTGACAACACTTTAAAAATAATAATATTATCTTGAGACTTGCCTGCAGATTTCTCTGCAGTTGGGATATATTTTTCCTCTTATATCACCTCTCAATTGAATTGGAATGGAAAGAAAAAGATAGCTAACTGCTAACCGCTCACTTTAAAATATATTCTAATACATTTTGAAAGCATCAAGCATGTGGTACGGGTCCCTAGTCTATCCTACAAGTCATTCCTAAATCATGATGAATCAGGCCTTCGTGTTTCCCTGTTGAAAGTAATCCTTGGAATCACTCTGAGTGTAAACAAGGGTAGGAGGGTATCTCAGTGGGGATGGAGGATTAGGCAGGAGGGTGGGGGGAGATATTGTCATCAGCTCACACACACTCAGCTCATCTGGCCAAGGCAAAGATACAAATCTGCCTCCTGCAACGCCCCCCACACCCACCTTTTACACACATACCTCATGCCCTGATCTTTGCATTTATTCATTATCCATTATTGAACACCTATATTATGCAAGTTACTCTAGGGTATACAACACAAAAGATGTGATTGCCTCTTTCAGTGGACTTGACATCAAGTAGGGACGTAAAGAAATGTATATGTGTAAGACAAGGGAGAGTGTGTTAACGCCAAATTTAAAGTTTATGGGGGGTGGGCAGCAGAGAAAAGATAGTTTTTCCCCTACAGGCTCAGAGAAAAGTTCATGGAGGAGTCAGTTCATTGGAGAACAGAAGTAGGGAGGAAGAGGGCTCATCCCAGTTGGAAAGGACTACATGTGCAAATACCCATACAAGAAAGGACCAGAGATTTGGGCTGAACCTTGAGGTATTCATGGCCTTGAGACACTTACAGACCAAGAACACTGCAGGGAAAGGGGAAGGGAGGAGAAGGACAGAGAGGCATCTAGGAGTAGAGAAGAGCAAAAGTGCAGGCACAGCAGCAGTGTGGAAGGGGATTCGTGTGGGAGGACATTCAGTATTCCATTTGGCAGGGGCACAGAACTCATGATGAGAAGTCGTGGGAGATGATACCAGAAAGGAATATGGTCCAAAGTATGGAAACTCTGCAAGGCAGGCTAAGGACACTGAGCCATGATGTTTAAGATGAGCACATCACCAAGTTAGACAGTAGACTCTACTACCAGCCAGACAGGACTGTGGTACAGTGAGCAGAGTTGTCTCAAAGTGACTCCAGATGTCCAACCTATGTTTCCTGGACAATGAGCCAGTTGGGTAGTGTCATCTAGTCCCCTTCTCCCAGGAGAAGGCACAGCATCATGATTTAGCTGCCAAGAGATCCTCTGGATAGGAGTGACTGTAACTTCTCATAGCCCCGAGGTCGCTAAGTACCAGCAGCTGTTGTTCTTAGGCAACTTCTTTAAATGGCTACATCCATTCCAAATGTCTGGTTCAAAATGGTCTGCTTATTTTCCTGCACATACAGTTTTAGGGTAAAAAGGGTCAAATCGGAGGTAGAGTCCCTCCACCGGAATGAAAACCCACACAGCAGGTCCAACAGAACACCTGGCCCCATCACACCTCTCTGTGGGATAAAGAGATGGCAGGAAACAGTAGTTCTCTTCTCTTGCTCATCCTGATCTTATAAGTTTCCTTTTCCCCATTTTAGAGGATTCCCTAGCCCATTCCATGCTGTATATGACCCTATGGAAATCCTCAGGATTGGGAGATGTTGGTTAGAGTGGTTTACCCAAGCGGAAATGTCAGTCATTAATTCACTTGAATGTTATTTATTGAATGTGTCAGGTATAGGCCAGTACTGAGTGTTAACCAAAACATACAAAGATAAGATCTCAGTTTTGAAAAGTCTCAAATCGATTATTATCCTCTAAAGGAGACATTTCAAAGTGCCTTGCAGACATTGGCTACAGAGAGCTATGGCATCTTTTCAGCCAATACACAAGGATGAGAAGGAGTTTGCCAATCTAATAATTGTGTGTGTGTGTGTGTGTGTGGTGGGGGGGGTGGTTTCAGAGAGAGAAAACAGCAGGCGAAAGTGCATAGAAGACTTGTCTGCGGTGAATTACCAAACTTGGGATATGCAGTAGAGGTATACGGAGCATTAGCAATAATCACTTTTGGATTTAGTGGTCAGTACATACGTGTCCTATTTATAATTATTCATAAAACGCTAACATTTCTGTTTGATGTACTTTTCCATATATGTTGTATGATTCTTTTTATATATACATATAATAAAATATCAGACACACAATCCGTTTACATAATTTAATAGCAACATTTTCTATTCAAGGAAATTCCTCCCAGTTGAACAAATTATAGACTTAAACTTTACTTGTTTGATTATAACACAAAGCCCAAATTGAGTTCACAAAGAACTAGATCTTAACAGGCATCATTTTATAGACTTTTATGTTACACTTAATGAACACAGTTTTCTACTTTCAGCTCCAGATGAAAATGTTCATTCCCCAAGCCACGGAGGGGTAGTTAACGCCTGCTGCCTTAGGGATTCATTCTGACACCACAGCCGTGAAGAAACTTCTCTCACCCGTGTGTAAAGTTGCGTGTGCAGGAAAATCACCACAGGGCACCATCAACGTGGGTAATGTGGCATGGGAAAGACCAGGGTGGAAAAGCTGTCCATGGAATCGTTCGGCTAGAAAGTGACGATTAAAATAGCGTCTCCTATTTCTATTAACACTCCACAGCCACCCCTCTGGAGTTTCACTACATAACTTTTCTCTCCTCCACTGAGAAGAAAATGAGGAACCCAATGCACAGAGCCAGAAAAGTGTTGCTCGTGTCATCAAAACTTTTTCCAGGTTAATTTTCTCATGTTTATAGATTTCACAACCCACTTTCATTATAATAATGCTGTGAAATGATTCCTTTCTCAGCTCATTTAAGAGTTACTGTTTTCCAGCTTTGTGGAATTCCCTATTCCTTTGCTCCTTTCTTTGAGAGGGAGGTCACATCATATATAAGCGGAAAACCTGGGTTTGAGTAAGAGCCTTAAAATTAATTAGTCATCTATTTGGTCAATCATTCTAACACACTGAGTATCAATTTTATCATCTAGTAATAAGTATGGGCCAGGCACAGTGGCTCACGCCTGTAACCCCAGCACTTTGGGAGGCCGAGGCAGGAGGATCGCTGGAGGCCAGGAGTTTGAGACCAGCCTGAGCAACATAGCAAGACCCTGTCTCTAAAAAAAAAAAAAGAGAGAGAAAGAAGAGAAAAAAAAAAAGAAAGAAAGAAAGAAAGGAAAAAAAAAGATGAGTATGATAATAACTTGACAATGACTTCTATACCAATGGCTCTCGAACCGAAGCCTACATCGGAGTCACTTAGAAGGCTTGGTAAAACACAGATTAGCTGGGCTCCACCCATCAGAGCTCCTGGTTCAGTGAGTCTGAGGCAGGCCTGAGAACATGCAACTCTAATAAACTTCCAGGTGAGGCTGATGCTGCCGGTCCAAGGACCACACTTTGGGAAGCACTGATATATACTTATTCATTAGAGTTGTGCTCCGAAGGCTTTTTTATGTGAACATGATTGATGAAACTATATATTACTTACATTATATGAAAAATCTATAACTGTCATTTCTTTATATAGGGAACTGTCAAATAAAAATATTACACCTACTGAATGTAAAAGTGTGCCTAATGGTGAATAATCTAGGCTTCAATTTGACTTAATTGAAGAAAAATTATTGAATGACAAATGCCATTGACTCCTATTTTAATCAGTTCCCTTAGTACTAAATTTTACCCTACACAAGCAAATGTCTCTAAGTGTTGAGAAACTCAATCAATCATTGAAATTGTTTTATGTTTTCTGAAAATGTCCTACTATATAACCTTTGCATTATACTTCATAACATTAGAAAAGTGGAAGAAATTTGTTCTCTCTAACCCCTAAGCCCATCCAACAATGAAAAGGGATTTAGGGTGTCCAAAGATATGTAACCTACCCGGATCAATAAAGGAATGCACTAACAGCCCCCTTTACTTCCAAGGCCCACAATGACACCCCGCAAAGCTTGCAGACCACACTTCCAGGACCCCTGAAATACTGACTGAAATGTTGACAAATGCCTTCTCCTCTTGTCAGTATGAATAAAAGTGAGTCAACAATAATCAGGGTTTGGGTTTTTTTGGGTTTTTTTTGGTTTTTGGTTTTTGATATTTTGAGTGAGTGATCAGAAAATGGAGACAAAAAAAGCTAAGGGAAAACTAAATTGTCTTTGATGTTTACTATTCAGCAAGAAGATTTCAATCCATCAGCCACAAACATACTGTGAGGTAGATGAGCCACGAAATCCACTTCAAACTTGGGAAAGAATACAATTTAAAACTTGACTCTTTCCAGAATACCAATTTCTGTGCATTGTCACCAAATTCCATTAGTCACCCAATATAATAACGTGCTTCAAGTTCACACAATATATAATCAGAGCAGCAATTACAGTCACAAACATTTCACAAAGAAGATATTAATGGCCGGGTGTGTGTGGTGTGATTATGTATGCCTCCACATGTGGTATATTCATTAAGTAGTTCGACCTCGATTTACCAAAAGTAGAATACATTAGAATATTTTATTGACTGCCAAACATTCTTAAAATGCACAATACTTTCTTTTTTCTTAAAAAAAGGATCTATTTAAGAGTCCTTTAATGAATGGTTTTAATTTAAAGAGAAGCAGATGGACTTAGATTCAACTCTTTGTTCTTTAACTTTATTCCATTTGTGAGGGAGTGAAAAATCTGTGCAGTGTACCTCTCAAAGAAATCCCTACACTGTCTGCCACCTGGTCTCTTGTCTTCTTTGTTCCCTAGGCATGACTTTTGTCTTTATTTCCACAGCCTGCAATGGAGACTCAGTGTAGGAAACACCAATGGAAACGAGATGCCCAGGTCATCAATAACAACCAACGCAGAGCAAAGAGAAAGATGACACATCTGGCTTGCTTTATTTAAACACGGTTAGGTTTAATATAGTGAAAATTTCATAGCACTAGGAGGCAGAAAATGTACATTCTCCCTTGGAATTATCACTGATTATCAATGCAATAGTAAGCAGATTACTACAGATGTTCATGCATGCCTTATATCCTCATCTGTCAAACACAGATGTAGATGCCAGCAACGTCCTCCTCATAGGGCTGGCTGCTGCTAAATCAACTGAGATATTAAACTTAGATTTCCACTTAGCAAATGGGGAGTACTGCATACATATAAATTCTTATGCTTGCAACATTTCCCATTCCAAATGAAAAGGAAAAGATCCTAGGAGAAAAGTTGAAAGTTGCTATAAAGCATCTAGAAGAAAAACGTGGAATGCAACTAAACAAAAGAAAAAAGATCTGAAAACCTAGTACTCTATAGATATTTCATAAAAACTTAAAACCTAAATAAAAGAAGCAACTTCTAGAGAAAACTTATTTTCACTTTGATGTGTCACAGTTAAATGCAAAATAGGATTAACATTTGAAGGAGGGGAAAGCAATGAGACCGTTTATGTGTTATGAGTTGTATTGTATGTAACTATCTATTGACATGGGGCTTTCCCACTTGGTGTGAATCCCTTGACAAAAAGGCCTTGCTCTTTCATCTCTCTTTGTACTGTGCTTGACATAGAGTCCAGCACAGAGGCTACATTTTATCCTGGTTTACTGAATGGGCAACACCCTACTGAAGATTTAGTTGTTGTCAGATTCTGGCCCTAACAGGAACACAGTACATAAAATATCAGTCAGACTCATCTTTACCCAGAAAACCAACCAGATGCCTAATTGTTACAAGCAACCTAGGGATGTAGAAAATTAATACAGTAGTGTGAACTACCTTCCATGCTTTCATGTTCTCTTAAATATCACCAAATAATAGGGAAAAAAAGTAGGGGGTCCAATGCCTGTGGATGTTATCTGTTCTATTCTTGAGTATGAATGTTATCCCTGGCCTTACTTTCAAATTCTTTGGCCCAATAGTATTGGCAGGTGTATGAATGGCAGATAATGTGGAAGACATCTTTTCATATGTTTTTCTTTCCTTGCTTCTTTCATTGTCCCATTGCCTTTCCTAGGGAGATGAGGAATTCACCAAGGTCTGGAGTTCATGCATTCTTCCAGGAGTCAAGGTCAGAATACAGGAAGATACTGGACCAAAAAGCCAATTTCTCTTAACACATTTTGTAATCCAAAGGGACTTCTCAGAGAAGTGCAAATACAATACAAACTGAAGAATTATTTAGATGAGATTAAAAGTTCCTAGCACTAAAAACAGCAAAGTCGAGTAATATAATTTATAACTGTAACAGTCATCATAACTACTAACAATAAAGGACCAACAATGTACCAAGAATTTTAAGAGATAATTTGCATCAACTATCTCATTAGTCTTTGCAACCACGCTGTCCAGTAAGAACTGTTTGTTCTGTCATTCTCCATTTTGCAGATGAGAAAACCAACAGAGAAGTTAAATGACTACTGTTGGTCAACCGCACAACTTAATCACAAATGTCAACATTTTTGCTTACCTGTGGCAGGCAGAATTCTAAGATGGCCACCATAATTCTGGCCTAGTATCCATGGCTTTGTGTAATCCCTTCCCTCCGAGTGTGGGAAGGATTTGCAACTTGCTTCTAACCAACAAAATATAGCAAAGGTGATGGGCTATCACTCCCATGATTATATTGTGTAATATGACAGAGGTCAGGGGATTTTGCAGGTGTAATAAAGTTTCCCAATCGGATGACTTAAAGATAACCCAAAGAGAGAGATCCTGGGTGAGCCTCTCAAAAGAGGATCTAGGAGTGAGAGATGAAGCAGCAGCTATGTTGTGTACTGCCTATGAGAAGGAAGGCCTCTGGGTGACAGCATCAGTTCCACAACTTCAAGGAACTGAATTCTGGCAACATGAATGTGCTTGGAAGAGGAACTTGAGCTTCAGGCGAGAACACAGCCAGCCCATATGGGTGGGGAACCTGTGGCCTTAAGGCCACATGTGGCCTTCTAGGTCCTTCAGTGAAGCCTTTTGACTGAATCCAAATTTTACAGAACAAATCGTTCTATCAAAAGGGGTGCAGCAGAGAAAGATGAAGCTTTTCTTTCCCCCTTTGGTGCTTAAAAAAAGAACAAGCTTGAAATCAGAAGGCCACAGGTTCCCCAGCCCCCTGGCACCCTATCCAGCATGAAAGTGACTGCAATGCTGTCACCATTATTGAATGTGCCTAACCAGAAACAATTACTATAATAGAATCATAGACTGTTAGAGCTGGAAGAGATCTCAAATGAGAAAACTGAGTTCCAGAAAAAATGTCAATTGCCCAAGAGCACTGAGACTGGGTAGAGGATAGAAAAAGAACACGTACTTGGGTGGGGGGAACCAAGGGCAACACACGTAACCTAAACATCTGTACCA
>NW_012138191.1:1432806-1457003 GCF_000956105.1 Propithecus coquereli
AGGCATATTGGCAGATATCTAGCTAATTTGTTCTTTGTAGAATACTCAGTGAGATAGTTTAGCTTCTGGTTGTGCAAAAGTCAAGTTTTCTCCTTCTTACTTCTTTCTTCAGCAACCTGACAAACTTTTATATACTCATCTAAGAATAAAATATTTCTTAAGTTGAAAGCTAAACGCAGCTTAACATAAAATTACATTGCTAGCACCAAAGCTTTATTAAGACATAAAATTAATAAAACTTAATTTTAACAGCATTTATGATAGAGCTGGATGCATTTGTGACTCCAAAGGAAAAAAACTGCCACACTTGCTTCCAAGATTCTAGGACACATTAGGAAATATCTTTTTCAATTTTTTTTTTCAAATGATGAATGAAATACAGGTGAAATTTAAGACGGTAGTAACTGGCTTCATTTTAGCCTTATTATAAGAAACAAGAAAAAAGCTCCATAATCACCATGAAAATCTGTATATATTCTAAAGATAAATAATATCAGGAATATATTGGGTCTTTATGAACAGTATGTTTTATTTTCCTAGTACCTATTTATTATCAGGTATTTCTTGGAGGGATTCGCCACATTTTTGTGGACAAAATACTGCATTTGTAAGTAATCAGAGGCTTTTTAAAGAAAAATAATCAAAACTGTGGTGACAAAGATTCTATTGTCACAATTTTCTACTATTGCCTGTGGTAAGCAAAAGTCCTCATTTTGGGCTAATCAGATTAACTAGAAACACCCATCATTTTGCAAATAGTTTCATAAATGCTAAAAACCATCTTCATGAATATTTTGGGTGAGCATAGAATCTGATTTTCATAAAAGGTCTTTTGAAAAGAAATATGAAAATGATATAGATTCATCAGGCAAACAAGCTGTTTCCACTTGAAAAGTCCAGATGATATAAACATAGCCAAATTTTCCCTTTGAATCATCCAAAATGTTATCTCTGGTTTACACCTATTTTACTATGGCTGAGCAGACATCCAAGGTTTTTTTATCTGGCAATGCAAGCTGCTTCTATTCCCTAAACCCTACCTTAATATAATATTTGAACACACCATTTATCTGTTTCTATGACTTAAATTCTTTCATTTCTCCAGACCAGTGGTTCTCAAAGTGTGGTCCTTTGACCAACTGCATCAATATCACGTGAGAACCCTAGACCTACTAAATCAGAATCTCTGGGATGGTCCAACAATCTGCGTTGGGTGATTCATCTCAGCATGATTCAGATGCAACCTGATATTAATTGCCCTAGATATTAACTAGGGCTAGAACTTGTAGGACATTCTGACACTTGGACAGGGTATCTAGGTCCATTTGTAAAATAACTGCATCAGAGTCCTAATAGCAATGAGAAAACTGCTAATAAATCTGTTTGGAAAAAGTCTTCTTCAGACTATCGTGTTCATGAGTAACTCCAATATCATTGTAGATTAAAGCAGCAATTTCCACACTGGGCCCTGGAGGCCAGACAGTGTCAAGGAGAGGTTCTCAAGAGGCTTGGCTGATTTCCATGTTCTGATTCAGCCTTGTGCAAGATAGATACATCTGGGCTGGCAACCAATGTATCTCCTTTTCTTTCTAATTATGCAGTCACGGCAAGTCTGGTGATTTCCCTATTTTCTGAAGTATAGGTAAATGGCATTTATCCTTTCCTTACCTTAATAGCCAGTTTGTTATATCTACCTGGATAGTCTGGTTTTTCTCAAGCTATTTATTCCAAAATATATCACAAATTTTTCTGCTACCCAAAGGTTTGCATTTTGATGACCTTTTCATCTCAGATGACATCCTGAATATGTAAAGAATTAATCTATTTTTCCCAAATGAGATCTTTTAAGTTGTCAAGTGTGTAGTAATATTTCTTCCTCCAACCCCCTTTCAATGAAAACTTGTGTCTTCAGTTTTTCTCACTTCTGATTTTCTGGCAAGACAGAAGGAATCCAATTGAGTCTTTTCTAATGCTAATTTGTAGGGGTAAGGACTAGGCATGTCTAATGCAGAGTATCACCCTTAATTGAATTTTCATGCGAAGAACAGTCACTGAGTCAACCAATAAATCAGCCCCAAGGTTTTGCCCAAGTGCTGTAAATTCACCAGAAGTAAACACTCCTTTTCATTCAGTTGTTGATCAATCTCAACAGTAATGCAAGTACACAAAATGAGGCTAGCTGTACCTATCAAGAACTACAAATGATTGAAAAAGTTAACTAAATCCAAGGCCATTTTCCAGTTAGTAAGGAAATTTGCATAAAGCTCTGGTAGGTAGGAAACTCACCTGGATCCCTGCTGGGCTCCTTTACTGATCAGACACCCATCTCCAGTGTTTACCTGCTTTATTCCTAACAATTGACACCTGTGGTCTTTGACTACCTTTGGCTTCCTGGGGCCACTTCACCCAGCTGTGCAGAGGGCAGGAGGTGCCTGGAAGCCTATATACCCCCAGAGAGCTCACAGCTCAATTGGGGCAGAATGATCTCCAGGTGTCATTTATGCTTTCCAGCTCTCTGCAGGTTAGGTTGAGGCTGGACTTCACCTGAAACCTCACCCTCACTTGGCTCTTTCCCTTCTCTGTCCTGCCTCTTCTGCTCTCTCACTGTTACCTCCTGGGAGCACCTCCTTAATAAATCACGTGCTCACAACCCCTCACATCTGAATCTGTTCAGAGATCCAAGACAGCTTGTTGATCCCAGACGGCTATCATTTGTAAATAATAAACTTAGAAAATAATGCCAAATTTGAAATTATTCTGAATCACAAACTATTTTTTAAATTGCATTTATTTTTATATTAATTACTTTTTTGGCTTTTGATAGATTTCTGTATGTTTTTGGAATTAAAAAAAAATATCTTGACTAATAGTTTCAATCATTATGATATACCCACTAAACAAGCATTCTTTGAGACTGTGAGTTTGCAGTCACTGTACACTCTATTTTATTTTGTATTATCCTTAATCAGATTTTAAAATATATTGACCATTTCCTGGGAAAATATATGGGTACATACCATCTAAGCTAATAAACAGTTTTCCCAAAAGCTTTGTCACATAATAATCTGAGACAGTACCTGATTTTAAAAGAGGAATATTTCTTGCTAACAAAAAATTAAAAGGCATAAAAAGCATCGGTTTACCTAATCACCAAATCAGAGTTCATTTTTGCCATAGAGCTAAAAATGAGTATGTTCATATCCACTATATTTTACTTTCTTCTTGGTAAAAATTTATTCTGTTTTCCACCACCTACTCTGGCTTCCTGTGCTTAAAAAAAAAAGAAATCTATCCACAACAGAACATACAAAACTTTACTCTAAAGATGAATAAAAATGATTCATTTCATCAAAACTTTTAACTTTAAAAAAATGAATGAAGATGATTTTTTAAAAAAGGTTTTATGTCAGTAACTATTTTTCTAGGCATTTTTCACAAACTCTGTTAATTTAGTATTACCACCTCTTTGGGGACAGAGAAGGGGGAAATAAAAAGAAGTCACAATCAGACTCAGAGTGGGATAGGGACAGATCTCAAAGAAAATGCATGGGAAGACCGGGACATTAAAGAGGTCCTGTTCTTGAGGGGACACCCTGTAGGAAGATTGAAAAGAAAAGAAAAAAAAAAAAAGACCTAATGATCATTAAGAAATCAAAGTAAATATTTACTGCAAGGATAAAATTCAAGGACAAAGGAAGTGTCTACATAAAAGTTACTCACCAGAAATCTTGGCATAACTCAGAGATGGCACAGATTTAGAAGAGACAGATGAAATCAGGACTTACAATTTTATAGGAATAAACTTTAGCAGCTAATGTGGAAAGGAGGGGCTTTTTATGACCTATCTGTAAGTTAATGGTTTTAAAGAGAGGGTGTAGGAATTTAAGTTATCACAGTAAGATGTGGACAGATTTGAGAGGTGGGCAGTGGATTAGTCACCAAGAGGAAGTTTAAGTAAATAATCCTGCTGGAATTCTTTAGCTTTTGAATAGGAAGCGATGGAGCAATATGCCTGTGTGCTTCATGTTTGCACTCCGTAACACTGAGAAAGGAAATAATACTGTGTAAAAACTCTTTTACAAGGCCTTATGTTTACTACAATTACTGCTTCCTTCCGAAGAGTAGGGTAAAATCAAAACAAAGTAACTAATAAAAGTCATTTGTCTTCTTCCAACACACACTTGATTTGATCTTCATGAGAAATTCCTTGAGGAATTCTTGCATTTACTCCCTTCTTTAAAAGGTTGAAATGTGGCAACACAGTGCAGTTTATCTCTATAAATTGGTGAGAAGCATAGAATCTTTAAAAAATTAAAGGATAGGAAGTTGGAAATGAGACAATAAGAACAGACAAGTGACAAGTGACAGTCCAAAGAAGACATTGAATGAAATTGCACCCTGAAGACAAAGTACATGAATGAAACAGGTTCTTGGGGTAATGCAAAAAATTAAAATAAAAATATTTAAGAGGGCTTTTATTCTATTATGTCATATACTTTTCTGTTATATATCATAAATATTTTTGCAAAGGAAGGAAGGAATAAAAGAAGGGAAGGAGGAAGGAGCAAGGTGGAAAAGAACAAACCATGGGGTATGGCAGTGCTGGTTGTTTTGTAAGCCTGTGCAATGGAGTACAACCAAAGCAGACAAGCTGGTGAACCCGCAGCCTGGCCCCTCTTAGACAAAAGTCAGGGCAGAGTGGAGAAACATAAGATAGTGTAAATTGGGAAAAGGAAAAAGGCAGCCAGACAGTAGGGAACTCTCCCTGCCATGTCTCTCATGAAGACTTGCTCTTTGATGACGACAGCAGTTGTGGCAACACGGTCCCCTGAAATCTCACTGTGAAGGTGCTGAGAAGTGCATTTGACCTTGGGTTTCTGCACATGCTTAGGCATGAACTTGACTTTGTCAAGGCAGAAGAGCACTCTGAGAACAGAGAAGCCATAGAATGCTGCCAGAAAGACAACCACAAAAAAAAAGAAAACAAAACAGCCCTTGGATGACTTTTCTGAAATATTAAATTGGGTGATGAACCAAGAAGCATTTGACAGTGGCACTGAGCCCAAATACAAGTGCCATGGGCAGAATTGCAGGGAAGAATTTCTTTGCATCCTCTCCTTCCTTCAAATCAAGACATTCTCCTTTTCAATGCCTCCTTATAAATATAGTTGAGAAAAAATAGTAATTGTATTAGAATTTTTCACCAAGGGCAAGATAGTCATAAGAAATAGTCATTAGCTTTTTTAGTTGCTTGAATATTACCTGCCTGGTCTGTGAGATATCTTTTTGTTCCAGATCATTTCCCCAAATAATCATCTTATTGATTAATATCGTTCACCTTTTGAACCTGAGTCCTAGATGCTGATTCCAGGCAGCCCCAGACTTTCACAAAAGGACCCACTGTGACTTTTATTCATTCATTCCACAATTTATAATGTTATGATAAAATACGTTATCCTCTAGAGTTTAGAACAACTGAATTTCATAATCCCTTTTGAAGGCTAAATATTGACCAGGGTTACTGTCTGTGAGTTATAATTTTTCTAAATAAATAACTCATGAATTCTTATCATAGGCTTTGAGCATCCAAGAGAACAGATTACTTTTTCATTATTGCACAATATATTTCTTCTTGCTCAGATGAAAGTAAAACCTAAAACTAAATCTTCCTCAGAATTACTTCCCCTAAATTAAGAAAGTAAATACCCAGGCAAAAACTTTTTAAATCCATTTAGCTCAGACCCTGAACTCATATTTAGTGAAAATATTCTACCTTGCTTTTCACTAAAGTTTTCCATAATTTTCTTGCTCTTTTCCTTAATATCCGGGCAACTTACTCCCAATACACCTTTGGCCTGAGCACTCCTATCACTCTAATAATCCATCTGTCTTCTTGCAGGCCCCATTATAAAAACCTACTATGTTTCACAACCTAGAGTATTTGGGTTTTCAGTTTCGAGTCAGATGAATCACATTTTCTTTATGTGGGTCAGTCAAAATTAAGTACAGAAGTCTCCATGTACCAAAATTGGTACTATTCCGCTTTATGATTATGGAATTAAATTAACCTAAGTGTTAAGCACTGTATGTCTTTCGGCATTATTTTTTTTTTTTAATGCAAAACCTGGGACATATCAAGTAGTCCAACCTCAGAGAGATGGCATAGATGGGCTACCTTTCTCCATGCCTCCTGTGGCATTATTTGGTAGAAAGATCAATGGGTTGCAAGATAAGGTCCCTGGGTCAGCAGCAGCACCATCATATAGGAAACTATTAGAAACACAAATTCCTGGCACCCATCCCAGATTTCTGGAATTGGAAACTCCAGGGGGTGGGGCCCAGCAATCCGTGGCATAACAAATCCTACAGGTGATTCCAGTATTCTCTCAAGTTCAAGAACCACTGGAATGGACACAGATTGGTAACAAATACCATGTGACTATACCAGGGTTTTTCATTCTTAATAATTCCCTTACTTATAAACACTCATCTTTCCTCTAAGACACTCAGAAAAAGCATGGTATCTTATTTAAGTAAAATACCCAATGTTTATGATGATCAGTTGGTATTTTTAACAAAATATGTCAGTAAGTAAAAATTTATATGCTGGAAGAGAGAAAGAGGCAGAGAAAGAGACAGAAAATATCACCTCAAATACAAAGAAAAAAAATAAATTCTAGGCACTAAGGAGTCTCACTTTATATCACATCCATTCTGCAAGTCTATTTTTAAAGTTAAGAAGAAAAATACAATATGATGAGGGTTTTTGTTGCATTAAAGGTCATTTAGTGCTGAGACTCGAGTTAGTGATTTCTTCAATGTTATTTTAGTCATATACAAGTATTTCCAAATGCTTTATAAATATTTTCCGATGGAATTATTCAGCCATTTAAAGGACATAGAAAACTGAGGGTTAACTGTCCCCATTACACTTGGTGATTACTGAAAGAGGCTTTTTATAATGGTGCCATGCTTCGTTCCATACAGGTGAGTGGATTTGCATAGGTCAGCATTAATGGGCCCCTGTAGAGCTTAAGGCAGAGGTGGCTGATTCTTCACCCAAATTTGTAATTTGCCTTACATAGTTTAGAGAATAGCAGGGAAATTACTGCCTAACCATGAGTGGCGTTTTACAGTGCCCCTTACTTGCATTTAAAGAGGGCGATGTGACTAATCCTCACAAAGGGAATGTGAATGGAAGAGATGAGGGTCATTTCAGGTCTCTTTTTCCCCTGCTTCTTTGCACAGAGGACAAGGAGACCCTGGGGGGATATTGGAACTACTAGATTGGACAGAGCCTAGATTCCTGAATCACCAGGTAAAAGAAAGCCACTTTTATGTCAAAAACACCCACACTGGACTCCTAAGAGAATAAGAAATACTTTCTATTGTGTTAAGCCATTGAAATTCTGGAGTTTTATTTTTTACTGTAGCTAGGATACTCCAGTTAATACAGGGATTATATGACCTTTCTATTCCCTGTAAAGACAAATACCTCTATCTCAGGTCAAACATCACGGGCACAAAGAATGTTAGAAAAGGAAAAAGACCATTATAAGCAAAGACCCAATTCTATTCCCATTTTGTAGGTGGTAGATGGTGAAACTGAGGCCCCTATATTTTAAGTAATTTGAGATCACACAGCTAATGGGTTGTACAACTAGGGTTCCATTTCATAACTATAGACTCTAATACCCCAAGTACACCAACGTACCTGGCTTAACTAACTTCTCTAACTTGGTAGATGGAATCCCATTGAATTTATAGCAAGCATTCTCTAATACAAGTAAGATCAGCTCAGTTCACTTAAATGTTACACTTGTCCTGAAAAATTCTGTTATATTCCTAGGTCTACAGGAATTGTTACTGCTGCTAATTAATTGACATCAGTGACAGAAAACTATGATCTTAAATGCCAGCTCTGTAGTGGGGAATAATAGTACTGGCATAAAGTGCTGTTGTGAGGGTTACCAACAGTATATAAAACAGATACAGTACGATGTCTGGCACCTACATGACAGTCCATAAATATAACATCTGGTTACCCTCACTCTCCTTCTCCCAGAGAGCCAATATTCGGGTCCAAAGTGTATCACAGCCTCCACTTTTTGTTCTGTCTATCCACACTCAGTACTGAATTTAATTTACTAATAAACAAAAAGTTGTTTTCTTTGCCTTCTGTCATGGGATTTTCTGGACAGAGTGTGTACAACTTAAAAATTCAGGCAAGAAAAAACCCTTAGCACCACTTTATACTCTGTGATTCCTAAATAGGTGTTTTCTTTCCTAGTGTTCTAGCAATGGGGATATTTTCCCCTGGGGAATCTTATCCATATCTCTTCCTACCCTACTGTTTTCTCTTTTGTCTATTTTTTAATTTTGTTGTTAGTCCTTCCGATGTTTCCCTTCTCTAATTTTCTGTCTTTGGGTTTTGTCTTGATAGATTGTTTTTATTATAATAAAGTATACATAACGCAAATTACCACCTTAATCATTTTTAAGTGTACAACTTGGTGGCAGTAAGTACACTCAGATCATTGCGTAACCATCACCACCATCCATCTCAGGAACTTTTTTCATCGTCTCGAACAGAAAATCTGTACACATTAAGCAGTGACTCTCCATTTCCGACCTTCGCCCCAGCCCCTGGCAACTATCATTCTACTTTTTGTCTTGGTCCTTTTAAAAAAAATAACCTTTTGTTCCAAAATGGTTTCAGATTTACGGAAAAATTGTACAGAGAATTTCCGTATATGTCACACGCAGTTCCCCCTACGGTTAACATCTTATCACAGTATGATACTTTTCATATAATTAATAAACAATATTGATACTTTAATATTAACTAAAGTCCACACTTTATTCCTATTTCCTTAGTTTTGACCAACTGTCCCTTTTCTGCACCAGGAGCTCATCTAGGACACCATATTGCATTATAGGGTCTCCATTCTGTGAGTATCTCTTAGGGTTTTCTTGTCTTTGAGTACTTTGACAGTTTTGAAGAGTACTGGTCAGGCATTTTATAGAATAGCCCTCAAAATTGGTGTATGATGTTTTTCTCATGATTAGACTAGGGTTATGGGCTTGAGGAGAAAGACTACAGAGATAAAGAAGGGACATACTACCAACATGACCCAATCCTGATGAGATCACCCTTGGTCACCTGAGTGAGGTAGTGTTGGTCAGGTTTTCACACTGCAGAGTTACGCTTTACCCCCCACCCCCTGCTTTCCATGCTGTGCTTTGTGGGAGGAAGTTGCTGTGTGAATCACTTAAGGGGAGGCAGTTATGTTTCACCTCCTTGAGGAGGCATCATCTGCATCAATTATACAGGATTCTTCTATATGAGAGAATTGTCTATTCTTCCTAATTATTTATTTGCTTAATCACTGATTCATAATAGTATGACCTCATGGACATTTATTTTGTACTTTGGGTTACAATCCAATATTATATTTTTTATTTTGTTGCTTAAATTGTTCCAGCTTTGACCCTTCAGAGTTCTTTTATTTGGTTCCCTATGTTCCTTTGACATACCCTCCTTGTTTGTGTTTTCTGAGCATTCCCTTACTTCCTGGAACTGTTAGATGCTCCAGACTCATCTTTTAAATTCCCTTCCCCAGCTCTAGAATCAGATATTTCTCCAAGGACCCCTGGTTCTTTTTATGGAAGAACGGTGTTAGAAACCAAGATCGGGGGTGGTTATGCTCAATGATACTGAAGTAGACTGCTTCTACATCCTGTCAGTGAACCCAGTTTGGAAATATATGTGTGTGTACAGACCTATATATACATACATATATCTATAATTCTTCCTATATTTATCTATCTGTATATATATGTTAAGCTAAACCTGAGTTCACCCTGATGTCTCCAACTCTAGTCCATTACCACATGGATCATTCTAGTCCCCTCCCTTTGGTCTATAATCACCCACTCCAACAGTGAGAACTCTTGCCCCCACCATCTGCCATCCACCTAATTACTCAATTCCAGTGTGTATGTATAGTGGACTTGGAATTGTTAACCTGTACCCCCACGGGAAACAATTTTGCCAACTAGAGCACAATGCTGATGTACAGTTCTCAGTGCTTTTAGTTTCACAGATTCCATTCATTTCCAAAGTTACTTAAATCAGCAACTCTCTCCCCCAACTGCCTTCAGTGAGGTTGTTTTATACATTTGTAAGATAGTTGGATCCTTTTGTTCACCATCTGCATTCCATCATGGATGCCCTTTACATCCTAAATGATTTTTAAAAATCTGACTAGACCTAAGGTTCATTCTTGGTGCTGCGAAGTTCTATAGATTTTTACGAATGCACAGGACATGTACCCAAACATTATAGTATCATATAGAATGGTTTTGCCACCCTAAAAAATCCACTGTAGTTCCCCTTTTCAATCCTCTCTACAATCCCGAGCAATCACTGATCTGTTTACCATCATTATGGCTTTGCCTTTTTCAGAAAGTTATATAAATGGAACCATACAAGATGTAGCCTTTTCAGATGGCATTTCACTTAGCAATATGCACTTGAGGTTCATCCATGTTTCTGCATGGCTCGATGGCTAATTCATTTTTATCACTCAATGATATTCCATTGTATATATCATAGTTTGTCTCTATTCATTCACCCACTGGAGGATATCTTTGTTGCTTCTGGTTTGGGTTTATTATGAATAATGTGTCTATAAACATTTGCATGCAGTTTTTTGTGGGTACATAAATTTTCAAATCGGTTAGGTAAATACCTAGGAGCACAATTGCTAAATCGTGTGGTAAGAATATGTTTAGTTTTGTAAGAAACTGCCAAACTGTCTTCCAAAGTGACTATAATACCATTTTGCATTCTCACTAGTAATGAATAAGAGATCCTGTTGCTGTGCCTCCATGCCAACAATTGTTATTGTAATTTTTTTTAATTTTAGTCATTTTGATAATGTGTAGTGATACTTCATTGGGATTTTAATTTGCATTCCCTTATGACAAATGATATTGAGCATCTTTTCATATGTGTATTTTCCATCTGTGTATTTTCTTCTGTGAGATGTTTGTTCACATTTTGCCAAATTTTTAATTACATTGTTTGTTTTCTTATTGTTAGCTTTTAAGGATCCTTTGTCTACTCTGAATACAATTCCTTTAACAGAATAGTGATTTTCAAACATTTTCTCCTGGCTATGTCTTTTCCTTTCATTGTTTTAATAATGTCTTTTTTATAGCAAAACTTTTTAAGTGAACTCTAGTTGATCTGAGTTTTCTTTCATGGATTATGCTATGGATGTTGTATCTAAAAACTCATTCAGAAATCCAAGATCACACAAAATTTCTCCTATTTTTCTACTAGAAGTTTTATGGGTTTACATTTTACATTTAGAATTTATTTACATTCTGTGTAAGGTATGAGCTCTGTGTATAAGTTCATGCTTTTGCATATGGACATCCAATTGTTCCAGCACTATTTGTTGCAAAGATTGTCCTTTCCCATTGAATTGTTCTTATGCCTTTGTAAAAATACCAGTTCATGATATTAATTTGGCTCTATTTTAGGGCTATGTATTATGTTTCATTGACCTATGTGTCTATTCTTTTGTCAACAGCATGCTTTCTTGATCCCCATAGCTTTACAATAAGTATTAAAATTAATTAATGTGAGTTCTCCAATGGTTCTTCCATTTTAGCTTTGTGTTGGCTATTCTCAGTGCTTTGTATTATATATAAATTTTAAAACAAGTGTGTTAACATCTAAAAAAATGTTTTCTGGGATTTTGATTGTGATTGCTTTGAATCTATAGTTGAATTCGGAAGAATTGACATCTTTACAATGTTAAATCTTTCCAACTATAGACATGGAATATGTCCCAATCTCTTTGGAAAGACTTTGTCAGAGTTTTTTAGTATTCCACATACAGATCCTTGAACGTATTTTGTTAAATTTATGCCTAGTATTTAATTTTTTCATGTTATTTTAATTAGTTTTTTTAAAATGTCAAGTTCCAATTGTTCATTTCTGAAATCTAGAAAAAATTGACTTTTGTACATTGATCTTTCATTCTGCTATCTTGCTGTCCTCACTTATTTGTTCTAGAAGGTTTATTTGTAGATTCTTTGGGTTTTCCTACATAGAAAATCATGCCATCTGCAAATAAAGGCAGATTCTTTCTTTGATTTGGGTCTTTTTCATGCTCCCATTCTCTTCCTCCTCAATGGGACCATGTTTAGTACTTTTTCCACAGCCCATTCTGACATCCAAATTTCTCCTTCTCAGAATATTGATCTTCCACCTAGTCCTATAAAACCTGCTCGTCATGTTGCTCCATCTTGCTTAGCTCCTCTTTAGCAGCCACCATTTTCAGTCTACCCTTTTAAATGCCCTCATTTTCCAGTCTCCACGAGCAATGCTGCCAGCGAATAACCCAAGTGTTCTGCCTTGCTTTTTGTCCTCTCCACACACAATCACTACACTGCAATCACTCACTTATCTCCCTTGACCGCAGAACTGCAAGTTGAAGACAAATGGTAAGGACATTTCATAGAAAAAATTCAGGCATTAATTGCACAGTTTTCCTGAAAATGCCACCAGTGGAACTGTGAGGTCTATCACCGTAACGTATGCATTCCATCAAGACCAGCTGAAAGAAATGAACACCAGCAAAAGATCCCTTAACTGGAATTTTGACTGCAAATATGTCAGACTAAGATAACAACCTAAAAGTCTTTCATTTTATTGACAATGGATTCACTCACTGTATCCCATTTCTCTTCTTGTCACCTGTCTAATCTTCACAACCTGCTTGTCTTTCAGCTGTTCCCTCTGAACTCCTGAGGATTTTATTTTTTGTGCTAATCTTTTGTTCCCTGCACCATTGGTTCTATGGAATTGAACTATTACACAACGGAGTGTTTTATATTGTTGTGTGTGTGTGTATGTGTGTGTGTGTGTATAGATGTGTATATGTACTTATGTGTCTGCACATACAAATATACATTAATATACTGCATATACCTTTTAAATGCTTTGTTTCTTCACTTTAAAGAAAGTCGCTTGAGGGTCAAAATTCCATTTCATACTTCTTTGCAATCCATACACAATCAATTACATTTGATTGATTGATTTTTGTTTTTAAGCAAAGATGTTGCCCTAGTTTCAGCATGAACTGGGGAAAGAAAAAAAACTGCCACATATGGATTAAGTATCTTCTAATCCTACTTATAATCATATCTAATATGTATCAGCTGAATACAGCTGTAAGTAAAAGCAAAGCCAAAATAACAAAATTAAGAGAAATAAGCAAAATTAAGAGAATAAGCAAAATTAAGAGATCATTTCTTTCTCACATGAAAGAAACACGAAATTAGGAGTCCAGGCCTGGTGGGGCTACATCAGCTTTTTCTGTCTGAAAGCCTCTCAATCCCCAGCATGTAGCATCTACCTCATAGTGGACATAGCTACTCAAACACAATTCATATCAGCAACATTTCAGCCTACAGCAGGGAGGAAGAGATGAAAAAGGACACGTCCCTCCCTCCCTCTAAGAAAAGGTCCCCAAATTCTCGTGGGCTTCTGTTTACATTTTTTGGCCAGAATTTAGTCTCACAGGCACACCTAGCTACAAGGAATACTGGGAAATACAGGGGGAGAATAGATACTAGGTCAATTGCAGGCAGGCTTCCTCTACCAACAAGAAGTACATTTCTTCCCGCATTGTGTTGGTATCAGCACAACTTGCATGTTGTATAGTAATTAGATAAGCACCTGCCAAAAGACAATGGAGTCACTGACTGAATAATTGTCCCTCTCTTTGAGATTGCCCTATGATCTGCTTTCTAGATTTCTTTGCTCCAGAACATCATCTCTTACTCACAACTAGGAACCCCTCTTCACCAACAGAAACTTGTAGTGTTTACAACGCAAATACTCCCAGTCTTATCAGCCTGTGAAGACTGTCTTCTAACCACTTGAAACTAAAGCAACCCTAAGATTTCATGGATTTTTTTTTCACGGAATTAAGTTGAAACTCAACTCACAAAATTCATCATTCTTATGTTTCATCTTACCTTTAAGGCTTAAATCCATCCATTTTAATAGTAACTTTGTAAGTAGCCCTAAAAGAAACAGACTATAACAATATTTTGATGGGCAACTCTATTCATATTTTTTTGATGATTACAATTTCCCTAATATAACTACATTCTCAACTCACCAGCAAATAAACTAAGTACCTCTATCCATTAGTTGCCCAGTGTCATTCAACTAGTGGAAATTTCTAATAAAATCAACCCAAGGAGATATAAAAGAAAGACATGCATGAAGTTTATTTTAGACACATCATCTAGCTCCAGTTAGATTCTTCGCTCATCAGAGTTCATGTCCATGGTTTCTTTACTAGTTAGCTAGCATTATCAGAATAAGGCACCTGCCTTTTTAAAGCTCCCTTGCAACAAATTATGAAATAGAAATATTCATATGTCTGTTTCCCACTATAAATTCTAGAATTTTAATCATACAAAATGTTTGCTCTGACATGCTTGTCTTTCATTCCATAAGTAGCAAAATCCAGAGGTAATTCCTGGGGTAAAAGAAGTTTGTTTCTCTTAATCAGCATATTCTTAATCCTTTCCTGTTTATGGCTTTACACAGGAACCCTTTGGAGCTGCTTTGCTGCTTAACATCAAAGCCAAGGCTATCCTGGGAGCATGGGCTATTTATTTCCACAGTTTCTATATTTAGCACTTGGCTTTGTTTACAATCATCTCTCTTCTACCCCGCAAATCCTTTAAAATTCCCATTTATTTAGAAAGTCTATATCCTTCTATCTTTCTAGCTAGCTAGCTTTCCATCAAGCTATGCATTTACTTTTTGAGCTCTCCTTCAGATGATTCCTGTCTTTCCTCTTTGATTTCTTTCAAGAGAGGGAGGCAATAGCCTTTTAGAACTAAAGAAGTCTTCCAGGGACACAACTCCCACTGTTGTTGCTCTCTTTGGGATTCCAAAGGGAACTGCTGAACGCAATTTGAACTCTTCATACAGGGAAAGGTTTTTCACCCAAAACTTCAATGGATTTGTTTAAAGGTGCATTGAAAAAGTGAACATTACTTTTGTTTTAAGACAGGTTAAGAGTCCTGGGACAGAATTTTGCTGCTCACTGCCTTGAATAATGTAACAACAAATGACAAGATTAAGGTGGTGTGTGTTTAACCGTTTAAATTATAACTCATGATTGCTTTGAGAAAAGGTACAATGTGGGCTGTATAAACTAAAAAGAAGAGAATGTTATAGAACAGTATAAATTAAATCTTTATTAAGCCAGGGGCCTTGCTCTGGTACCCATCTCTTACCTTTAATTCTCATGACTGATCAAGAACAAGGTCGCTATAACATTCTTAAAAATGTCAAAATCATAGCTATTAATTATTCACGCCTTGAAAATCAGGTTTGCTGAATTATCTTTATCATGCACAGGCCTTCCATCACGGGTAAATACAAAGGATTGAGTTGTATGGACAGGAAAAAACTGAGGGAGGGAGAATATGGAAGGGGGAAATTTGCTAGGAGGAAAAGGTTGAAATTAGTTTAGTCAAGGCTATGGTTTAGGGGACATTGTGAATAATTTTACTATCTCCATCTTTATAATCTCAGGTAGTTATATTTAGTAAGTTATTTTCTTTAAAAAAAATGTAATAGAAAAAAAGTCTTGGACACTATGAAACCCCTTGTATAATTTTGTATCTTGCCATGATCTAACATAAAACAAGAATATCTCTGACCTCCCTACTTTATGCCAGGACCAAACCCAACCTCACTGGACTCCTCAAAGTATAAACCATGACATCTTCTCTCTATTGTCAGTCTAGATGCTTGAGGAAGATGTCATTTTAAAAATCTGGCTAAAATTGGGCAGAGAGGAAATAGTGAGATCATGAAAAGAACATAGTCTTCAGTTTGCAGAATACCTCTACTCTCCTTTCCGCTTGCATAAGTTTAGGGAGAGACTTAGCTTTTGCCCACCACACTTTCAGGTTCCCTACAAACTAATGGTCCCCAGTAGGGCGCAGTTTTGCTGCCCATTTAACTCCCTCTTCCCGGCCCACAGCCCAGGCATTTGGCAAAGTCTGGAGACATTGTGATTGTCACTCTGGTGGGGTGACATCCAGTGGCGCCTACTACTGGCATCTAGTGGATAGAGGGCGGTTCTGCTGAACATCCTCCTGTGCCCAGGGCAGCACTTCTGACAGCTGGAGGACAGTGTCTGGACCAGAACGGGGTCTGGCCAGGCAACTACATCGTCTGTTACTCAAAGCTTCCAATTCCACAGAACTGAGGAGTGGGGCTGTGGCTCATTAACATGGACATAATTAAAACAAAACTGTTTTTAAACATCAGGCCTGATGAATTTTTGGCTCGCTTTTAGGATTAGGGTCATTCAGTAGTATTGATGGAGAATATCAACATTCTAAACCTGTGGTTTGTCTCCTGACACGAACAGTATCAGTCAAGAATACCAGTGCGTGAAAACACAAAAGGAAAGAAAGAGTAAAAGGAGCCCAAGTGTCAAAGTGCAATCCATTTCAAACCCTTCAAATGTGTCTGTGTCAGAACATACAAAACCCAGAGCAAACAGCCCAGCTCTTTCCTTTTTTTCCTATAAAGGCATCATGAAGAGTGAACGAAGAGCCAACTTTGACAGTATTGAAGCTTCTTTACTTTTTAAAAACTTCAAAAATATGGAAAATTAGTATACAGTGTACAAAGTACACTAAAAAATAATTGCTAGTTTGGCTAGAGAAGTGTTCTGCTTTCCATTGCCTTAGGTCATACTTGCAAGAAGAAAGTAGAGATGATTAAGGGGCAAAAATTCCTCTGAGCATGCCAAATCTGCATCAACTGTGCTCAGTTTTACCAACCCTCATATCCTTTCTTCCCCTAACTGTCCTGAATGTTCAAACGTTTGCCTGCAGCAAACACCTCCCGTCTCCCTCACACGCACATTCCTAGGAAAACCAGACAAAAGGAAAACTGAGATGAGTTTGAGTCAATTGCCTTTGGGGACATACCACCTGATATTCACTGGGCTTAACAAGATTTAGTTTAAGATTTGGGTAGGCCTCCATGTGTGGGCTTAACCCGTTTGGTGTGGGCACCAGGAGAGGATACACAGATGACATGACTTCTTTGGGGGACAGCTGGAGTAGATGTGTCACAATACTAGGAGGTGAAGCTGGAAGGGAAGACTGAAGCCACAGGGGGCTTGAATGCCATCAGAAGCTTAGAAGAATTTGGGCATGAAATGGCGAGATGATAAAGGATGTGGATGTACACAGATAAAGCCAGAGCATCATACAATAGAGAAATCAAATTTTAGCTCAGACCCCATAAATAAAATGACTGTTCCCACCCAAAGAAGCAGAATAAAATGTTCCCTTTTGTACTTGTGTGCAAAGAAGAAGGTGGACTAAGGACATGATGCCCAGTTGGCGCAAACTGCGAGACCAAACAAACCCACAAAATCCAACTCTCGGGTTGGCTAGTAATGCTGGAAGCTAGCATCTGGCAGCACATTCTGGAGGCAAGTCAAGCCTCTTTATGGACTGCACTTGGAGTATTTACAGCTTGAAAGAAAAGGAATTAGGACCAAGATCCCTGCAAAAAAACAAACATCAGCAACAACAAATAACCCTTGCATCTAGCAGCAGCCCGGAAAAGAAATGGTGTGGGGTCTCAGAGAAGAGAATTAACAAAAATAGGGCAGAGCAACATGAAGGTCAGGTCAGAGCAGAACGGAGCAGCTTCTTTTGCTTGACACTGGTCTCAAGACATTGGACATGGAGGTTGGCGGTGGAATCCTGATGTCAACCAGTATGTCAGCCAAACCTGATGTCCTACAAAGTGCGATGACATTGTAGTTGGTATTATGTTTTAGTTATAGATTACTAAAATGTTCATAGATGTCATTCTGTAGTGTATGTTTATTCATTTTCAACAACTGCTTTTGTAGTTTGCACAAGTCCCTGAAATAGAGAATCAATGAATCACTTATAAATACAGGTATGTGAACTGGGGGGGCCGTATCTCATAGTTTCTATTAAAATAACTCAGGGCTGCCTACTTCTGTGTGTTACAGCATGCCAAAGAGTCTGGAAGTGTACTAAATGATCCACTGAGGATCATTAGCCATTTTATAAACAAGGTAAGAAATGCACAAAATAATAATTTTTACAATTTTAAAGGACAAGTCTGGTGATAGTGAAATAATGATGTAGAGGGGGCAGAAAGACAAGTCAGAGGCTACTACCAGAATCTAGAACGATGGTTATCAAAGTGTGGGGCCCAGACCAGCGGCATCAGTATCACCAGGGAACTTGTTAGAAATGCAAATTCCTGGGCCCCATCTGAGTGAGGCCCACTGAATCAGAATCTCTTGCCATAGTGCCCAGAAATCTGTTTTAACACAGCCCCAGGGGATTTGGGTGCATGGTCTGGTTTGGAAAGTGGTGGTCTAGGATCTTGCTATGTAGTGTGTGCTCCCTGACCAGCGGCATCAGCATCCCCTGGGAGCAGGTTGGAAATGCAGAATCCCAGGCCCCATCCTGCACCTGCTGAGTCACGATCTGTATGTTATCCAGAGCGCCAGGTGCCTGGTAGGTGCATTCAGTTTGAAAAGCTGACTACGAAATGAATAAAATCATAAAAGTGAGAATAGCTATGGGAATGAGAGGCAACTGCAGACTGCAGAAACATTTGGGGCAATTAGTGAACACCTCACTCAAATACTTGATTTATAATTCACTTGTATAAAACTACTCCTTGGATATCCACGTAGACTGGATTTACTAGCCTGTTAGGATTCAAGCACCTCAGCATGTACTATAGCTCAATACGCTTCCTCCTGTGGGGCTACATATCAGCCTGTCTGATTGTTCTCTTCCAGAACAAGAGAGGCTATATATAACGCCATTAGTATAACACTTCCAATGAGTTTTTGGTCTCTTTTTTGGGGGATGGGGGAATAACAGGCAGGTGATGAGGGTTCCCCAAGGACAGGCAGAGACGGAATTTGATGAGAACAGCTTAGACCCAGTTCAGGGTTTGTGGGCAGGTTGGCTCTCACTCAGGGCTGCTCCGGCTTGCCAGCAACAGATCAACAGTTCACAGGAGCGCTAACAAGCTGGAGAGTGCGCTGCGGATTCCTGTAATGAAGGCAAAGTTCAGCCCAGAGACGGAACGGAACAGGTGGGAAACACCTGCTCTTTTTAGCTGCAAAATGCTTTACAACCTGCTTTTCCTTGCCAATAATCTGTGAAGGCTACGGCTTTAGTGATTAAGTGGAGAAACTAGGGAAAGAAAATACAGACCAGCTCATCTTTCTTATTTTGTTTTAATTAGGAACTCGTTTTAGTTCATCCCAGATTATCGATTCGTTAATAAGTAAACTAACATCTATCTTGCTATTTCTAAACTTCAAGTTTTAAAATTTTATATTCTTACTCTAAAACTATACAAGGCCCATACTGTGCTTCTTTATCATTTATGACTGCTTGTCACACTCCACGCAGAGACGAACATCTCACTGCGCATGACCTATGACTGCATGAGCCGTCACAAAGCCAGACCTTTAATCTCTCAACACTCCAGAGAAAACAAAATGTCAGTCCTCTCTGTCAGTGTCATCGAAGATGTTCTGTCCACCACATCTCCCTTTGTGCACTCGGGAAGCAGGAAGAAGCAGCTTAATTCAGTGGTTTTCCCCTCACTGATTTTTATCACAGATCTTGGCATCAAAATGATGGGTCTGAATCCCCGTTATGCTACTTACAGCTTTGGGACCAAGGGCAAGTTATCTAACCCCTCTGTTCCTCAATTTCTACATATGTAGAATGAAGATACTAGTTCCTGCTTCATAAGATTACCATGGATATCAAATGGGCTAATGCAAGCAAAGTGCTTAGGACAGTAACCGGCACCATAGCATGTTATTAACAAACATCAGCTATCATTATCGCCAAATGTGCAATTTGATTGTTACCAACTGTCCCACGGAAGGTGAACATATATGTAAATAAATGAGAATGTCAGATGTAGATAGTGCTGTTAAAAGTAAAAAGTGGGTACAGAGTAAGGTCAAGGGTTGAAGGAAGCTGATTTGGTTAGGATGGTCCAGGATTGGGACGGGCTCTCCAAGGAGGTTATTTCCATAAGAAGTAGGAGTATCCCAAGGAGTATCGCTGTGAAGACCTGAAAGAAGAGAGTCCAGAAAGAACAAGCAGCAAGCCCAGGGACCCAGAAGCCAGGAGAAGAGGGCCTTTCAAGGAAGAGGTAGGGCCACCAGCCACATCCAGTGATGCTAAGGGATCGGGTGAGACGAAAACAAATGACATGATGTTGGACATTGGCAACTTTTTCGGCAGAGTGGTGGGGACAACAGCCATAATGGAGTGTGTTAGGGAGAGAATGGGAGAGTGGGAAGCAGAGACTATGAGTAAAGACCGCTCTCTAAAGAGCTTGGCAGTGAGTGAGAGCGGCCAAGTCAGAGAATGAGTAGTAGACAGTGATTTCAAGCTGGTGAAGAGGAAGTGCTAACTAGAGAGAAGGCTGACATGAGTAAAGGCACAGGGAAGAGTTACATCCAGATGTGTGTGCTGGGGCCTGGTCAAGGTGGGACAGGGGAAAGGAGGGAGGTCCACATGCAGCCTTGGGATACGCAAGTGTGATGATACTGAAGCAAGAATCAAAGGGATGAGTGTGAAGAGCTAGACTGGTTCATAGGCATCATGACTGAAAACTACAAGATGAAGGAAGAGTCTGGAAGAAAGTGGGCAGCTGGTGGCTGACATCTTTTAAGATAAAAATAATGACCATTCTGTTCCCAGGGCTCAGGAAGTCCTCTATATTGTGACTGGGAAAGGCTCCCTGGACATCCATGAGATCACAGGAACATCAGGAACGTGGGATAACAGTGTTCCAATACTAGGCATGCAGTAACAATTCATTTTTAAAGGGGAGAGGAGATAGTCTTTATGCGTTAAAACTAGAGTTTAACAATATATTAAGGTCTTTGAAAATGCATAATGGAGATCTATTTTTAGCATATAATCCTTAAACTTTAATCCTCATCCTGGAAAATACAAAACAGGAAATCCAAATAACCCCAGATCAAACTGGCAGGAACTTTAAAGTCTGCAGTGGAAATGATACCTCTGTCATCTCCACTGTGTCTCAGAGTAACAGATCATGGCTGAGCCTTGGAAAGGGAGGGACCTGGGCAGGAATTCCTTAATTTTCAATTAAGGGCTCTTCCCCTGGGGCGGGGCAGGAGAGCCCATCCTATGTAAGAAGTACAACAGGAGGGGTTGTCCTGGGAGTCAGCATTTACTGAGCATATGCTATGTGCCATCCCCTGCACCAAGCTCTTTATTGGCATTAGCAGTTGCATTAACTTTTAATACAGCATTCTTGTCCCCATTTTGCAGGCAAGGAAACAGAAACCTGGAGATGTTAAGTAAGTGGCCCAAAGTGACACACCTATTAAGGGAGAGAACTCATGACTCCGAAGCTTCAGTGATGAGAGGATCAACCAAGCAAATCACCAAAAACAGAAGTAGATTTTGTGAAGCTGGGTGAATACAATGTGGGTGTGAGAGAGAACAAGCAGAGATGAGGTCAAGGTGCAGGTGGGCTGAAAGCCAGTCCTGGAATTAATTCTGCAACACAACCAGTCTGCATGGTGTAACTCTTAATGGAAGGTTGGCAGGCATCGCTGGGCTGAGGAGTGGTTCTGGGAGTAAATGAGCCCGGCCTGCTCGCAGGGGCGGGATCAAAGCCCTCTCCAACTCACTAACTCCGTCATTCCACTGTCTCCCATCCCCAGCCTGTCACTCTCTCCCACTCTTTCCAGCGCAGTCATACATAAGATTGCAGAAGTGCCCACAGGAGGAGCAGGTGACAGCACACCACTGTGACCAGGACCGTCCCTGTTCTCTCACACACCCCTGGTGAGAGTGTAAAGTGACACAAACACTTTAGAAAACTGGGAGTTTCTAATAAAGTAAAACAGACACCTACCCTATGAGTCAGTAAGTCAGTCCCTTCCTAGGTAATTGCCCAAGAGAAATGAAAACTTATGCCCACAAAAAGACCTGTACAAGATGGGTCATGGCAGCTTTACTCATAATAGCTCAGAACTGGAAACAGCCCAAACATCTATCAAGTGGAGACTGGATACACAGATTGTGGTAAAGTCATACAAAGAAATACTTGACAGCAATAAAAAAGAGCAATGCAACATTCAATAACATGGGTGAATCTCAAAAATTGTATGTTGCGTGAAAGAAGCCAGACACACAAAAACACACATGTTCTGGTGTGTCTTGCCTTCCACTTAGATGAAGGCAAGAATATGTATAATTAAGCTGGGTGACAGGATAATAGTTATCTCTGGGTATTTTGTGTGTGTGCAGGGGTAAAAGGGAGAGATATTGAATGGAAGAGGGCACAAGAGAACTTTCTGGGATCATGAAAAAATGTTCTATATTCATCTATGCTGTGGTTATATAGGTGTATAAATCTGTCAAAATTCACTGAGTGGTATATTTGAGATTTGTGCATTTTACTGTATATAAATTATATCTCAAAGAAGGACTATTAATATACAAGACAAATTTTCCCTAAAAAATGTCCTTGTTCTGATAGCTGGGTAAAGAGAATCTCTTCACTGATGGCTTTCAAGTCTGTCATCCTTGTCCCAGCTCTGCTAGTTCCACTTGACTATCACCACGCATCACAAGATGCAAAGAGAATCAAAGAAACAGAGAACCCTCACCAGAGCTACACTTTCCACACAACAGTTAAACTGATACTGGGTCAGTTTTGCTTTCTTCCTGCAAAAGGGTATTGATGAAAAGACATACATCCATGAATAGTAACAAAATAATTATAATGCTGGGGCCCCACTGGTGGAATATACTCTCACAGAGAAACAGGACAGTATCTGAGCTTTGCTTATGAGTGTGCTGAGCTCTCAGAATAATTAACATGCCTCTCTTTGTTAAAATCCTGCCCTTTATCTTATAAGATTTCCTCAACCATTGCAATGTATTATCTATTGTTAAAGTTTAATAAATTGAAGTATTCAGAAAATAGAAGCAAACATCCCCTGCTAATTCTTAGAACTGTGAGTCACTCTAGAAGAAGCATCACTGTCCCCTACATCTCCGAGTCTTGGATTTCTCTGGCTTCTTGAGAACCACGGTCTTGGTCACAGTCACCTTTTTAGGTATCATTCTTCCTTCACTGTTCATCTTCCTGTCCAGCTTCTAGCAATGGTCACTATGTGCCTGAAATGGGCAAATCTCCTAGCCTTGGACAGATCTGCAGCTCGCTCTTACTCATTTCATTTCTCCTTCTCATTTTCCTTACAGAAAAACATTTCAAAGAGTGAATGTGAAGTCTTAAGCATAGTTAAATTACTAAGAAAATATGTCTCTTTGGAAAAAAAAATCACTTGTCTCAATTAATTTCTTCCTTAAAAGAAACTACCTGGGGCACCAGGTGTAATTTTGCAAAAAAAAATTTTAAACTACTTAAACCAACATTGAAACTCAGGCATGCTTTGGTTTTAGCAAGTGTCAGCAAATTATCATTCTGAACTTACAAAAGTCTCATATGCATCTCAGAAGTACTATTTTAGGTCTTGTTTCATAAAATCTAAATTGGTTCCTTATCTAAGGCAATTCAACACATAAGTTAGAAATTACACAATGCAGTATTTGTGCTCTCAAAGGCTAAGAAGTATCTATTTAAAAGACTAAGTTATCAACAAAAAATGGTACCCTAATGGGACTAAATTGAAAACCTACTACTTTGATATAAGTGTAAGGCAATATCTTATTTTGCATCATCCCTATGAATTGTTCCAATATGGTTATAATAGTTTATATCACCAACTCGGAAGCTAGACTACCTGGGTTCAAATCCCAATTCTACCACTTACTAGCTGGATGACTTTGGGCCAAATACATAATTTCCCTGTGCCTCACTTTCCTTATCAATAAAATGTGATAGTAATGCCTATTGTGGAGGTCTGTATTTTGGATTAAACACTTCAAGGTGTATAAACCCCTTAAAGCAGTGCCTAGCATACAAATTGTATTTAATTGTTCTTAGCTATGATGATTATTATTTTTGTTCTGGTTCCTTC
>NW_012138191.1:1457923-1524192 GCF_000956105.1 Propithecus coquereli
AGTTCTAAGAATTCTTCCTCAGAGAGCTGAAAATAGCTGCCTGCCTCCCTTTGGACTTTTTTTCCTCCAGGCTAAAGGCCCCAAATGTTCCCAGTGGATCCTGCTGCTCTACCTTACCCTTCTGAACCCTCCCCGCTATCAACAGGCCTCTTACAAGCAGCGCCAGAATCCGGTTCTCCCTGACCAGCATTACTGTAGGCAATCAGTTGTTCTCCAGGAGTCCTTTCTTCTTGGCTAATAATTTCTCCATTTTTAAAATGTCATTTTAACAGTCTCAGAAAAAATTAATTCCTAAGTCACATAAATTACTATAATGCTTTTCTTCTGCAATTTTCCAAATGTACTGGAGATGCCAGGAAGAGCCCTAGTATTTGCCTTGTAATGGCACTAATTGCCCAGAACTCAATATTCATTCCTGAAGCAGAAGAGAATAATGACAATGTGCATCATGCTTGCAGGAAGATAATGCCGGGGCACCAAGCAACCCCCAAGACAGAAGAACAAGCATTGATGGGGGTCAGATCTGCTCATGCACATGCAGAGACACTCGAGTGTAGCCAACAGGGGCAATTATGACATATGAATCATGCTTCTAAAGAGAAGGTGACAAATGATATGACAAGCCAGAAAATAAAAATAAAGGACAAGACTTGAGTGGGAACTATTTAGTAAGGTGGACAGAATTTTGTGTTAAGATCGTCTCCTTTATGGTTCAGTACCAAGGCAGTCTAGAACAGAGCTCCCCAACAAGGCAGCACGTCATGAACAGTTGTGACAGATCTGCCTGGGTGAGACCCGAGCAGTAAAGGTCCCAGCTGGTCACCTCCAGCACCACAAGGTCTGCATATGCATTATATTAATATTTTCCCTATGTATGCAATGTCACCCCCCCAAAAATAAGCACTGGTATAAAAAATATTCTTTTTCCATCAACTTCCAGGATCATTCTGAAAATATATATCATAGCAGTGGAGCAAAGAAAACACACTCCAGGCAAAAGGAAAAGACATTTATAGTGCAAGCATTGATAGGTAGACCCCCCATTCATTAAGGCTTAGCATTGCATTAATCTGTGCAGATGGCATCTGGTACAGAAATATCAATAGCTATGGTTATAGGAAAGTTGATAAAGACTCTGAAAGTCAATGTCTGAACTTTGAGCCCTTGCCAAGAGCACCTCAGAATGTTCTATAATGGCATGTTAACCTTGATACAAGGACACAAGCAGCCATGCGTGGAAAAGCTTGGGGCGGAGGTAGGTACGGGCCACAGACTAGCCTGGGATGTGAAAGAGAAACAAAAGACCACATAGAACTGGAATGAGCATAGAAGAACTTGGGCCTGTTTCAAGTTAGTAACATTTCTCTAAGTCAGTGCTGGCAAAGTTCACCAATTCTTTGTCAAGAAGAGACTGGAATTAAACCTGGAACTATATGAGTTAGAGCTGAATATTCACTTTAGTGTTTTATTTTGGAACCAGTTATTTATTCAGCCAATAAACCAAGAATATATAAATATATGGGTCAGTATGTTATACTACTCAGTAAATTATTTCTAATATATTCCACCGTATAGTTCCAAATCTTGTTAACAAGTTATTTTTGTCACATTTATGAAGCCTTGGGAAGGAAAAGAATATTTATTCTGAATGCCTGTTATATGCCAGTGATTATAGTAAATGTTTTATGTATAGCATTCTATTTAATGCTTATAAAGTTATGAGGTAGATGATATTATTCCCATTTGCAAGTGAAAGTAGTGAAGCTTCCGGAGGTTTATTAACTTGTCCCAAATCATACAGCTATTAACAGAAAGATGTAGCTTGTTTTCTACTGAATTATTTATTCCACCACAACATGCTACCTGAGAACTAAGAGAGTCTTGTTGTCGAGAGTATACATCCTAAACAATGTATCTAGTAAATAGGACCCAAAACAGAGCAGGGGCCAGACAGGGTTTCTACCAGTTCAAGCACATGTCACAAAGAGTACAGTGACAGTGTTTGCACCTGTGGCTCCAAATAGGCTTCTAAGACAGGGTTTCTCAACTTCAGCACTATCAACATTTTAGGCCAGATGTTTTGTTTGTTTGTTTGTTATAGCGGACATCTTGTGCATTGTAGGAAGTTTAGTAGTATCCCTGGCCTCTACCCACTAGATGCCAGTAGCATCTTCCCACAAGGTATGACAACAAAAGTGTCTCCAGACATTGTCAAATATTCCCTGGGGATGAGGGGCACAACTGCCCCCAGTTGAGAAACATTGATGTGAGGCCATGAAATAAAAATTTTCTTCATCGAGAAGTAACACATAAAGCATTGCTAAGTTCAAGGACTTGCTCAGCATTAAAACCTGGACATTAATAGAATCCCCAGTTCTTTACTCTGGACCTAGATTAAAGCAACAACGTCTTTGTACTGTGTATTTAGTAGTAGTTAAGCTAAGTAACTCTAGCTGTTCTACCAGATAATCCTCAAAATCTCATTGCCTTAATTCATTGCAAGATTATTCCTTAACTCATGTTACAAAGCAGTGTGGGCATTCTTGGTCAGATGGCTTTCCTGCAGGTGACCATTCAGGAACTTGGGCTCCAATGTCTTTGGCTCCACCGTCTTCAACACATGACTGGAATTCCCTCCATTGAGTCAGGGATAGGGAAAAGGTGGTGAGGAAGTCACATCCTCTCTGGAACTGTATCAGCCTGGATGTGACACACATCACTTTTCTCACATTGGACTGGTGAGAGACAATCATGTAGTCCTTCACCGAGAAGACTTTTGCTGACAATAACCCTACACCATGGAAGGGCATATGTATTTTTAGTGATCTTCTAGCCATCTGGGCCCAGCTATGTATCTTTCAAAGCAACTACATAGACATTTCAGTCAAATAAGAACCCTGTAAGTGAGGCAAATATGATTCTAATCACATATGTGTTATTTTCACATTTCATACATGGTAAAGTTTGTACACAAATAGTTCCGATTTGGGGTTGATATCCCAGGGCTAGAACTCCAGAGTTTGACTCTGAATTGAGATTTCCTCCCTCAGAAGGCAGGTAATGCATATTCGGAACAGGCAGGGAGTACCATTAGCCAAAGAGAGGAACGATGGAGCAGTTATAAGCACTTTCACTGGAGTCTGACTGGGTTCAAACCCTGGCTTTGCCACTGAGCAGTTTCGTGTGAACTTAGGCAAGTAATTTAGTTTCTCAGTGCCTCCATTTTCTCAAGTAGGAAAAATCGCCATTACCATACTATAGGATAGTCATGAAGTTTAAATGAGATGCTACATGTAAAGCACTTAAAAGAGTGTCCAGTAAATTTTGGTTATTGCTATTATGTCACAAGAGATAATAAACACATGATCTATAAATTTACAGAATTTTCTGCCTACTATATATCACACTTAAGTTCTGTTTTGATATCTATTTAGTTGTTTCCACCTTAGCCTGTTTACAAAGAACACTGGCTTTGGCAAATTTGCTGAATTCTACAGTAGAAAGTGGGAGAGAAGGCATCTGGGAAAGCAAGTGTCAATGAATCAGCATAAATCCTTCCCCACAGCTGGAAAGCAGCCCAGAGTGCAAGCCCCACCAACAGCAAGTCAGTGGAATCCTGTTCATTTAAATACCAAGGGCAGCAGGGAGCACGATGAAAGAAGGAAGCAAGGTCAAATGCCTTGTGTGTTCTTCTGCCAGTTCAGTAGCCAGAAATTCTAGGGCTAAGAACAGAAACCTAGCACCCAACCTCACCTTCCAGGTCACGGTCTTGAATCACCTGGTCTTACAGATGAGGAGACAAAGGTCAATGGTTAAACGGGAGACATGAGTCCCAAACCTCATATTTGTTAATTTTGTGGGCCAATTGTCTTACCTGTGCTGCATTAATGGGTGTCACTTTATATTCCATAATGCTGCACAGTGAAGTGATGTGAAGCTACATAAGGTAAGCACAAAAAGTCCACAGAATATCTTTCAGTAGGGTGCCAAATTTTCCCACACACAAACACCTCTTTAAGGGAAATTTCCCCCAAACTGAAGGTGAGTTTCCACCTCCTATGAGTATTTGGCTTCATTTATTTAATGAAACAAAACAAAACAACACTGCTTTACCCCAACAACAATCTCTTTGTTAAGGATCAAAATATCCCAAAGCCCCTCTTTCAGTTAAATGCCTAATAACTGAAGCTGTAATGGTTTGGTGGACTCAGACACCACGCTTCAGTAACTTCTTTCAGAAAGATGGTGTGTGAAAAACTGCTCACATCACTGCGGCACAGGCATGCCCCTAACCACAAAATCGTGCAAAAGTCATCAGCCTGCCAAGAGAAGAGGCTTTGCTTTCGGCAGACTAGTGTTTAAAAAAACACCAAAAACCACAAAACAACAACCTCAAAATGTCAGTTTTGGATAATCCCCTTCTCCCGATTTTAATACAGGAAAAAAATTCACATGCATTGAGTTTCATTCTTCAGTGTATAAATTTTGCTTTAAGAATACAGTGGCAGGCATAGTGTTCCCAAAGCCAGTCTTTGTTTGGAAAACATTATTTTCTGATAGAATGGATCCTCAGAGCCACTTCCCAATTTCAGCTATACAAGATTTTAATATTCTCTGGATGTTCAGTAAAATTCCACTGAGTAATTTTGAACACTGGAGTGACAACATAAATATTTTTACACATGTATGTACACATGAGTTTGTGTACGTAAGTGCATGTACGTGGATAAAATTTCTGCTGGTCTACCATTTCTGACCTATAATAATGATATTTTATACAGTGCAACCTCATATATACCAGAAGTGCCTCATGTATATTAAATATACAGTGTACACTGAAAACCTACTTTATGCCTTGAGAAAATATGACTTCCTTCCTATCTCTCTCCTTCGTAGTTCATTCTGTTTTACATTCATCCTTTATGACACAGGAAAGGACCTAGATGCTGTTATTGTGGGTGCCAATAATATAATATTCCTTCAACTCAACCAGCAACAAATGCCATCAAAATGTCCAGATACAGTCTTTCAGAATCTGTTACATGTCAATGAGTTTGTCCCCCAAGTAGATTTGCAGAACATTCTGCCACCTTTGTAGGATCCTGTGAATGCTATCAAGAAAACACGAATCCCAAGCCAACCTCTTTTTTTTTGTCTGTTTTTTGAGGAGAAGGAAAGAAGAGTTTATTAATTTGCCAGCAAATAAGGAGGTTGGCAGACTCCTGTCTCAAAATACCAACGTCCTGCTGTATATGAGAAATTAGCACTGGTCTGATGCAACTGAACCAGTAAAAAGAGGAGAGATAATCCAATCCAGTGGATTTGAGAACCTTCTTAAGGAGCACACTTTATTAATGCAGCATGGCTTCTCTATGGCTATAAAATGCAGCTTCTTAAGCATTTATATGCAACATTTGGAAGGACCATGTCCTTATTACAATGGTTAAGCATGTAGGCTCTGGAATCAGACTGCCTGGGTTCAAATCTCAGCTTTAGTAGGTATAGCTATGAAACTTGATGGAGGTTTCTTAATCTCTCTGTGCTTCCACTTCCCATCTAAAAAGGAAAATGAGAGTAATATCTGCCCCCTACATTTTCTATAATGATTGAGTTAATACAGTGTAAAGTGTTAAGAATAGGCCCAGCACAGGATAAACAATTAATAAATGATGGCTATTATTATTAATTCAATGTCATCATTTCCATTAATTTTAAGGCCCCACAGTTCTATCCTACATTTTTCAGCAGGAGAAGGGATCTTTACCTTAATGGTTTTCACCCCAGGAAAGAATTATTCCTAAACATCAACCTATTTTTTCTTATTTTCAATTATAAAATATGTCAGCATTTTATTACAAGAGGGAAATCTGAAATATAGCTTCTTTACAAATATTCAATTCTTATTGAAATACACATTTCTGCTGTGTAGGAGATTTCATGAAATTCATAAGATGAGTCCTCATGAAGTTCTAGATTAGGAAAATCCCAACTCTAATTTCAGAACACGGTGGGGTATAGCTCTGGGTATTACATAGAGTGTCCTCTGAAGCAAACTCTAAAAGTAACCACAGCCCAAATCAAGTGATGATTTCAATAAGAGAGCAATGCTGAAAAGCTTCATTGTGTATCTGGCTTTGGGCTCCTATTAGCAGAGGAAGATGTCATGTTATCAGTGACATTACCATTGCACACGGAACAAAATATGGTAGCCTCAGAGACGAACCTGGATCATTGAAATTTCCTGGCAGCTGAAAGGAGGAAACATTTCAGTTGTCTGCATGCAGGAGTGAAAAGGAAACAATGGCTGCAAATGTGGTGGATCAAAACAAGTCCGAGTTTTAGGCTGATAGGACAAAATGCTGCCTGTACTCAAAGTTCTGGCAGCTCTAGTTGTGAGATGTTCAACCACTATCCAAGCACATCTGGTAGAAAAGCAAGTAAGGATTTTAAAAGTCTTCTGTGAAAGAGGCTGAGATTCATTTCTGTTCATCAGAACACTTGTAAAACCATTTCATCAAACTTCTCCCTTTATAGAATATTGGATATAAATACAGGAATATAGAATTAAACTTTGTCATTTAAGATCCCCAAAGCTAATCAGATGAGTGGCAGTAATGAGTTAGAATCATCGCTTGAATCTTACATTCTCATTTGATACTTGAAGATACTGTCACAGTCAAATATTGATTCTGTAGATACTGGGGTTGTTTGAGATTGATAGCTTCTTGATTCTGTACGCAGCGTGATGTCACACACACATCTGGTCAATCAATTGACGAGAAGTCCGTGATTAGTTGGCCATAACATAATATCATGATTATGGTCCATGTTTTCTCCCTGAGCAATCTCCCACCCCAGGGAGTCTTCTAGGAACCCTGGAGCAGTAAGAATTCTCTTAGATATTTTATTTCAAGGCATGTATCTCATGCAGAATACTCAAAACAGAATCAACTTTGATATGGCAAAAGTAGTATATTAGAGTAGCAGTGAGCTATTGTTTTATATGTATACGTGCTTAGTTTGTAAAACTTATATAGAGAGATATATTAAGTATATATTTATTAGTTATCCAGGAATAAAGAAATAACAAATAAAACACACCAATAGAAATGATGCAGGATAACTGAAATTAAAATGGGATGATTAGGGCCACACTCAGGCCATGCACTTACAAAAAGCAAAAAACTAGTCATATGTCATATGCTTAAAAATTAAGATAAGAAAAGTCAACATAGTGACAAGAGAAGCTGGCTGTGGACACCAGCAGTTTGTGCATCTGCCTCCTCTTTCCATTTTAAGCACTCTGCAGAAGCAGCAGAATTCAAATTTAAAGTATTATAAAAGAGTTCAGCAAGACAAATGAGAAGAAAAAAAGATTTGATGAACAATATTTAAAAAATGATCCCTACTCACATTTTCATGTACAGTTTGATCATCCCTAATCTGTCCAAAATCTGAAACATTTTGAGTGCTAACATGATGCTCAAAGGAAATATTCATTGGACCAGTTCAGATTTTCAGATTAGGGATTTGGATATGCACAACTGGCATAATGCAAATATTCCAAAATCTGAAAAAATCCAATATCAGAAACACTTCTGATCCTAAGCATTTTAGATAAGGGATACCCTGCCTGTATTTATATGTGTGTGTGTGTGTGTGTGTGTGTGTGTGTGTGTGTATACATGTGTTTTACTGTATAGGTATATATCATTATATATGCATATATAACATTATAACTATACACATGTACATATATAGTATATATTTGCAGTTAGCAAAATAAACTAAAAGATAATCAGTTTTATAAGATGGCAACTGGAAGACAATATAATTTTTAAACTATGTGTGAAATAAATCACCAGCCAGAAAAGCCTCAGAAAAATACACGGGGGCCTAAGTGAACCACAAATTAATTTAAAAATTAGAATATAGAGTTTGTCATGAAGTAAACTGAGGAATACCCTGATATTTACTGAACTGAACTATGATGAGCAGGCCTTCCCGGGCAAAGACTGCTAACTGTCCTCCAACATCCATGTTTCCTTTCTGCCTTTTGGCAAGAGCAACCCCTGAGTGTTGGTTGAACTCTTGGCCACTAAGCTTCATTTCCCACCTTCCCTTGCAGCCAAGCATGGGCATCTTACTCAGTGCTGGCCAATAGGATGTGAGCATCAGTGACTTATGAAAGTTCTGCATTCTATTTTTAAAAGGAAACTATTTCCCTCTACATTCTTCTCCCTTCCCACAAGTGGAATGAGGACATGGTACTGTGATCCATGTTGAGCCATATAAATACTTTAGCATATGGTGGAACAACGTAAAACACACCTGGATACCTAGAAAACCACATGGAGTAGGGTCACCTTAAACTGCCCACTGGTTCAGACCTTAATATGAAAAAGAAATAAACCTTCCATCTTTTTTAGGTCACTTTTGTGGGCCCCGTAAAAGCAACCACATCAACTTCTGGCAAATACCAGCATCCATTTCAGTATTATGTTTCAGTCTTGATAAGCAGGTACACTCTTGAAACACTTCTAGAATGTTATAGAATTAAAATAAAAATGAGGTTACAATCTGGCTCTGATTAAAAAAAAAATCCCCCTTTTTTTTCCTTAAAAAAAGCAAAATACATTAGGGGGTTACCTAGATAGAAGATATGATTAATGATAGACATTTTGTTGCTTCAGAGGTTTCAAATAGCCGAACTAAGTCACTAGCAAAACTTTCTGAGGAAGTACATAACTTATACCAAGAACAATTTTGTAAGTCATGAAAAAGAAATGAATTTTTTTAAGACTGGGCAAATCATACGCCAAGGGAAATCATAATCTATCATTCCTGGGAAGCTTAAAAACAATTGAAAATTGCCTATTCTTTGGCCTTCAGCGTCATTCTGTTGTGCAAGAGGAGCTGGGCCAGAATGCAAACATTTTACCTCCAGAATCTTACACTCAGTACCCAGGTGAACAATTAAAAGCTAGACAAATGAGCAACAACACAAAATGAATATCACGTAAGTTACTTTATATTAAAATTTTACTCTGTAGAGGTTAATATGTCACTACATGATTTCCCAGAGAATTAATATTTAGTATGAAGAGCTGGAAGAAAACAGGTTAAGAATCTTCCAAAGTTAAAGAGACCCATATAAACATATTTGCAGATATTTACGCTTCCAAGTAGGAACACTTAACAGAGAGCAAAATATTTACTTAGGCAACCTTGAAGGGAAAATCTCTTTTAAAAGAATAAACTTTTAATTACTCTTACCTAGATTGGAAAAGTAGGTAGAGAAGTACTTGTAGCTTCAATCAGATTTTCAAAATATTCTAAGATATGTTGTTCCCCAGAAACAACTTTTCCAATGGGCTATGCCCTTTGCAATTCAGGTCAAGGGTGTTTTCCTCTGTGGAGCTTTCAAATCCCCCAGGGAAAGTCAAGCCTTTCAACTTCTTGAACATTCTACTACCTAACCCTATTGTTGGTTTGTCTACCCTCATTTCTGCTTAACTAGGAACTCCTGGAGAACAGCCAGACGTGGAACCTCACAAGAGCGTGGACACTGCAGACAGACAGGGTTCAAATCCAAGCTCCACCAAATCATTTGCATGTGACCTTGGGTATATTAGTTTATCCTCCTGAGCCTTATCTCTGAAATAAGCCAGATGATTAAATGGGTGACTGTGAAGATTAAATGAGTTAATACGTGATAAATTTCTCAGCCCAGTACCTGGAACACAGTAAGTCCTGCATAAATTGTCAGGTCATATTCTGACTCCGTAGGTGTCTTCTCTGAACAGAAAGGTAGATTAACACCATAGTAGGCCAAGTTCACAGATGGTATGAATCTTACAAATAAGTGCTACTTATTAAAATATTTAAAACTTTTTCAGTGAAAATATAACTTCACTGAAATACTGGGATGGTCACAGCCCCACAAAACTATCTCAAAGGCTTACCAGAGAACATTCTAGAACAATAGTCTATAGTACATCAATCTTAGTCCAGAATAGCAGCCCTTTCTTTGAAGACCTGGAACTCAAAATCTAAAACACTGCTTTTCAGAATATGCATTAATCTATCTAACCAAGAAAACTGCCTCTGTAGTTTTAAGTCACTTATTTATTTCAGAGCATCTTCGAAATGTCCCTTCTTTTCAGCCTCCCCTGTTAACTCCTATTATTCCCACTCCTGCAAATCACTGGAGACTTCTAACTGTTTGTATCATGATTGTTACAAGAAGAAAACTTCAGTTTAAATGCCAAATTTCACAAGAAAAGTACCTAAAAACCTGTTTGTGTTTTTCCTGTGTCAGTACCTAATGTTATCAAAAACTTTAATGTAATAGTTTTATTCTTTGAAAATTGTTTAGAAATTCTTCCCACATGGAAAGCCCATAAGAGCACCTATCAAATACCCAGCACCCCAGTCATATTGTGTTACTTTGTGTTTCCCTAGAAGCAGCGGCTGTGACAAGGATTTAAGCACAAGTCATTTTTTATTTTTTTTTGGAAACACCCAGGCACACTGATGTTTATGAATTCATGAGACCAAAATAGCACTGAAGGCCAATGAAAAAGTGCCTCTTGGCATCATTTACACTATTATAAAATAAAATGAGAAAAAATTAATTTTCTCTAACCTACAACCCTCATGCTTCTACTTCAAAATAATTCAAGAAGTTCCAATCCCTAAATTCCTGCCCTTGGAGTCCCCATATCAGAGAAGATCTGATAACTATAGTTTTTCCCAGTGATACTTCATAATGCCTCATTCATTCAACAAATATTTGCATGATATTTATAATAAAAAATGATAATTTATAGTAAGAAAGAAAATCAACCATCTGATTATTCCCTAATATGATCAACCCTTTTTACACTTTCAATATTCAAAGTTTATTGTTTATAATTTCCTCTGGGTTGATTATGGATTTAGAAGAATGTTGGGAGGGATTGTTGCCTGACTCTTCCAGAAAATATCAAAATTGAATATAGTTCTTTCAGTTATATTTCATGAGGGTGAAAACGGTGTATAAATAATCTTTGTCAATGAATTTCATACACACACACACATACACACACATACCCCTTTTTGGAGACTGTGACCTACGACTAAGTTCCGTTCATAATTTTAAAAGCTCCTGTTCTTAGCTGTACTAATCACAGTAGCCTAGCAGTGTTATGCTTATAGCAGTCACTTTGTAGAAATCAGTTGAATTCAATGAAAAAAGCAATAGTACATATTTTTTTTCTTGATTTAGAAGTCAACATCTTACTTCAGTTTTCTCACTTCACACTTCCCTCTAGATAAATATATTTTAAAAGATATTTAGATAGAGCATGAAAATTAGCAAAAGTATTGCTGCTTTATGATCTTCGATACATTAAATTAGGCTAATATTTTTTTTTCAGCAATGACTGAGCATGGTATTAGGCTAAGTACACTGTACTTACAAACTTTGGGAAGTCTCTGTGATGATTAAAGGAAATCATTATTAAATGTAGTAGCATAAAAAAAAAATCAGCCAATTTCTTGAGAATCAACCCTTCCATCAAGAGGTGGAATTAATGTCCCTCCCTTGAATATAGACTGCTTTGAATAAGTGACTTGCTTCTAACTTAACAGAAGCCTAGATCATAGACAGCAGCAGAGCCATTGCCTGGTTCTCCCTCCAACAACATGAATCTTTGGAGTTTTGAACCACCAGGTGAGAAGCCCAACTATCCTGAATCAATCCTGCTGTCTCAGAGCCCCAACTGTTACAGACCCCAGCTGTATGGGTCTGCCCAGTCAAGACAACAGGTACGTGCGTGGGGAAGCAAGGCTCTAGCCTCAGGAAACTTCTGAGGGCAGATTCCTGCAGGTCAACTAGATGGGCCTAGTTGACCCTCAGAACCGTAATAGATAATAATGACCAATGATTGTTATTTTATCGCACTGAGTTTGGGGTGGTATGTTACACAGAAATTGATAACTGGAACATTATGTACTTTATAAATAAATTTTCCTAGAAATACCTTATACATTATAAAGAATCCATGACTGTATTTCAGAAAGGACAGAAAACATATCCAGAAGAAAGAGAATGAGCAAATTCTGCAAGTGCATGTAACCAAGTTTATGCTGGCTTCAAATCTCTGTTGGCACTGTGTTTCCAAAATAATCAGCTACTGGGGTTTGACTGAAAACCCTTTCCACTCTGTGAGATGGAGATCTGCTTGCACTAGGCAGCTTCTCTGAAGAGCCTCGCCTTTCTAATGAACAAGAGCTGTTCCTTTCACTTCTAACACAATGAGAGATGTATTTTTTTTTTTTTATGTCAGTTCTGTCAAACCCTGACATGCAGTACAGCCCCAAACAATTCCACAGGTCTGGTCAGTAGGAGCTGTTTGCTTTCCTTTGACAGACCAAGTAGGCTGCTCACTCTACCAAGTGAAGGAAAGTTCTGAAAAAGCTTACTGAATTTACGTTTTCCTCTGTCATTTTTAATTCAAAACTTTGGAAGTAAATTTTTGGGCTCTTTCACTTTCTGAGAAATATCTTCTGTTGATTTGGATACGTGTTTTTCTACTTTATGTCTGATGACCTAAGGCTCATACTTAAAAAACTAATTTAAAAAATACTCGTAGAATAAATCCTATCTTTTCATTCTATTTTTATAACCATCTTCTATCTCGGAATTTAATGAGTTTTTTTTCTTAAGGGCAACGTCAGCAAGAACTATTAAGATTTTGGTGTTGTTCTGTATCTACTGATTTTTTTCTTATTTTACACATTATTCTTCATCCACTGTACAAAAAACTTGACCTTGTAGGGTGAGGCTAAATGACCTTGGAATGCAAGGGAAAAAGAGAAATGGAGAAGGATTGAAGGATTGATAGAGGAAAGAAAAGGACAGAATGAAAATGTAATAAAATAATTAGGATAGCTTCAGCAATCTAATTTTTGGAATATTATGGTAGATGTCTTCGGAAGGGTCACCCAAGTAAAACACTCTCAGATAAGGGCTAGGGCAGTGGTCTCCAACCTTTTTGGCACCAGGGACTGGTTACATGGAAGACAATTTTTCCACAGAAGGGGGTTGGGGGCGGGGGGAATGGCTTCAAGATGATTCTAGCATATTATGTTTATTGTGCAGTCAAACCTCTCTGCTAATGATACTCTGTATTTGCAGCCATTCCCCAGTGGTAGCATCACCGCCTCAGTTCCACCTCAGATCATCAGGCATTAGATTCTAATAAGAAGTGTGCAACCTAGATCCCTCGAATACGCAGTTTACAGTAAGGTTCACCCTCCTATAAGAATTTAATGCCTCTGATCTGACAGGAGGTAGAGCTTATGAGGTGATTCAGGTGATGGGGAGTGGATGTAGATACAGATGAAGCTTTGATCACTTGCCCACTGCTCACCTCCTGCTGTGCACCCAGTTAGTAACAGGCCCCAACCTGTACTGGTCTGTGGCCCAGGGGTTGGGGACACAGGGCGAAGGTACAAGAAGTTTGTCTGTGAAATGTAATCCTAGGGCTGAGTGCAGTGGCTCAATGCTGTAATCCCAACACTTTGGGAGACTGAGGCAGGAGGATTGCTTAAGCCTAGCAGTTTGAGGCTGCAATGAGCTGTTATCACACCACTGCACTCCAGCCTGGGTGATAGAGTGAGACCCTGTCTCAAAGGAGAAAACAAAACAAAACAAAACAAAAAACCAATCCCAGAAAGCAATGATAGGTGAGTGGGAATGCAAGGCAGGGAAGTAAAGGAAATCAAAAGAGGGTTGATTAATAAATGGGTCACTGTTGCTGGCAACAGGGGCTCATCCCTGCTGGGGAGCTCTAGAACACTAAGGAGAACATGCCTCAGATCTGTCCCAACCAAAAGCTGAGGGACTTGGGGTATTTTTTGACCCATTAGTAATTGGTGGAAGGGGCTGCTTCCTCAGGATTTAATTCCCTGACACTTTCAGCCGGCCCAGCACGTAGCCAAGAACCCCTTCCAGAGGCCTGAAAAATCTCTCAGACAGAAAGTCACAAGTACTTGTAATAAGAACCTAGCAGCACATATGCCAAAGGAGAATCAGAGTGACCCTGACATGTCTGCTGTGCTGACCAAAGTCCTCCTGCACAGGATGCCCGGGACAGAGCAGGCATGTGACAGTGGCCTTTGATTTGAGGTTTTTACTTATTTGGAAACATTTTGATGATTTGGTAACACAGTTGTAGACCAAGTACTATTATCAAAGCCAGTTGAATTTTGCTGTTGATCCTGTGCTCATGAAGTTTTGTATATGTGATTTTTGAGAACTATGGACTACCGATAAATATTTAAAGGACCCTACGCCTTCTCTGGCACATTATCAGAAGCCTACTGTTCCCATCCCAGGACCCATATCACCCCTCCAGTTTCTTCAAAGTTTCTCCTAACCTCCAGGGCAGCAAGAATGCTTATTTTAAAAGTTGATTTCCAGTAACATATATCAAACACATAGGCAACAGAACATGGAAGTTGATAGGAGTAAACAGGATTAGAAAACAAATTTACGAAGCGCTTGGAACATGATGACAAGGGGTTTGATGAATGCCAATTAGGAGCCAGCTAAAGGGCTTCCTGGGTTAAAATCTGTTTTCAATCAGAATTTTTCTCACACATGTTTACATTGTGCTATAAAAGGGAACATGTACATACTCATACAAATAAAAACCACCAAGGAGAACAGTTTTGTGAGTTATTAGTATTGTGTACCATCTTTTTTTGAACACTGCAGAATTAGCTCACAACCTAAATAGTTTCTTTCAATTATGTTTGCTAAGGCAGAAGTGCAGGATGACAGAAAAATATTACAATCTATTACTCTTTTCCTCCTCTTCATTCTCTCTTTCTCTCTCTTTTTTTCCCAATCTCTTTCTCCCTCCCTCCCTTCCTTCCCTTCTCTTTTCTTCATTCTTTCATTTTTTCTTTGTTTCATTCCCTTCTTTCTTTTTTGGTTAATATTAAAACTATTTTTCATTAAAACTGCCTTGCATTCTTTGACAACACATGAATGAATGGCAAAGGAAAGTCCTATTAGATGTGGACTGGATAGATGTCAGGAAAAAACCAGAGTTGGATAGAAAACACCCATGGAAGGACATGTAAATCATGATTTGGTTTCCCTGAGCGCTTGCTCAAAGGAAGGAAGCTGGAATTACAAGGATGATCACATCCAGAAGTCCTAACTGAAGCCGCAGCACAGACAAATGGTTTAGGGCTCTGAGCCTGAAGCTGTCCTGCCTGAGGGCAAATTTTGCTCTTGTCATTTATTAGCTCTGTGACTTTGAGCCACACAATTAATGTCTACGAACCTAATTTCCTCTGCAAAATGGAGAAGTTTACAATGCCTAATACCTACCCCCTAAACATTAAATGTATTAATAGAAGGGATCTCCTAGAACAGTAGGCATGTAACAAATACTCAGTAAGTATTAATTGCTGTTACACGGACTCTCAGATGTTTTATAGTTCATACCTAGAGTCCTCAATTTCATATGTTTGTAATTCCATGTAGCTATGAAAGATCCTAGTGTGAAAAACACACTTAATTAATGACAATACGATAGCAACATATAGAGAAGCACATTTGTACATCCATCATATACTTATTGAAAAAGTTCCATGCATTACGCTAAATCCTAGGATATCCAGGCAGCCAAAATGCCATACCCCTGGATGTCACGTCTCATCTTCTTCACCCCAAACCTGGTGCTCACACTTTCAACGAGGCTTCTACTGTCATCATGGCATAGCATAGTGACACTATGTATGCTGGTTCACTGCCGTGCCTTGGTGGTAAAGGAGGAGCATCTTTGTTTCACAGAGTAATGTACTGTCCATGGGGTCACAATAAGGAAAAGAAAAGTGTGAACCCTCCTTCCTTATCCAGCTGAGGTTTGAGTTACTGCTCGAAGTCGGCTTGTGAATAGCTGTGGCGTACTGCATGGACAGCCCCAGTGAACCACCCCTCTGCGCCCATACTCTTTGCCTTCCGGAAGTAGTCTATTCCCCCACCTCTTGATTCTAGCTAGCTTCGTGATTTACTTATTTTATACAGTTTGTTGGCCAGCAGAATTCACCAGAAACAACAGTGTGTCATGTTGAGCCTAGACCTCAAAGGGCCTTGTGCCCTTTCACTCTTTCTCTTGGAGTCTTGCCCAGCCACCGTGTGAACATGCCTGGCTAGACACATGACCCAGTCACCCCTCTCACTGAAGTCAGCAGACTGCCAGACATATGAATGCGTCAGACCAGAAGACCAGAAGAACTGCCCAGCTGATTCCTGTTCAATTCTGCAACCTATAGATATATGAGCTAAATAAATGCTCATTGTCTTAAGCCACTGAGTTTTGGGGTCATTAGTTATACAATATTATTTGGCAATAGATAATCGATACAATAGAGGTGAAATTTCAACATTAGGTTTTGTGACTCCAAGACCCATGTTTTGAAGCTATAACAAAGCAGTCATTGCATAATTAAAAAATATATGCATGCCTGGATGATATACATTTACACTGTAAAAAGATATATTGACTAAGTGTAGATGCAATACAGGTAAACATAGACTACTTTAAGTGGAAGGTATTAGCTGTGGGGAAGGGATAGTAAAAAATGTATCACTTTCATCAAACAAAAGAGTGATGATTTTATAAAAACAAGGAGGGAACACTATTCTCACTTTTAACACTTAAAAGATTATAAATCATTGTATTTATGGATTTTATTCTCTGACTCTCATACTTGAAAAATCAGACCATAAAATATGCATGGTGGTCGACATCTTATTGATCCACTGAAAACATTTATTTTCCCAAATTTTTCTTATCTGATTTTCAAGTAACATAATATAGTCACATGGACACAAAAAAACACAGAAGAAAATACTGTTTGCTCTTGGATAAAAATAATAATAAAACTTTGTTAATGGCAATTATTCAACAAACATTTACGGTATATCTATTAATACTATGTTTTTGTTTGTTTGTTTTGGTTTTGTTTGTTTGTTTTCTTGAGACAGGGTCTTTCTTGCTCTATTGCCCTGGGTAGAGTGCAGTGGTGTGATCACAGCTCAACGTAGCCTCAAACTCTTGGGCTCAAGTGATCCTCCTGACTCAGCCTCCCAAGTAGCTGGGACTACAGGTGCACGCCACCATGCCTGGCTAATTTTTCTATTTTTTGTAGAGACGGGGTCTCCGTCTTGCTCAGGCCAGTCTCATACTCCTGGTGTCAAGCAATCCTCCCACCTCAATCTCTCAAAGTGCTAGGATTCCAAGCGTGAGCCACCAAGCCCGGCTGTGCATCTACTATATGGAAGACATTGTACTAATCTCTGGGATCCCAAACATGAATAAAACAGCCTCAGACCTTTCCTGGTTTCCGGTTTATCTGTATAACTGGGAAACAACCTAGATGACAGCTATTAAAAAAAAAAAAATGGGCAGTTTCTATAAAATAACATTTAGCTTAGTATATTCAGAATGTTTTGAAAGGTTCAGTAGACCTAAAATATCAGCATATTTGTATTTGACTAGTCAAAATGGTCTTAATTCAGATGCACCATATTAACAGGAAGTTTTATTCCTCCCCTCCCACCAGAAAATCAAGGTAGGAGTTAATAATGAATTTGACATATTATAATATCAAAAGGAAAAATATACATATCTCTGATGTGGTTAAAGGACTCAAATCCTGGAAGTCATATAACACCACTAACTATATAGAAATTTACAAAACGGTTTTTCGATTAAAGACTTAGTATGAATACTAAAATGTATCATAGAGATAAGGCTTTAGAGAAATAATGTCTGGTTATAACTGACATTTTATTTATGAATTCCAAGTTCAGTCTTGGTCTCTGCATTCTAATATAGAAGTTGAGATGTTAGATACATTTCAAAAAAAAAAGAAAAGAAATAATTCTTAATGAATTCTCAATAGAAGGAAAATATTACCAATACTATCCAAGAGGAAATAACAAGAAATAATAAGGACAGTTTCAAACAAACTAAAAGACAGATGAATGGGTTATTTAATTATCATCTTTAAAACCACGAAGTTTTACTGTTACAAAGTGAACGCTAATATTTTATTTTTTATTTCTACAATGAATAAAATAACCAAAAATTGTATTAAAGTGAAACAGGAAGAGTGGATAATGATTAATGAAAGCACACACAACAGAGGCTGAAGATCGTCTCACTCTGAACAGTATTAACAATAATCTGGGTTGCATGTTGAGCCCAACTTTACAACTCAGATCTGGTCATTTTGGGACACAAGAATGCCTAATAATGTGCATTTTTATTTTATAATACTAAGGATTTGCAAGTTCTCTGATTTCACAGATTTGCATGGGGTTTGGGGTGGGGGGTAAAATTGCTCACTCAGCAAACCCTTGCTGAGTATTTATTAACTTGTGTCAAGCACTCCGCTAGTGATGGGAGCCAGCTTGTGTGATCGGAGGGACACAGCCCCTCTCTCACCATGGAGCTCACAGGCTATGATGCTGGATGTTGCTAAAAGAAATAATTTCCCAAATGAAACTTTGATTACAGACCTCTAGAATCAGACACTCTTGGGGTGGGGCCTGGGAATCTTTGTTTTAATAAGCCATCCAGTGGAATCTGATGCATCCTCACGTTTGAGAACTTTGTGTTTCTAAAGCACTTATGTGCATTCGACTTTCCCCAAACCCTTAGAATCTATCCACTTTTTCTCACTCCCATTCTTTGATGTCATTCAGCTAATGCTGTTCACCTATGTTATTGTCACAGCCTGCCTTTTTGCCCTTTCACTCATTCATTCATTCATTCCTTTAGTATTTACTGACATCTACTATGTGTTTGAAATGCATGAGTGAACAAAACAAAAATCTCTTTCTTGCTTTTGGGTGTGCGGGCAGGGGCATTGGTATAGACAGAAAGTAAGCAAAAAACATAAAAAAAAAACATAATAAGCAAATTAGGAGGGAAGATGATAAATGCTATGGGGGATAAAAAGAGAGTGCTTATGTCCCCAACAGGAATTGGTGATCTGTACTAACTGAGCTGCCTCTAATCCTCCCAACAACACCATTTAATACATGAGGAAAGAAATCCAACTTCTTAACATCTAAGAGTAAGTAGGTAGCTTACAGTCCAGGTCTTTCTGCCTCCCAAACTTCAATCCGTCTCCATGTCACTGCAGTTACAGCTTTGATTCCTTGGAAAAGTGAAGTCTAAGATAGAGATTTGTATGCAGGGATTTACTGATTAGTTGTGGATCAATACCCATGGAAGGGGACGGAAGAGAAGAGAAGAAGGAAGGGAAGGGAAGGGAGCAGTTGGGGCAAAAGGAGAAGTCAGACTATGTTACAGTTGCTTACGATGTCTCAGCCAACCTCATGTGAGCTCTGAGTTGAGACTGTCCTACAGAGTTGTCCTGAATTGGGGTGAGAGGGCTGGGTCTTATATATGGGAATAAACACTCACTGGATGTGTGCTATAGGAAGGGGCCATGACTATATGCAAGGTATCTTTCCCCAAGCATGGTCAATTTCCAGAGAAGGAACTGTCAATAGGGATGTTGAACCTGGACCTAGTACCTTAGAGGATTGATTATGTCACTGATTTACGGGAGTAGAGGGGTAAAAAAGATGTGGGTAAGAGCCCCCAAAACCAACTTTCTTAAGCTTTCATGGAATCCCCTGTCCCAGAGCATTCAGTAATGACATACATTTTCCCCCAGAACACCCAGCAAATGTTGATCTGCGGTTCCGGCACTTTGTAGAGTTAGCAGTGTCAAAACCATAAGTGAGTCTTTGCATGGAGGGAGTCGGCTCTGCCAGATATCAATAAAGTGTACAAGTGCTTATTCAAGGCGAGTAAAACTGCCAAGATTATAATTGCTTGTAACTGGAAGTAGGCAAAGAAATTAATGTTGCTGAATAGTGTTCAACCCCCTGAGAGCTGGCAAATTTAGTTAAGATTGCATATCATTAGAAAAACTGGAGTGAAAACTCCAGTCAATATGATCAGCTCTCTCTGAAATCCATGAGTGGTCACGGTTAACACGATAAATATTTAATTCCATCACTTAAGGTTGCCCTTTGCCCTCAGCATTTAACTTCAGCAGCTCTGAGAGCTTAGGCAAACACTCAGGGCTCCTTTCACCTGCTTAGCACTCATTTTGGCTTAGCTGGCTGCCTTGGGGCAGAATCGCAGGAAATATGTAAGCAAGGCTGGTAGACATAAGAAAGTTAAGGAAGATAGGAAGTAAGGTGACAAAATTATAGACTAAGAAGTGAAATGGACCTTAAGAATGGAAAAGTCTACTCTTCTCCCCCATTTTATCCATAAGAAAACTAAGACCTGAAACCCAGAGGAAAAGGTTAAGTGGTTTTACCCAAGGTTACACAGCCAGATCTCTTGACTCGAAGGCCACTTCTCCTTCTGTTGTACCACATGGTCACTAGAGGTGTGCGATGACTCTTTAGTGTGTCAACTTAGGTAGGGTGAACAAGATTTCCCAGAATTTCTGATTAGGGTGGGCCACAGAGGCATTTATCAGGAGAGCTGGAAGAAGGAAGTGAAATGGTAGCCACATTGCTCTTCACACACAGAAAGTCAGGGCAGGTGCCCATCGTCACTTAGTTGATGGCTCACTTATTTGGCATGCAATTGCTCCACCTTTTTCTGCCCCTTCATATTCTTCACCTCTTCAGTCAGACACATGTTCAGCTCCATGACAAAGGGTGCCAGCTTCTCTTGCAGGATACCTGTTTAGTCCAAGGTTGGAGGAAGTGAGAACTGACACAAGTTCCGGTTTGTTCTCTTAGGGTCTTACTCATGCTCACGAGTTCCAGCTTGTCTTTGATGTCCCCCACTTTACATCCATTTCCCTTTCCTGCATACATTATGCTCCAGCCTCAGATGTGCAGGCTACAGACTTACAAAGACTACAGCTCCCACAACTGCATGAAGGTCAAATCCCTGTAACATATCCTTATGAGTGGTTCTGCATCTCTGATTCAACTGACTGACATGAGGTGCCAGTAATTGGTAAGAATCATTGCTCAAAGTTGTTCCTGGTATCTTGGGAATGGTCTACCCCGCTGTTAGACTCAGGGTCCCTAACCTCCCATTCTTCTCATCAACTGCGCTCATCTAAGATTTCCAAATGGATGAATTATATTTTATTTTAATTTTAAATATATATTTTACTTATTTGTAATTTTTACCACTGCTTAATACTAAAATAGTAGCTAGTATTTATTCAGTGCTTACTATGTGCCAAGAACAATTCTAAGCATTTTGTGTATATTTATTTATAGAATACTCAAAACAACCTTCATATGGTGCCATTTTTAGCACATAGGGGAACTGGGGCAAACAAAAGATACATAGCTTGCCCAAAGTCACGGAGTTAGTAATCAGCAGAGCTGGAATTTGAAGTCAGGTTGCCTGACTGAGGCCCTACTCTGAGCACTATACTGCCTCTTATGGAGAGATTTTTGTCTGAATATAAGGTTTCTCACATATCTTATAATATTTTGCCATCATTGGTGTTGTTCCTCTTTAATTAATATTACTACTACTTCCCCCCCCCCCAGAGCTTAGAAGATGTAATTCCACTCAAAAAAAAAAAAAAATTAAGAACTGTTTTGGTACCAAACACAAATGGCCTATCCCCGTCCTGCATCCATGGCAGACACTGCTCATATGTGGTGGCACTCATCCCAACTCCTGCTAGTTATGGTTAGAGTTGGTCCCAATACGGTACTCTGAGGCAGCTGTGACTGATGGACTGAAGATGACATTCATGACACTATCTCCATGTGTCTCATGTAGTGTGAAGATAATGTTGGCAGAAGCAAGGAAAAGGAGATTAGCGTAGAACATGGAGAAATCACCAGTCAATCCATGTACTATTAACCTCTTACTATGTAATAAGCCCACATGGGGAATAAAAATAAGTATAAGACATGGTCCCTGACTTTAAGGAGCTTATACTTCATTGAAGTAACAAAACACTGTTATACAGATAAATATAATCATTAATATTAAGTACTATATAAATGTTGAACAATGACACAGATATTAGGTTTTCAAGAGAGTGTGAATTTGAGCTGGGCATTGGGAACTATTTAGGATTTGGATAGGAAAGACAAAAGGATATTCCAAGAAAGAGAAATTATGTGAGAAAAATCAAGGAGAATTAATAGGGGCAAGAGTCTGGAAAGAAGACAGAGAGAAAAATATGAATTTACAATTGGAGCTTTAGGGTTTGAGCTAGTGAGTTTCATATTTTATCAGATACAATTTTGTATATACGTATGTTCTTTGTAAGGTAGATTGCCTCAATGTCTCTAAATCTTTGCTCCTTTAGTATTCACATCTTTGACTTTAATCTTGTAGTATCCTCCTACAGTGACCCTATGCTGGACTATGTGACATTCTTTAGCCAATAAGATCTTAGCAAATGCGACACAAGTGGAGGCTTGAAAAGGTTTGTGTAAGTCACCTCCCTTGTTCTCATCTTTGCTTTTCTGCCACTACCATGAGAACATGCTCAGGTGAGCCTGCTGGAGAATGAGAGGCATGTGTGACTCAGTTGTTCCCATAGTCCCAAAGAATAGCCAGCCTCCAGGCACATGAATGACCCCAGCCAGGACCAGAAGAACTGCAAGTGGAGAACTGTCTTATTGGTGACCATAGATTCCTAAGCTAATTAAATAGATTTAATTTGAAGTGGTTTGTTACACAGCACCATTTTATAAACAGATGACTGATACAATTCTCTTCTATCGCATCCCCTTATTTTAAAACATTTCTGGTGATTTTTGCTTTAAATAAAATTCATGCTGCAGGGAGGCTGAGAAGCCCTTGAGGGCACCAAAATTTTACTCTAATGAGAAATAAATCATTTGTCCTTCCTTTCACATTTTATTAAATACAAATATACATAAACATCTTTTGAATGTAAGTAAATATGCAAAGTAAAGAGCTATACTTTTTCTGCGACTCTATAATCCCAGGTATTTTGAAGAGAACAGCCACTCTCCAAACAGTGACACTTTCAAACACAGGAGAGCTAACCAATGGTTGAAGCTTTTTTTTGTTTGTTTCCCAGAGAGAAAATATAGAAGCTCTTGACTCCCAGGAGCTATAAAATCTCTGGAATATTCTAATGACCCAAGGTCAGGATTTATATTGCTTCTGTATGTGTCCCTCCTGTTGAAAGTTCTATAGATGAAATGAATGTGAACTACGGCCTTTCAAGAGGAGTAAAATGTAAAAAAAAAAAAAAAAAATTTTAGTCTCCCTTACTAATATGTTGGAGGGTAATGACTCTTGGTTCTGTCTCATACAAGAAGAGTAGCACCCCCCAAGCACAACATGTAGTGGTTTCAGAACAGGCAAAACATGAAAATAGCCAATACCTAATTACAGGTACCCAAATACTCACATGGAAATTCTTCCTGGAGGCAATAATTGATCTTGTCTTAAGATGGGCAACTTGGTGTCTTTGAAGGTCTGTTGAGGGTCTTTACCATCTTCTTGTGTAAGATAAATAGGAGGACATGTAGGTATCTGATTGCAGTCTTTGGCCTGATCCCACAGAGACTCAGGAGCATGAAACACACCACGGAGTCATTCCTACTTGTGCGGACAGGGCAGGCCTGTTGGCTGGGGGTGAGGGGACAATCATGTGCATACAAGGGGTGAGGACAGAGAGGCAGGGGCCAGATTTGTAGCCTCCCTGGCTAGATAACTTCCATCAGCCAAGGGTAATTCTCTGAGAAGCGATTCAACTGTGAGCCTTCAAAAACAATCCTCACAGCAGCTGGTCTCGAAGCACACGGGCCAGGTGAAGGGAATCTGGATGGGCTGCCCACAATGTCCTCTACAACTCACTGTATCTGTACACACAAGCTGCAAGGACTCAGAGGTTGAGGGGGGAGAGGACAGTGGGGACATCAATAATTCACAAGGCAGATGGAGTTCAAGGACTCATTGTCTTCCTGTGTAGACATTATTTAAGGTCTTCTCCATTGTTCAGATTGTAAGCCCACATCCGTACATGTGCGTTTCTGCCAATTGTTTAATAAGAACCAACCATAAGGGCAGGGCAGGGATTGACAGCGACCTTCCACAAGTCTGACTGTCTCAGCCACCACCTCCTCGGCTTGCTAACCAAGTGTAAGTGGCAACTTAGAAGAGCCAAAGCACTGGTAAGTGCAAAAGATCACCCCGGAGTCATGGTGAAATTTCCCGGCTACTCCAAGGGCTTTTCAAAGGCATCATGAGTTTAACAGAGATAAACCGTAAGCTCACCCTGAGCAATAGGATTATTGAATACCACTCAGTCAAAGGCACAATCACAGATGCCTTTCCTCTCATTTCTAAAAGGAAAGATGGATCAAAGTGAAATCCATAGGACCTGCTTTCCAACTCAATCGAATCTTTTGCTGACCACATAAACTATAAATGAAGTCTATAGTTTCATAAAAGTTTCTAGAAGCAGACATCTTCCCACAAGGCTCTAAAGACGCAGATAAACATTTGAAAGAACAGACATACCCACATGTCATTTCTAAGTTCTGCTGACTGAACTGCCACACATCATACCACTTTTCCTCAGTTTCTAGTTTTTCTAAATATCTGACACAATCGCTCTAGATTTTACCATGGAGAACATTATTTTTTGCAGTTCTTTTTTCTTTTGAGGTGAAATTTACATATGGTGAAATGTATTTATCTTAAGTGTACATTCACGAGTTCTGATGAATGCACCCACAAGTAACCCAAACTCCCAACAAAATAGGGACCATTTTCATCACCCCAGACAGCCCCTTATGCCCCTTCACAGGCAATCCCTGCCCCCACCACCCAGAGACAATCACTGTTCCTTTTTTCACCACAGATTAATTTTGTTTCTTCTAGAAATTCATCTAAATGGAATCAAACAGTAGTACCTACTCTTTTATAAAAGGCTTCTTTCACTCAGCATCATATTTTTGAGACGGATCCAAAAGTTTGGGACTATCAGTACTTCATTCCTTTGTGTTGCCAAGGAAGTATTCATTGGAGAAATTTAGAACTACACATTTTCCAGCTTTTGTTCTGATGATTCAAGCTGATTAAAATGCCGATTTAGATAATTTGGATAATTTCTAAACAAAAAAAACACATTTTTTTAAAAAGAAAATATCCCTAAATTAATGGGGCAAATTTTTTCCGCTAGAGAGACCCAAAGTAACAAAAACAAACAAAACCTCCAAAGGTAAACTCCCAGAAATCCAGTCCTACTCCACGATAAAAATCACAAAACATCTCTGTATTAATCATTGGAAACAACTAAAAAAAAACCCAAAACTAAAAAAAAAGACAAACAAAAAACACTACAGATTTCACTGTAGACATTTTATCTTTAAGACTCATTGCTGGCATAAGAAAACCAATCAACCATGTTGTCAATCCTTAGGCACAGCGGCAGTAACATAACCTGCAGAGTAATTCCCCGGGTGCTTTATTTCTGGCAAACTGCCTTAATTGGCTAGCATGCTAATCCCTTTCTTAGAAGAACACTTAGCACTGGAAATGTGTGAGGCAAACACAAAAATACAAGTCCCGGTTTGGTATGCAAATCAGCACCATGGAAACCAGCATGGCATTGCTGAGTTCCGAGCAATCGGCAGGGAGCAGATGAGCTATGAATCAAAGCCTGAGGAAAACTGCTGTCAACGGGATTATGGACACAGATTGCCTCTCACCCTACAGCTCCCTTTAATTCTGAAGTAGGGGGCTTAAACTTGACACTTCAATGGACTAGATCATCACGGGGCCTCCATTTCTCATTTATAGTCCCAACTGACAAAACTGTTAGCCAGTTAGAATGCAGGTGCCCAAAGATGACATTGTTTTAGTTATCATTGCCAGTTCTAAGGAATATCTTTGCAGAAATTTTCAGAATGTTATGTTTTGTTAGTCAAACAACAAGAAAAATGCTTTTCTATGTCAGCCATTATACAGGCATAGGAATTCTCTTGCCCTTGGTTTTATGTGCATGAGCCTCGTGGACCCCTAAAGTCTTGAGCATTTTTCTGGGGGCAGAGAGGATTTCCCTCCATGCCTCATAGAGGGATATCTCCAAGGATTAATCAAAGAGTTCTTAGAAAATCATACCCCCTTGTTCACAGAAGTCCTTCTCTTATCCCAAGTGCCTCCTCCAGTCCACTCAGAAAAAAAGCCAAGGGCAACCTACTGTTGCCTTAAAACCTGAAACTCTCCCATCTCAGATTCTTCATCTCCAAAATAAAAGGGTAAGAAACTACACTTCCAGCTCTGACAGTTGATGAAACCATGGACCACACCACTTAGTTACTCAGAATGTTTTCTTCTAATAATACTTAGTTCCAAAAATACTCGGTTCCAAATCCACATTCTTTTAAAAAATTTTATTTAGACTTTAATTTTAAATCATCAAAATTTGATAATTTTTAATATTAAAAAGAAAGAACTTATGAGTCCCTATCTGAGATTCAAAATAAATAACACTATAAAGGCAAAAGAGGTACAATGCTATTGTCGAGAGGTGTTATTATTATTATTCTTTATTATAATAATTAAGAGGTATGAGAAAAAAGTACTGATAGTGCACTGGTTAAACTCCCGGACACTACCCAGGTTCAAATTGCACCCCTGACACTTACGAACCATGTGATCTTGGGCAAGTTATGTAACTTCTCTGTATTTTAGTTTTCTCATCTGTAAAATGGGAATATTAATAGCACTTCACTTATAAAGTCACTATGAGTATTAAATTCGTTAATATTTTCAAGTTATATAAATCTTCTGGCAGATGTTAAGTGATACATATGCATTTATTAAATAATAAGAGAAAGTGTTTTGCTCAGAAAGCATTTGAGCAAGGTCATCCCATCTCAAATGGTTTTATTTCCTGGCTATGAAAAACTGTTCCCACATAGAAAGAAGGTTTCTGCATAAAGCAGTAATGCATTTTGCTTGTGCAACCCAAGTAAAAAGTTTCTGGATTAACCACTTTGATATTTAAAGTTCTCTATAATACAGACAATAAATAGCTCTAGAAAAGAAACCATGAGTCAAATACACGTGTTCTTAACTAACAATATAATTAAAGATTAATGGGGATGGGGAGAGGGGATGTGCTGAACTAAAAAAAAAAGTAAAGAAGAGAAAATCCCAAACCAAAAACAGACAAAAAATTCAAAACCTTATAAACATTGAAATATTCTCTAAATGCAAGAGGAGAGAGCTCAGGCCGTTGACAGACTATTCCAATTGATAATCTGTAGTAAATCAATGGATTGTTCAATTCTTCAACCAATACTTCAACCAGACTCAGTGCCCATAATATATTTGAAGCTGACACCAGTGAGAGAAGGCAAGTCATTTCTGCTTCGTTTTTATGGAACCAATTAAAGATGAATCCAAAAACTAAGAGCCTTTTAAATGACCCCTCCGAACACCCTGCCTGCACCCATATGTGCCCACCCCCACCCTTAGTCTCCAGGCATGCTGCCTTTACAATAAACACTATTTTTAGCCACTGAAATGTGGAATCTTTTGTTAATTCTATTTAGAGACCATGCAGGATGCCAGCTAAATGTCCCATTTTACATCATCCCTCACCAGACCTGACAGTTGGAAACACTTAGTTCTGTTCTGCTTCCATTGTGTTTCTGAAGTCATTTGAATGACTTAAATCATAGATAAGTATTTGCAAATGAGCTGAAGAAATAAAGATGTGTCTGAGAACTCCAAACTGCCTTGTTAAAAATACACTCGGTTCTAGTTTAATTCTTGGGGATTTGGTTAATACTTGTAAATTGCAGTAGCAGCTCTTCCCTGATGGTAACATTTCATAGTTCAGCTTTTAAAGATTTGCTGCTTCCAAATCAAGCATTACGAAAATCCTATTAAAAGATTCCTTAAACTGTTCACCTACAAAATTGATGAAAATTGTATGTAAGGAGAGAGCTTTTCATTCACTTTTCAATAAATCCATAATCGAATATTAAAACAATAGTAACTTTAACATAATCACATTTTGTTGAGCATATATTATGTGTCCAGCACTAGGTTGATCACGCTATAGACATTATCTCAGTTGATCCCTAAGACAGTCTCAAAAAGAAAGAATCAGTAAGCCCCATGTTACAGATGGAAAGACTGAAGATTGCAGACATTAAGGGGTTTGCCAACATCGAGAAGCAGAGCTAGGATTCAATCCAAAACTTGAGTAAATCTGACCGTGAAGTAACAAGATCCTTTCTCATATTTGACTGGTGTAGAAGATTCCACAGTTTCACATGATCAGTGAACTGCAGTGGCATTTCTGAGATACCCCTTCTAAATGTCTCCAAGAGTCCAACTTGAACCCCTCAGTCAAAATGAATTCATTTTAGATGGCGAGGAAAGAGCTGGAGAGAAGATCTGTCTGAGACACTGAGCCTTTGCTCTTCCCACCCTTCTTTGCTCCTTCTTTTTCAACAAAGCACTTACTCCCTGCAGCCATTCTTTGGAAAGTGCAACCCAATGAAGCAATTCATTCTATAATGAGAATTGTCCACCGGCTAAACATCCTCTGAGAGTGTATAAACTTCAAAGAAGAAATGCCATTAATCCCAACGAATCTTTAAACATCCCATGGGAGGTAGAAAGGAAAGAACAGTTCCTCCATTATGCTCCTGGAGCTCATTCCTGGGAGCATTCCAGACCACCCCAATCATGAGGGTGCCACACCCATGGGCTCAATTTACCTTAGAAACCCACACACTTCAAGTTCTCTACTCTCAGACGTCACCTTCTTTGCATGCATCTCTATAAATATCCAAGCTAATTGCTGCATGAGCACAGAAATGAGCATTTCAGTACATAATTCTAACTGTTGCTAAAGGCTGAATCTATATTGCAGCAAGTATAGGGCGAGGGCCTCAGAATTGAGGACTAGATATGCACAGAAAGGTTTGTGGGGTTTCAGGGAATCAACTTTGTGGATATTTGGCTGCTGAATATCTGAAGTCAAACCATTAACCAGAATTCACCCCACCCCTTCTCTCACACCATTGGAGGGCACTAGTCGTAGATAGCAGCCCTGTGCTTTACAGGAAATTGGTGCCTTACTCCTTCACAGATGGTTGGTGCCTACAGGGAACCTGATGTGGTTACAGACCTCAAGGCTGGGTTGGTAGGATGAAAACTCCACAGTTTTGACCCAGAAGTACATAGGTTCAAATCCTGATTCTGCTGTTCACCACTATCTTTAACCACTTCCAGTCCATTTCTCACCAGGAAAACAGGGTTGATAATGTTTGCTGAGTGTTGAGAAAATTAATCAGGAAAATCTATCTAAAGTTCCCAGCATCTACTTCAGGTGGAGTAGATGATAGAAATGTCAGTTTTCCAAAGGAAATCAAAAATGGCTCAGGTCTTTGGGACATGTATAGTTGAAATAGACAAATAAGGACATGAGAAGCATTAGAAGGTTGTGGCTAAGGATGTGGAGACTGGATTCAGATCCTGGTGGGCAAGTTACTGAATCTCTCTATGCCTCATTTTTTTCTCATCTGTAAAATGGGAAAAATCCTAGAACCAGTTCAATATGGTTGTTGAGGATTATGCGAGCACATAAAGCATTGCCTGGTCTACTGCCAGCACTCTATAAGTACTGGCTATTTGCCATTATAATAATAATTATCATTTACATAAGATCAAGTGAAGACACACACACCAATCATGCCCGATGTAGAAGGTATGGAAGGCTCAGAGATGTTCTGCCCACAGAAGAGGCCCCTCGGGGGAATGTGAGACCTGCCTTCCCTTTTTTATTAAAGAGCTATCAAGCACAAGAAGGTTTTTGATTCATTGTGTTTGGCCCTCAGGGATAAACCAGGCTCAATGGATCAAAGCAGCAGGGGGTTCATTTTTGCTCAATTTTAAGAAGAAATGGAAACTGGCTGAGCTGCTCAGACATGAAACAGGCTGCGCCTGGAGGGAGGGAGTTTTTGGTCACAAGAGGAGTTCAAGCAGCACCTGGACACCCCTTGGCAGAAGTAGCCCCAATGCACTGTAAGCATTGACTGAGTAATGGAAACAGCTGACCTATAAGAACCCTCCCAAGACTGAGTTTTAACAGTAACACGGGAAATAATGAAGCCAGATAAATAGATGCTCCATGAAAATTTCAGGCTATAAGATGGGAACACTGACAAAATGCCTTTGAGTCCATCACATTTGGTCCCCATCGTCTACTGGGCCAGGACTTAGTGCTTTGTGTTTGCCCATACTACCGTCCACTCCCTTACGGACAGACAGCTGTCATGGGAGCTTGCTCACCTCTCAGTCTGAGATGATCTTTCAAGAAAACAGCAAGAAATGCCATTCATTTGAGACGAGAACCTGGTCTTGGGTGCACTGTTCCATTTTAATTCATGGCTTATTGGCAATCGCTCATCTCCCGCTGGAAATTAATTAAGGCTTGTGTTCGGCAGGAGCTGGTATTTGCTTTGAATCCTGGATCCTACTGCTGAACTTCGAAATGACAAAAACACGTCTCCAATTTGGGGCTCGATGAGGCACATTTGAAGAGCCCCCTGTCGTTCTCAGCTATTCTGTTCTGAACAATGTGCTATAAATGTTCTCGGCAACAATGCACAGGATGGATTTCAGCCACCTGGAAGTTCCTGCTGATTTTACCAAGGGAAAAAAAAAAGTGTAGCTAGGACTGGACATAAAAGGCCAATTTGAAGGGGGGGGGGAACTAGTATTTTCACTGTTTGCAGATTTTAAAATTACCTTTTTCATATTGTTCTTCTCTAGTCCTTTTATGAAAGAAGTAATGTACTGTGTATAAGAAGGATTGTAAAGTCACTTAACTAGAATAAACTGTTCTGGTTAATGAGTTTTCTGTTTAACAGAGGCCCATGATTTATCATCCATGAATTTCCCTTATTTCTCACCTAAACCCCTTTTAAGAATCTGTATCTGACTTCATGGCATTCTTCTAGCTTCCATCTGCTCAGGAGGGTAAGTATAGCTTTTCTGGTGGTTTTAAGAACTAGTAACAACCCTTGCTGTAAAGGCAAAAGGGGCCCAGAGACAAAACAACTAAGGAGATAAAATTATGACCTTTACTCTGAAACCTCAGCCCTATACAAAGAATAAGGTAACAAAGAGAGAAAAGGAAACCTTTCAACCCAGATGCTCTTCTCTTATTTTCAGGAGCTGTTCATGGAAGCAGACCTTCTCTCACAGATAATATCAATGATGGAATCAATTCTGCCGTCACACGGAAAGGCTACTTCTCACCTCTATTTGTTCTCCTGGTCAAGACTGCTGCTCTCTTGAAATATACAAAGCTTTGTCATTGATCCCTACCTCACAGCTTAGCAGTGGGTGCAGCCCATGTAATCTATTGTAATTCTATTTGTCTATTTTTATCGCTAATATTATCGTATCAAGACTGTCTCTCGCCATCTTCAAAACTCCATCTCAATGTCCACATGCTATATTATGGTAAAATATAATATTTGGTAAATGAAATTATTCCTTGGAAAATAAAAAGGACCCTAGTTTTCAACTTGAAAAAAAGTGATAGAAATAATTTGTCTTCTGACATACTTTGTAAAGGAGATGTTAAAAAAATAAAATTAAAAAAGTTAAAAATTAGAGGGGAATATTAGAGTATGCAACTTATGACGTACACAAACATCAGTGATTAGAATGTACTTTAATCAAAGGAGGAAAAAAGCTAGATATTTATATTCTGAAGACATGATGAGAAGACCTCAATGCATCACTATTAAATTTCTAATTGAAAGCCACAGTTTTAAATAGCTATAGCACAACACTGGCTCCTGACATTAGATAAAGTATAATTAAAAGTCTAATTTTGACCCAATCAAGCCTGTTTAAATTGGGCTCATGGCTGAGTTAAATTGGCCCCATATTCGGGCCATATTATCAAGTTGCCAGGGCCTTGAATAACTGTCATGACATCTGCAGATGCTATCATGAAAGAGGAGTAGCTCCCCAAATTAGCAAATTGGCTTGTGTTCCTCTATAAAGGAAATTAGTTTAGTTTAAGAACCTTCATTATTTTTCTTGACAAGTTAATATTTGTTCACTGAACAGCAAATCTAGCTAAAGCACTAGGTTAAAGGTTGCAGAGAATACAGAAAGAAGGGTCTAACCCTTCCACTGGTAGCAACTGCAGCAAGAAAAAGAAGAAAAATCCCCAAATAATGAAAACCCATCTGAAAGCATAACACACGCTTACATGTGCTGAGTTCTTACTGTGCAGCAGTCACTGTTCAAAGTATATCACGTTTACTGAACACTTTTAATCTACCCAGCAAGCCCAGGAAGTAGTTGCAAATGTTAATTCTATTTTAGACATGAAGCAGTGGAGGCAAAAATGTTAAGTGATCTGTCCAAGGTCAGACAGCCAGCAAATGGTGAAAACAGGATTTGAATCCAGCCTGTCTGACACCAAAGCCACATTCTTGACCACCAAATCCCAACTCTTGGAGATGACACAAATACTGCTAATGTTCTGGGCATACTGCTGCACAATCTCGTGTCACAGCTTCAATCATTTCCTTAGAATAAATCCTTTAAAACAAGTATACTGGGTCAAAGAGGGTGCATATTTTAAATTTATGCCTAGATGTTGAGTAGAGCCTGGACTGTCAGGAATGGTGGGAGAGGGTATTCCAGATGGTGGAAACAGCATGACCAGAAGGGCGATGGGGATTTTGATCCGGCAGCAGCGGGAGTTTCATGTGTCTAGGGCGTGGAGAGTAGGATGGGATGCACAACAGCAGGTCTTGGTGGGGCCGAGGATGGGGCTCTCCCATCAGCATCCTGGCTGCCTTTTATCTCAAAAGATAATATATTCCCCTTGAATCCATGCTAATGAGGTTTACATTCATTATTTGGTAGGAAAAGAAAGCATGAGGTATCTTTCAGTGCTTCCTAGTTCTTAATAAATTATCCTGGAAATCTTTTACAGTAGAAAGCAAATGCTTTGACTATTAATTTGTGAGGCACCAAACTCAGCTCTTTGAAAGGGGCCAGTTTTCTTTGAACTACAAGAAAGTTTTACTAACAAAAATGCTGCCCTTTGCATGGAAGATAATACCGCGGACCATACCCTTAGCAGGGTATACACTGGCTTTGCTTACGTTCCTGGGAGGAGAGCTGAATTTCCAGGGACGGGATGGGGTTTCTCCAGCTCCTTTGATTGGGTCCCGTAATTCCAGGCAGGAGGCTAACAGGGAGTCAGATACAGTGTTGTAGTACTGACTCCTGCCCCTAATTCTGGTCCAAGGAGAGAGGTACAATGCAGCCACGGGCTTGGCAACTGGGCATGTCTCAAAAGGCTCACTGATACCAAAGACCTGGTGGTGGATGGGCAAATTTATTGACTAAAGTCTTTATCTTTACCTGAAGATGGAAGCAGCACCCTGTGAGAGGGTGTTAATGGGAGAGATGGGACTGTAATTTGGGTGAAAGGGCCTTTCTGATCTAGTGTGGTAGGTTGATGGCTTTAATGGTCTCAATTCGTCATCCTCCCTATAATCCATGTCCCTTGCCATAGAATTAGAAGATCTCTACTCAGGAAGCAAAGTATAATTCTCTGCCCCTTGATCTCAAGTTAAGAAATGTGCTTTGTTTCAGCCAATAGGATATTAGGAAATGTAACATACCAGAGCCTTGAACAAACACTTGATGTCTCTACTCGTGCTCTTGTGCCATTCCCACGAGAACATTCCCTAGCTAGCACACTGGAGGACAAGACACATGGAGCAGAACAACATCACCCCATCTTCCCAGCTGAAGCCATCCTAAATCAGCCAGTAGCTGGCTGCCCCCCAGATACATCAGTGAGCTCAGCTGACATTGGTACAGTTATCAAGGTGAACCCCACCCCCTCAAATGTGTGAACAAAAAATGCCCACTGTATTATATGCCACTGAGGTTTTGTGTTTGCCACACTGCATTATTATGACAAGAGATGACTGATAAATTAAGGCAACGTTAAAGCTGAGAACTGAGAAAGAGTCAGCCAAATAAAGCAAGGAGAAGTCCTTGAGCCTTGAGAAAAGAAGTGGAAACAGAGAGAAGTGGCTGGATTCTAGATGTATTTTGGATATACATCGACAGGACATGGTGATAGATTACATAGGAGTTGAGAGTCTAAGTGGTAGCCAAAGGTGACTCCTAAGGCATCCAGTTTGGGCAACTAAGGAGATAGCTATGGGATTTATTAAAAAAGAAAATTGGGAAGGAATAGTTTTGAAAATTAAAAGTTCAGTTGCAGATGAGCAATCAGGTGCACGAGAGATACGTAAGTGGAGATGTCAGACAGACAGCCTTAAACTCAAAAGGGGCATGTGGAAGGAAAGGTGGTGCGAATTTGGGAGTGGACCGCACGTATATTGCCACCCATGAGATTGAATGGCATGCCCTTGGACAAGAATGCTGATTGAGAATGGAAGGGAACCTGGACCTAAAAGGGGAGAGAGAGAGAGAGAGAGAGAGAGAGAGAGACTGTGTGAGAGAGTGTGTGTGTGTGTGTGTGTGTGTGTGTGTGTGTGTGTGTGTGTATGATGTTTACCTGTATGCCAAGGCACATGATAAAATGTAGGATTTATTGGGACTTCATTGAAAACACAAACAAACCAAAAGTCAAAAACACCATTTTAAGGCATAGTTATCGGCTTGCTTGGCTTGTAAGCCATCACGTGTCCGTCGGGATAATGGGTCTAGAGAACAGTCTGAGAGTTTAAGTTGAATTCGATCAGAAAAGACATGGAGGCACGCCTGGAAGAAAAGAGATTCAGAAAGCAGGTGTTATGGGATGCAGATGCAGCGTGCCCAAAGCAGCTGCTGTCGTGAGTGGGGCTTTGCCTGAAGAGGATTTTAGGAAATTTTGCAGTCTCTCTTTCGCTACTTCTTCAGTAAATAAATAAATAAATGAACGAAGCTATTCTAGTCTGTTCCTCTCTCTGTCTCTCTCTCTCTGTATCTTAATGAAACATATTCATAGCCAAAGCCACGCTGCAGCTAGCCTTCCCCATTAGCATAACACATGCCACCACACAGCTGTTTGGTTACATTTTGGATATCCTACTGCATTTAAACTCCCATGTGCTGTGTAACGCCATCAGAGCTCTGAATACAAGAAGTGCTGAATACATACTTCTGAAATTAAAGAATAGATGGCTTTTACATGCAATTATTTATTTTTTCAGAGCAAAGAGAATTGCAACACATACAAACAAAACTCAAAACAAGACTTAAGTACTCAAATGAATAAAGAATCACTATTCCACGTCAGCTCATTCCATGCTGAGAAAATTTTAAAAAGACCCAGTTCCTCACTTCTAAATGGAATACTTTGTTCAGTTTATGAGTAAGGCCTTTTTCAGTACATTTACTTAAAAATATGTCAGTTTAAAAAATAAATATTAGAAATAGGACCAAGGTAATATTTCTTAAAATAGTGAGTTGCTTGAGGAAATAAGAATGCAAATGGCATTGGTTTTTCTCTCAGCACCTGTTAGTCACAAGGACTCTTAAAAGGATAATGCAAACTCTATCAATGACTCTTCTGGGTTTGCAGCTTTACCATCTTGATTCAAGTTCTTGCTTCATCTTATTAAAGAGAGCAGGCTTTTGGCGGGCCTGTGATTTAAAATGGAAAACAAGGAGCATGTGAGCCTACAAAACCATGCAGTTCAGACTTCAGCAAAAAAAAAAAAAAAACGAAGAAAAAGCTACTCAGCTTGTTAAGACAACAAGTGCAGGTTTGGGACGGAAGGTGGCTGCTATGGGAGGCTGCATCTATTATGCAGGCAGAGTTCACTGAAATGAATAGCTCTGGACTGACCAAACTGCCATGACCCTTCCTGAAAAATGTTCTGCCTTCATTTCTAACACTGGCGTCTATGCCTCACCTTTTAAAATCTTTCATGGTGGTTGTGCATTAATGTTACCGACATCCTCAGAATCCCAAGAAAGCTTTCTTCTGCCAATCAATACCAGCCACTCTCAGCCATCCCTCAGTGGTTGTAATGATTATTACTTGGCATTCAATTGCCTCTTCCCATTTTCTCCAGTTCCTTTTGGGAATTTTTATCAATAAACAATTAAAGAGGCCATGTTATTTAGTGGCTTTTTCCTATACTACTTTTGTATTGATTATTTTGGACATCAAAGTACTCAGCTAATTTCTGGATATTGAAAATTATTACTACTAACATGGCTAATCACCCTTTTTTGTACGTAACTTCATCTTTCCTGCAGAAAAAGGGGAAAGATTGATAGTTTTCAATGTAGAGAAGAAAATTAAGTGGTACAGTTCTGTACCAGGACCATCTTATCCTTAATTTTATACCTACATACATAGACACATAAATGCATGTATATGTATATACATACATATAAATATACATACACAGATATAGTTATATATATATGGGTGTGACTATATTATGTGTACTATACACATACATGTATCCATATGTATATATGCACACACACACTCACTCTTACTCAAGTCCTTTCAAAGCAAGGGAAAAGATGATATACTAAGATAGCACAGCCTGCACCTGAGTAGAAATTATTTTGCATCAAAAAAATGAACTTTTAAATCCTCTCATCTGCCATATAAACGATTAATCAAACATACAATCGGCCCATCACATATCAGTAATGTCTGAATGAAGCTACAACACATGAAAAGCTATCATGTGTTTTCATAACTTTTCTCTAGACCTGCTCCACACTTCATGAAGCATCCCCAATCACTCCAGAACTCTGTGTCTGCACCACTCTGTGCTGGTGGGAGAGTGGGATCCATAATGGCTGGGCACACCCATGGCCAACTTAACAAAACACCCACAGGAGGGAACGCCAAACGAGGGGACATAATTCAGAAGGAGAAGGCTATGCACACATTCCCTCCCTCTGTTCCTTCCTCCCAGCCTCAAGACAACTGTTCACAACTACAAAGTTCATGGGGAAAGGAACCTAAAAGATGTGTTCTAGGCCAATAAACTTGTTATTACTTCAGTTAGACAAAATGTACAGAGCTGCCAGTTCTTGGTGGGCACATACTTGTTCCTACTCCCCATGACTATGTTAAAGTTTAAGGGGTGCACGGCACAGCATGGAAGTGAGGACCCTATTAATCTGTGTGATTTCCTAAAGAACACTGATGGACTATAGGAAATGACTCTGAATAATTTCAGAGGACAGATGGATCTCTTTCTCTCTCCCCCCACACAGCCCCCCACACAAACAGTATGTAAGACACAACGTTGTACTAAACAGACTTACAAATTTCTCCTGTGAAGCTACAGCAAGGCTTCATGATGTAATTAAATTGACATAGTCAACGGCTAATTACTGACAGAACACCATATACTTGCTTTTACAATGTAATGCTATCCTGATATCTGGTCTTAGCATGAAAATAATTGTAGTGACTGTCTTAGTACAGCTGTCAATCCCTTGTAATATTTGGTTGAGGGAATCTTGCTCAACAAACTCAGTCAAAATTGGTTCAGTAACCTTTCTCCTATTAAAAGAAAAAGTAAAGTTGATTCATTGTCTTGATTCAACTAGGTTGATCAACACATTAAACCAAATACAAAAAGACATTCCTCCTTGTTTTGTGTGTATTTGTATAAAATATAATCATCACAATATTGACCTAAAAACCAACATATGAAATATAATGCAGATTTTATATATAGATATATATCTAGACTAAAGGCCAAATGATAGCTGATATCCTTAGGTCAAAAACATAAGTGAAAAATCAGTGAATTAGCTTAGTTGCAGATCAATCCAGAAAGCAAATTCTATTTATTTATTCATTTTGATTCTTTTTGGTTAGCAAACATAGATTTGGTGCATAATATATCCTAAAAATTCTTTTCTTTTAGGACAAGACATAATCATGACTAAAATAATATTTTTGTCCTTGAAGCTCTCATAATCTATCAGTAGACATACAGATAAACTCATTTTACAATACATGTTAAAAATATAAAAGTTACAAAATCTTGAGGTAAAATCATAATAAGAAACTTTTCCTTCTATCATATTTTAATATTATTATTGTTACAAATATAATAATACACACAGCAATGTGTATACCATACATTTTTGTGTATCCTAAGTTATTTATAATATAATAAAAAGCCATTTATACACACCCCAATTTAAAACATAAATTACCAATATCATTGTGTAGACCTATATATTCCTCCTATATTATGTCTTTTTTTTTTTTTTTTGAGACAGAGTCTCACTCTGTTGCCCTGGCTAGAGTGAGTGTCGTGGCATTAGCCTAGCTCACAGCAACCTCAAACTCCTGGGCTCAAGCGATCCTCCTGCCTCAGCCTCCCAAGTAGCTGGGACTACAGGCATGCGCCACCATGCTTGGCCAATTTTTTTTTCTATATATTTTTAGCTGTCCAATTAATTTCTTTCTATTTTTGGTAGAGACGGGGTCTTGCTCTTGCTCATGTGGGTCTCGAACTCCTGAGCTCAAACAATCCACCCGCCTGGGCCTCCCAGAGTGCTAGGATTATAGGCGTGAGCCACCACGCCTGGCTATATAATGTCTTTTTGTCTACATACCTACCAGGAGAAACCACCTTCTTAAAATTCTGGGTTGAATGTAGTCTTGTTTTATTTCTTATATAGTTTTATCAAATAGGTATTTATCCATTAATAATATATATAAAATTATGGTTGCTTTAAACTCTATATCATACAGTAGGTAGTCTTTCTGGAGTTTTCTTTTTCATTTTTAGCTTATATTTCTAAGATTTCAGGATATTACTGCATGTAGCAGTAGTTCATTCATTTTTACTGCAATATAGTATTCCAGTGTAGGGCCATACCACTATTTATCCTCCTATTAATGGTCATTTAGGTCCCCATACCTCCTTTTTTTTGTTCCATTATGAACATACTACTATCCACTTTATTGTACAGTTCTCTTGGTACACTTGTGCTAGAGTTTTGGTTGGGTATATCCCTAAAACTGGATTTTCTAGATTTTAGGGAATGTAATGTTTAATTTCACAAAATAGTGTGAAATTGTTCTCCAAATAGTGGTACCAATTTATTTTCCCACCTAGCAGAGTACAAGCACTCTTGATAACCCACAATATCCTGAACCCTTGGTATTGACAGACTTTTTAATTTTCACCAGTCTACTGGGTATGCAACATCTCACTGTGATATTAATTTACATTTCCCTGCTTAATGATGAAGGTTAGAATGACTGTGTCTATGTCTCTGACCAGGGATAAAGGATGGAAGAAAAACTACATGTCATAACGGGAAGGCAGAAAGGAGAATACCCATTTTTGCAAACTGGGATAATTTATCAATGTCTTGCGCCATATTAAGTTCATAAAAATATTTTTTTTCTAAATATGTAATTTAGGTCATTCTCTAAAGAAGCTTACAATTTCACTAAGAAAATGACTTCTGCATGAAAAAAGCTGGGAATGAAAAATGTTCCTATTGTTCTCAGTACACGGTGGATGTTCTATTAATCTTTCTTGAATAAACAATTGCACAAGATGCCCTGAGATGAGCAACTGAAACAGGATAACTGTTAGACGCTTCATGCCCCAACAGGGAATTAATCTTTTCTACCACAAGCCTACTTTTCCTCTAGCGCCCCCCTCTCTGCAATGGCATATGTGCCCACTCACTTTCTTAGAATGGAAAACTACATCATCCTGGGCTCTGCCGTCCCTTTCACCGGACAGTTTTACGCATTGAATGTCTCTGTAGCTCAGTGATTCTCAAAGCATGATCCACAGATCTCAGGATCCAAGAATCCAAGATCCTTTCAGAGTGTCCTTGAAGTCAAAATGATTTCAAAATGATACTAACAGGTTACTGCCTTTTTCACTGTGATGACATTTGTACTATATACAAAAGCAATGATGGATAAAACTGCTGGTATCTTCACACAAATTAAGACAATGGCACCAGACTTCCAGTGCACCAGAAGTCATTGGATTATTCATTCTCACACATGCACTTTTTGTTTTTTTGGTTTTTTTTGAAACAGAATCTCACTCTGTCACTCTGGGTAGAGTGCAGTGGTACCATGGTAGCTCACTGCAACTTCAAACACCTGGCCTCAGGTGATCTTCCTTCCTCAGCCTCCTGAGTAGCTGGGACAAAAGGAGCACTACACAAGGCCCAGCTAATTTTTCTATTTTTAGTAGAGATGGGGTCTCACTCTTGCTTACGCTGGTCTTGAACTCCTGAGCTCAAGCAATCATCCTGCCTCGGCCTCCCAGAGTGCTAGGATTACAGGTGTGAGCCACCGCACCTGGCCCACACTCACTGTTTTTAAAACATACACTTAAGAATGTCCTTCTTGAAGTGCTAAAAATTATCAATTTTATTAAATTTTGACTGTTTAAGAACATGCTCTTTTAATATTCTATGTGACTATATGGAAAGTATGCATAAAATAATTCTGCAGTATATTGAAACACTCAGGGACTGAGTACTGAACTGAACCATTCTTCCCAGGTACCACCATTTTTACTTGAAAGAAAAACTGATGGCAAACTAGGGTTATTCAGACTTGGGTATGTGACAGACATTTTCTTGAAAATAAATAAAATGAGTCTGTCACTTCGAGGTAAATAACTGACAGTATTTGTTGACAGTAATAAAATTCAAGCTTCCAAGCAAAACTTAGAATTTTGGGAAACTTGTATCCACTCCCATGAGCTTGATGGCTTCTCAACACTTGCAGACTTTTCGGATGAGATCAGTGGTGACATAAATGAATGTGACTATACATGACATCAATTCATGATATCCTGTACAGCATCCACCAAAAAATGATACTTTAAAGTGAAAAATCCTTTCCTATTGTGGCTATTGATAGTCCATTTGCTCATTTAACAAATATTTATTGAGCATCTACTATGTGCTAGATGTTGGGCTACAGCAGTGATAATGAACAGACAAAAAACCCAGACATTGTCCTAGGAGTTTTATATATATGAATTAATTTAATGCTCACAATGTTACTGTAAAATATAATGTTAATAACCTCATTTTACAGTGGAGGAAATTGAGCCACAGGGAAGTTGAGTAACTTAATAAGGTCACAAGCTTGTAAGTAATAGAACAAGACCCTTATTAAGTTCATTCATAATGGTAGTGTTATGTAGGACAATATGATACAGTTGAATCTCATAATGAAAGCTTTAAATTACCCCCAAACTCTAGAATAACAGGAGTATCTGACATTTAGAGCATCCTTATTAGGTACCAGGCACCCTTCAAAGAGCTTCAGGGGAATTAATCCTCATACTGACTCCACAAGGTAGGTACAGATTATGTGCCCATTGTACAGATGAGAAAACTGAGGTTTAAATACTTTATGTAATTTATCAATGTTAAATACCCAAGAAGAGGCTGGGAGTCAAACTCAGGCCTCTATTTCTTTCTTTTTTTTTTTTTTTTTTTTTTTTTTTTTTAAGACAGAGTCTCACTCTGTTGCCTGGGCTAGAGTGCCGTGGCATCAAAAGCCTCTACTTCTTGAGACCCTTTTCTTACCCAATCGGCTATACTTCCTCAAAAAAACACAACTGTGCTTGAGTAGACATTCTCCAGGTAACAAGCCTGTTACCAGGTATTAAGTTTATAGAAGCTTGATGTGAAAATAGAAAGGAATCAACTTTGCAGGCAAGACAAACTTTTTGATTTATTCACCAATCCCAACTTGCCCCTAGGGAGTTGATGGTTATCTTAAAAGCTGACTGATGTGAAAGTTCCTTTCTTCAGTCAAGATCTGCTGTTCTAGGACTTCAGCATCCATAGAATTTCCACAGAGGGTCATGCATATGAATCCACATAGCTGTACTTTGTGGGTATTTGAAAGCATTTTCAAAGTTAATTTTCTGACTTTGTGGCATTTTCTCTCTTATGTGCTGACTTTACAACTTACCTTCCACTATAACAGAGCCTGCACAACCTTTTTTTAAAAATAATCCAGAAAGAACACAGATAAACCCTTTAAAATGTATTGAAAAACATTCTTAAAGCCACTGGGGAGATGAGCAGGGAGGGGCAGAAGGATGAATGGTTACTCTTAGCCTAAGAGTTGAAATTAGTTAATATATATATTTCATCAATCAATGTTATTTGCATGATAATACCACTATGATAACTTCTCAGCACTTCAATTTTCACATCTGTAAAATGGGAGATAAAATAGCACCTACCTCAAGGTAAAGTTATGAAGACTAGATGAGTTTAATTTGCCAAGTGCTTAGGATATGGTCTGGCACACGGTAAGCATGATATTTTATTAATTAAAATAAAACAAAAGTGAAAATGTGTCATCAAGTTGCATAACAAAGCACAGAAAGATAAATGTACATTTCCAAATATCAAAAACTAAACCAGGGCTTGATCTTGAAATCTTCCTCCTGGTCTGCAGTATCTACAAATGCACACAGCTCCCAAGGAAATGGTTGAGTGCAACGGGTTAATAACTAGTCAGTGACTACACTGTTTTTGCTTGGTTTCCCTTTTTTGGGGCAGGAATAAGGCACACACCTGCTGGGCTGGGAGGTGGCAAGACAGCCTGTGGAGCGCCAGTCAGAAGACTGAGGTGAGGACACCCTGCAGGCAGCAGAGCCTGGGAAGGAGTCAGATTTATTTCTCACGGCCTGGAATGCACTTTGTTATTCCTCCTTCACCTCTGACAATGCTAAACACAAACGTTGCACTTTCAAGATTAAATTTTAAGCCCACTAAAAACTACTGCAACATAGAAGTTTCCATTCAATTTCCAGTTTGGCAGGGCATTCTTTTTTCCTTTTCTTTTTTTCACCAAAAAGAAAAGAAAAATGTTACCAAGGTTCCACTCAAAGCTAAATCACCATGAGGGCATTCTGAATAAACTGATTAATAAAATCCCAAGGCACTTTATAGTTTGCATAATCTCATTCATAGTTATAATTTATAATTACAATTTATATAATTTATAGTTACAATTTGATTTATATTCTTCTAAACTGGGATATAGCATTATATGTATTATACGTATACATATTATATGTATTATAAAATGTAAGGAGAACAACTGCCTTAGTTAAGGGTCTCCGAGTCAGTAACACAGGTCATCTAGGTTACGGCTCTACACAAGGTTGGAAGCAAGAGGCTGGGAACTGAAGGGAAATCACTGGTGCACAAAAGGTCAAAGCACCATAATTAATATTTGGCCACTGTAACAGATGCTGTAGGTTCCCTGTCCACAGTCCTGTTGCATATACCATTCACATGTGGGCGCAAGCCTATAGCTCCAAATGCAAGCACTTCTATCTCTTTGATTGAGAGTTTTCTCTGGATGTCAAAGCCTGCTAGGCATATGCCCAGAAGTGCTGGGGGTTAATGCCACATGCTTCAAGGAGCAGCCCTCAACCTATGACTGATGAGATTGATCAATAAATACCCCAGTTGACTTGTTCATTGGCTGGAATAACACAGAAGCATAAGACCTGCCTGGTCTCCTTGACAACTTCAGAGATAGAGGACCAGCCACCCACCATGGTAACTTCCAATGCACGCTCTAGTGAATTCTCCCTCTCTCTGTTTCACATTCCCATTCCTGACAAGGGTTTCCTGGCACTACCTTCCAAAAATCTACTTGCACTGAAATCTGTGTCTCAGAGTCTCCTCCTAGGGGAACCCAAACCAAGACAGAGTAATCCGGAATCTTCTGTTGAGTTCTGGAGTCAGTGTCCCTCCTTTATGTCTGGACCTCAACAGCAAAATCAATTTCTATTTACCTTCCAAATAAAAGCCAAGTCTCAATTTTTCATAAACTGTGATACAGATGCCTTCTAACAGCTTTTAGGAAGCCTACTGCACCATTTTAGGGTACACAGAAAAAAATTAATTAGACCCAAGGAAGCCAAGAAATCAATTAGAGTGAACCAGATTATAAATCTCCAGTTCCCTGCTGTTTTACATTCCATGTTGAAATATCGCAGAAGACAAATCAAACGATCTCTGAGAAATTATAACTGCTGTCATTCACGTTTCTTAGGCACTGGTGCTCACTCATTAGTTACTTCCAAGCCATTGGGAAACACTGTCAAAACTGCAGCCTAATGGTTTGGGGTCGTGGGTGGCTGGAAGGGAAACTGACAGCGGATCAGTCTCTCTTTGAGTCATGTTCGTTCAATGATTCATTCTGAGTGTCCGAGGGCAATGTCTAGGCTTTATTAACCTTAAGATCCATCACAGAGATCTCACATTGTCATCACTTGTTAGCCTGGTCAACTTCATTTATAATATCATTTTTCAATAGAAACCTTTTTTTTTTTGGAGGATTGCAGAGGATGCATTTGGGAGTCAGGCTGCCTGAGGTTCAAATTCTGGTTCCACTTCTCACCAGCTGTGTAATTTTGAGCAAATTGCTTAATGTCTCTGTGCTTCACTCTCCTCAACGGCAAAATGGAAATACTAATAGAACCGACTTCACAGACCTGTTACAAGGATTAATGAGTGAACTCCTCACTACTCAAGGGTGGTTGGAGCCCAGAAGCATCCGCTTTCCTGGGGGGCTGGGCACAAATGCAGTCCCTCAGGTCCCGCGTCAAACCCACTGACACAGACACTGCATTTTAGCAAGACCCCAGGGAACTCACGTGCCCGCTAAAGCCTGAGAAGCACTGACTTGACACGGGTCAAGCGCTCGTGAAGCAGAGCTTGACAGGCTGAAAGGGCCCAATCGATTTAGCTAGTATGATCTCAACTAACAAGATGCCAACTAACAAAACACAGACTGATCAGCAGAGAAGGCCTATTAGGAGTGAAGCATAAAGAAGCTGGAAAATGTGACCCGGGACTAAGAAGCTGGGACCTGAGGGGAAACGGGTGCACACTGATAGTACCACTAACATGGGGTCCTACACAGATGTGCAGTGGTCCTCCCTCCCCCTGCCCCTACTCGCCCACTCATGCCTTCAAGGAACCATGTCCCGGACACCTCCCATCTGCCAGCCACTGTTTCAGAAACTGGCGATGCAGCACTGGTGAGCTATGGCGCTTACGGGGTCTAGTGCAGGAGAGACGGATGAGCAGGAAATATACGAATACTTCAGCTATGTCCAGATAGTGGTAAGTGCTATGACTACACAAAACAGAGGAATAGAAAGAGTGTCTGCCAGTCAGTTACTGTAGTTGGCACTTCAGTGCCCCACTCAGGTCCCCTCCACGGGGCTGTTGCACTCATTCTATAGATGATGTAGGTGCTGGCTGATGACAGCTGGCACTTCTGCTCCTCTCTAGAGGATTGCCCTTGGCTGAGGAATACCATCTTGGCAGGCAGTACCTGGAAGGTTCCGCACCCAACCCTGGGAGGGGCTTTGCTCATAACCAAATGACGGCACAGGAGTACCGTGGCCAGTCCCCTTGCCTGTCTGCAGGACAACTCCATGGTGCAATGCATGCTCCACAGCTCCCTGTGGGTGCAGGCTGAGGCTCGGCCTCCTGCCCCATCTATACTTAGCTTCTAGCCCTATCCTATTTTTCTCTGCTTGCTCTCTTTCTCCTGAGAGCATTCCCTAAATAAATCACTTGCATAAGCATCCCCATCTCAAGCTCTGCTTCTAGCGAACCCAACATAAGATAGTAACTTCTCTTTTCTCATAAATTCTCTTTGTCTGCCAGCATCGGAACACAAGAGTTACAGATCTTAAGATCTCATTTCTTTGTAGTCTCTGGGCCCCTCAAGAAGAGGAAGCTGGGTAACAAAAGCCCCCTCTTGCCGTTTGCACTGGGCTCCAGATGGGAACATGAGCTAGAGAAGGACAGACCTAAAACACAGCCTTCACCATCAGCCAAGAATTCCCAACTTACTAGTTGGGAGGGTCCTCTGCTGCTTAGTCTCTGAAACTAGCCTAAGTCAGTGGGGGACATTAATAGACAGGTACACCTCAAACAGAGAAGTCTTCTAGTTTTAGGGCATTTAATAAGCTGCTTCCAACTATAAGCATCAAAATGTCTACATCTAGCACATACCTCCTTCCTCTTCTTGAAGAAGACATCTAAAATCTTTCTTAAGGGTGATGCCAGTAAAAGCTACTTAAACCCTCAATGCTTAAGCTTCACTGGTTAAAATCAGGTTTTTAACTGCCCACTATACCTTACGTGTCTGAGGCATTAATGCAGCAAAGATCATTGTCACATGTAAATGCCATAACTGCCTTGAGTAATTGCTAGTCTGTGTAGGTGACGTTGAGGTAATGAACAAGTCAAGAGGGTCCATGCTGATTCTTTGTACATCCATCAGGGGGATGCTATGATTCTGTTGGCTTAATTATTACACCTTGTAAAGATGAATGCAGGGAACATGCTTGCCTTGTCATCTGCCTCCCAGGGGACTGGTACTGAGTAATTGCTTTCCAACCCTGTAAGAATCATCAACATGGAGCCACAGGCACCATCTGGCCCTCCAGCCCTCCGCAAGCCTCCTGGGGACAAGATGAGGTACTGGGGGTGGCAGTTATCATCAATAAGCTGGTGAAATCTTGTCTCCTTCTTCATTTTAATCAGAGATTTTATATTATTAAATATCCCTGACACTGGAAAGACAGTGCTGAATATCTATGTACAAATATATAAACTTATATGTATATAGTATATCATCTAATATTATAATATCATATGTATTATATAACACAGCATTAAATATTATGCAAATGTATACTTGTACAGGAACATAAATATATATTACATGTTCATATTGAATATTGAGGTGTGATCTCTTAGGGTACAGGGTTAAGAAACCCACATATGAACAGGGAAGGAATACTGAATAAACACTAAAAATTGGCTTGTTTTCAGAGGAAAATACATTCATTTGAATCCCACATATCACAAAAATTCAAAATGAATTCCTATTAGATTAAAAAGTTGAATATTGAAATAATTAAGAGACAAAAATATGGATCTGACTATTCGTCAGCTTTAAGATGACTTGGGTGGTCTTTTTATACATAAAACAAGAGGAAGAAGTATAGAAGAAGTACAAAAAGCCCACCGATAATTTCAACAGTATGAGACCCCATATCCTCTCTAGGCCAAAACCATGATATACAATTACAAGGAGAACAGGAAACTAGGAAAGCATTTTATTACAAATGCAATAGATAAAAAGATATTTACCTTACTATAAAGAACTGTCAAAGGAATTCCTGGATTTCATTGAAGGACATCTCTTAGAAAGATTCAAAGGCTCTAACACACAATAGACAATAAATATTTGTTGAATTAATGAACAATTAATTAACAAAAGGGGAAATGGGCAAGGAGCACACACAATTCACAGGTAAGGAGCCATAAAGGATTAATATACTGGATGTCACTGGTGCCCTGCCCAGACCAGCTTTACTGGCCTCCATTTCCTGGGATATTGGCTGCTAACAGCTCATGGGAACCTACTGGGCAACCACACTTCCACTTTGGGGGCCAAGCTCAGCAAATTACTAACGCTCATGGGTGGGAGGGGGTATAGGAATATATGTATGATAATTTCATGATGAAATAGTAGGGGATGTTTTAAACAATTTTTTGCCAGAATATCAAACAATATGAAAATACAATCATCATATACTATGAGAAACCAGGAATCAGAACAGTATACATGTTCTAGGTTAATGACATTAATATTTAATATAAACTTGGCACTGTCTTGGCACTGTTACATATGATGACAGCCTGAGAAAACATATCTTTTCCTCTTATGCATTGCCTCTCAAATTCATTTAAAATGATCAACAGACTACAACGTGCAGGGAATAATATATTGGCCCTGAAACAATACCAACGATATTTCAGAAACATAAAGCTGCAGCTAAATATTAGTGAGAAGAGACATTGTTTGAAGAGAAACACCAAGAACTATCTCGCAAGGCTCCGCCTTGAGAAATAAACACAGCACAGTCAGAAACAATCTTTGCAGGATCCTAGGAAATTCCCCAGTTGGTAAGTACAGGTGAGGAGGCCACAAGAGTAGGTTGCCCTGGTCTTATGACGCAGCTACCCAAGCAAACTTTGGACCATCTTCCTGACCTGGAGCTTCCTTTCAAAGATGCAGCAGGTAGCTGCTCAAGGAAGAAGGTCATGCACGGCCACGCCATGTACCTGATATGGAGGCCAGTTGAAACAGAAAGTTAAAAACGGAAAATGGCCATGCCCTTCAAGCATCCGGATCAATGAACCAGCAACATGAACGTATGACAATAACATCCAGTCTTCCAGGTTAAGAAATGAGGAAGGATTCTTTAAAAATAGAAAAAAAAAAAAATAAACATTCATATGTGAAAAGATCCAAGAATCCAACCACCATTATTTCATGTTTATGGTCAAATATCAGGCCTACTTCATAGATATCTCTTTGTTCAAATATGGATAATGTTCAAATATGAAAAGGAATAAAAAAGTTTTAAAAGCTTGAGTTCTGAAGATACCATGTTTTATACATACAGACACACAAAAAGCAATATATATGAAAAACATATGTACGTATATGTGTACATATGTGCATGTATGTATATGTAATGTGTATATATGTGTACACACACACACATATATATATATGAAAAGCAAAGCAAAAAGAGGAAGCATATATTTGGGGAAATACTAGAGCAAACACAAGTGAAACATCTGCTTTATAGCATTGTTTTATAGGATCAATAAAATTCCTTGAAATAAGAACTCTATAAACAGTGAAAATATGAGGCCAGAGAATGAGAGAAAACAGGAGTTAAGACACATGCAGAAACAAAATAAAGGCAGAGTAGGCTAAGAAGACAATGTTGAGGAAGAAAAAATACCGTAACAAAATTAAAATCTTTATTAAAAAACAGGCATATAATTGTCAGAGCAGAAGAAGCAAGCCCCTGGTACAGAAGCAAGCCTTTTAAACTATCCCAGAATGAAAAGGCAAAACAGACAAATATATTTTTAAAAATTAGAAAGAAGACAATAGATATGAATTGCAAACCTGAATAGTATAAACTGATGGTCCAGAGGAAGAGGCCAGACAGACTCAAGAGAAATAAGAATTAAGGGCAGAGTGAAAGAAAACATTTCCAGATCTATTTAAAATAGTTTCCAAGATTCCCAGGGGAAAGTTATGAAATGTTATCAATATTCACTCATATTATATTGAGTTGATTTTTAAAAAATATTTTAAGAGAAAAGAAAAAAGTCCTTAGAGCTGCCAGGAAGATAAAACAAAAACAGTAACAATTTATTACAAAGAAATAAAAATCAGGTTACTCTTACACTTTGTATCTCATGCCAGAAGACAGGAAAGTTTTGAAGGGAAAGTGCTATAACGAAGAATTCTATACTATCATCCAAGTCCTTAGTTAAACTCAATAGAATATTTTTATATGCATGAGTACATCATGCATAATATACACGAAAGCTTTTTCAAAAGTATTACTAAAATATATGTTCTAGTCAACCAAGATACAAACCAAAATTAAAGGCTTAGGAATGGGAGAGACCTGATTAAAAGAAGAAAAGGCAAGCAATAAGCATTAAAAACAGTGAAATGTGGTTAACAAAACTAATTGTTCACTCTCTCATTCAACAAATGTTTATTGATTACTTACTAGACATAAATAAATATTGGTTCTAACTATGGTAACAGAAAAATTTCTAAGAATATAAATACCTACTGAAACAAAAGGCTAACTCCAAGCTGGGAAAGTATTTGAACATGTTTAAAGACAAGTTATACTCTTATTATAGGATGAGTTTTTAGAAATTTATTATAAAAGTAGAAAACCAGACAAAAGTTATATGGAGGAAATTTAAACCAGATGAGCAAATTACCAAGAATCTTTTTAAAAGGTTCTATGTTGCTCATCATCAAAGAAAAATATATTAAAATAATAACAAGACACCATTTATTAATTGTCAATTTAGTAATCATGTTCAGGACTTGTAAGTTATAAAATTATTTTTTTTAAACATTTAAGAAAAAGAAAGTACATGTAATGACAAAAAAATTCCATTCACAATAATAATAAAAACTTTAAAATATTTACTGCACCTCTAAACTAAGTATCATAGACAGTAACAAAATAATTATAACTACCAATGTCTTTAGAACATAATTAGAAAAAATTCTAAATACTGAAAAGTATGAATTCAGTTAAATATATTGTGATTCATCCATAATACGTAATACTATTCACAGCCATTAAAATAATGTTTTGAAGGATGTTAAATGTTGGAGAAAATGTTCATGGTATATTATTAAATTAAATAAAAGTAGCATATTATCACATATAGCATAATTTTTAAAAAAATATTTAATAAATTAATGTAGTGAAAGGAAATATGCCAAAAGTTAAAGGTAACCATTATATTTAGGTGATGAGTTTATGGGTAATTCTTATTTTCTTCCTTATACTTTTTTGTATTCTGGCAAAGGTTGCCAGTTGTCTCCCAATGTGCAGTCTTCCTTTCTTCCTGTAGTAACAGAACTACCAATTTTACATGGGCCCATGACTACCTAGAATTAAAACAAAATTTCGCAGTCTCTCTTTGTGTGACTGAGCACAGACTGATGGAATTTAAATAGAGGTGATATGTGCAACTTCTGGGACTATCCAGAGCATCCTTTTCTCTTTCCTCCTTCTTACTGGAAGGTGACTATGAAGGCTGGAGTTGAAGCAGCCATCTTACAGCAGGAGGCGTTAGCAATGTTGGAGGATAGTAGCATAATAACATGGAAGAAGTCCAGGTTAGAGGTCCGGGACACCATGAAGCACTATGTCAGCTCTCAACTGCTTGTCCCAGAGTAATGTGTGATAGAAATAAACTCAAATCATAAGACACGTGGATCTTTATTACAGTAGCTACACTCATATCCCAACTAATAGTCATACTTTCCAAAAGTTCTACCATTATCCCTTATTAATTTTATGGGAGAAAATAGCATTAAAAGAAAAAGAAGTAGGGGTTTAATCGAAAGCAGTTGGGATAAGATCCAACTTGGAGGCTCATGGTCAAAAAAAAAATTACCAAAAAGCCACCGCCACCACCACCAAAAAATCTACAACTCTTTTCATTATTTCCCCTTGTTTCACATGCTTATTTTTTACACAAGTGGATTTGAAGCAACTAAATCTATTTATATCCTGGCTCCATATTGCTGCTGTCATTTTTGTCTGCTGGATATAACACAAAATGACCAAAAATGTGAACAAAGAGTTGACTTAAATCAGCTTCCTTTTCAAGAGCTAAAGGAACCAAGAATGTTGGTTATATTCCTTCATTGCCTGCAAATGCACGTTTAAAATGTCAGATGACTTAAAATCTGAGAACCAAAGGGCTATCTTTTACTCAACATGGCCAGCTGACCTAATCCAGGTTTAATAGTGTGGGTGTATAGCTTTGTCCCCCAATGAGGTAATAAAAGTCACGATTAGGATCATAAGGGAAAGAAGCATGATTTATATATTTTGGATTGATTTTGTTTCTTCTTTGTGCTCTTCTCCTTTTTATTAAAAACTAATATCAGCAGGCAGTAGAATCCTAATGTTTTGACATACAGCTGATCCCCATAGCAGGTATTATGTTGGAGAAACTACACTACATACAAACAGTGGGGCATTGCTACAATGTATATGACAGTTACAAAATATGGACTATGAAATGAATAACTTGGACACTTTAACACCATGTTATATACACACACATAAATATTTACATAAGTGTGTTGGTAAATTTATGTATATATAAAAATCAACAAGGCTGATTTTAAATTTATTAAAAAATATTCCAGGTTAGATTTTTATATAATTTATCTAAAGTTTTCCTTTTAATAAAAATAATGGTAGTTGCAAAATATATTAGGATTGCACAAAAATAAAATAAAAAATTGCATCCCTAAATCTGAGTTATTAGGTAGACAGTAGTTAGCATAGTCCCTGTTGTTGTAGTAGATATGTTCTATCTTACTACATTGGAACCTTAAAGAACAAAAGGAAAGTAGATTTCTAAATGGGAGCATATATTTGTTGAATGACGAGCATATCAGTTATTATTTGTTAGTTTAAAAGAAAAGTTAAGAAAAAGGTAAAAGACAACAGTACTGTATCAAGAAAATAACACTTGAAAACATCTTCATATAAACTCTACCTATACTTTGGAGAATTTTTTGAGACCAGAGTCACAAAATCTTTTTGGAAACAAATTAAGGAGCAGAGAGAAGGGCTACCTAATTAAAGTATTCATGTAGATCTTTGTTCTTTGGTATGTAAAGATTTACTGATAAAATAAGTCTAAAGTTTAAAGGGCTCTAGTAAACAAATGCCTTCATTTTCTATGCACCTTAAAAAATTCTGATCTTTGCTGCTGAATTATTTACTGAGTGTCTATGTTAAAAAGATTTTTAAAATAACTTAGTCAGACAATAGCAAAAGAGGAAAAAATTAAGACAAATTGCTTTAAAAAGAGTACTAAGTTTACTTACATGATTTTTTTCACAAGTAAAAATTCCAAGTGATTTTACATGAAGAATGACTACCTAAAAATAAACCATGACATCCCCAAAACGTGTAGCTTTTTCCCAAGCTGCAAATGCTTAATAAGCTGTTGTAAAGATTCCCAACTTGACACTGCTTTGAGCGCGAAACGCATAGTTTTGAAAGAGACATGCTGAAGTTGTTTAGTCTGATTCTTATTCGATTTGCAATGCCATCTTACCCCCAAATAGGATTCTTAGTTTAGAAAGGGTATTTATTTTTTTTTGTAGCCATGAAAAGGGACACCTGAACAAGACACACAGACCAGGAAAGAACTAGTTGTCCAACGGGCCAATGGTATCGGTGATATTCTCAACATGGAAGCTTAATGTTCTTGTGCACTAATGCTTCCTTATCCTTCCTGGGGAAATGGCTTTATTCAGAAGTTTAATGTGTGATCCAAATGAGAAAGTTAATTTGGCTTGCTGCGAGGCCCCTCTTTGGGGAGAACTGCTACCCTGATTAGGCCTCGGCCAAACAGTTTTCAGTCTGAAAAAGGAACACATAAATCCATCTTCCTCTATGTGTTCTTTTTCATTTGTGATAATTAAATGCTTAATATTTAATGACTTAAGTCAAAAAACAGAGTTTCAGAGTGGTACTTAATACATAATGTTTATTCTGATATGTTGGATTCTGAAGATAAATGAAATTTAATATTTATTAATACATTTAAGATATATTTATTTTTATATTTATACAAAACAAGGCTTCGTATTTTTTGGAAGGTTTTATAGGTTGCATATGCAAAATCAAAGTTTCTTGCAGTAATCTAATCCAGGTCATTTGATAGTTTACTGATTCAGTAGTTCACATTGAAACAACTAAATGTCACAAGCCTTATAACCCAAATAGGAAATGGTACGATTAAGGACTCTAGCCTGCCCCCTCCAATTCTCCCATTACCATCCTCACCACAGAACCACTTTTTTCATTTCTTTTTAAAAATATTTTACAGTGATATATAACACACACACACAAAAATGCATCAAGAAATGTATAGCTGAACAAATCACCATAAAGTGAATACCCAGATCAAGACACAGAACACTGCCAGCAGCCCAGAAGACCCTTCTTGTGCCCTCTTGGTCCGTTCCTGCTCCTCACTAAAGATAATCATTAGCCTACTTTCTGGAGCAAATCCTTCCTTGCTTTCCTTTTTACTTTAATTGCTTTGTTGCATCCCCATACACTATAGTTTAGTTTCGCCTCTGCGTCCTTCATATAAGTGAACTTGCACACGATTAATAACAGCATGCATTATTCTGTATACGGCTTCCTTCACACAACACTATATTTGAGAGATTTATCCTGTGCTGCATACCTATAGTATATTCATTTCCATCACTACATCATATTCTTTTTTACATATAATAATTTGATTTTTTATTATGGTAAAGTATAAAGAGCACAAAATCTACTATTTTAAACATTTTAAGTGTACAATTCAGTGGTATTAAGTAGATTCACAATGTTATATAACCATCACCATTATCTATTTCCAGAATATTTGCATCTCCCAAACAGAAATTCTGTACCTGTTAAATAATAATTTCTTAATCTTCCTTCCCCCCCAGTCTCTTATAACCCTCTACTTTCTGTCTCTATAAATTTGCCCATCCTAGGTCTCTCATGTAAGTGGAATCACACAATATTTGTCCTTTTTGACTAGTTTATTTCACTTAGTATGATGTTTTCAAAGATCATCTACATTCTAGCAAATGTCAGAACTTCATTCCTTTTTAAGACCAAATAATATTTCATTATATGTATATACCATATTTTGCTTATCCATTTATCTGTGGATGGACGCTTGAGTTTCCATATTTTATCTATTGTAAATAGTTTGAATAGGAACACTGGCATACAATTATTTCGCAAATATATGTAGGGGTGGAATTGCTGGATCATGTAGTAATTCTATGTTTAACTTTTCGAGGAATGGCCAAACTCTTTTTCCATAGCAGCTACACCATTTTACGTTCCCACCAGCAATGCACAGTTGCTAATTTCTCCACATTCTCGTCAACACTTGCTACTTTTGTTTTTTATTTGTTTGTTTGTTTAATACGTATGTTTATTTTACTGTTGTTGGATATTTGGATTCTTTTTAGTCTGGAGCTATTGCAAATAATGCCAATAAGAACACTCTCGTGCCTGTTTCCTAGTGCATAGAAGAACACACTTCCAACGGACACCTACCTCGAATCAGGATTGCTCAGTCATGGGACGTGCATGTTCAACTTTAGTAGAAAATGTCAAACAGTATTTCAGAATGCTTACACCAATTTTCACCCCACCAGCACGTATCTAAGTCCCTGATGTACTTGCTATTGTACGGAATTTTAATTTTGGCCATCTGGTAGGTGTATAACGATAGCTTCTCTTGTAGTGAATTTGCGTTATTATTAATGACATTGAACATATTTTCAACATTTATTGGCTGTTTGATATCCTCCTTTATGAACACCCTATTCAATAATGAACTGGTTGATGGAAAAATCTTTATCTCCTTTTTTTCCTAGTATGTTATCTGTCATTTTCTTATAGGGTTTTGGAAATTCTGTTTATGTCCTGGTGAGCTCTTTATTAGTTACATGTATTAGAAATACCTAATTTGTTTCTTATGTGTGTTTGCAGAGTTAATACCCATACAGACATTTTCAAATATACATTTTTGGTTTTGTGTTTTTGTTCACACAGAAAACAATCTTGTACACATTTGTCTGCACCTTGCACTTTCCCTTACCAATGTATTTTGAAGAGTTTTCCCAGTCAGTACAAGGTGTACTTTCTCATTCTTTTGCATAGCTGTATAATATTCCATTGTAGTGTTTATTGCACTAGTGGATAACTGAACTTTATATGAACCCTCATTTATAAATAATGCTGCAGTGAATATCTGTGAACATATATCATCTTGCAAGCATATCTGTAGGATAAATTCCCAGAAGTAGGATTACTGTGTTAAAACATAGACTTTGGATAGATATGCCGAAACCCATCCCCCAACTCCCAGCAATGCCCGTGCCTATCTCTCAACAAACCACAGCATATTGTCATCCCTTTGCATTTTTACCAATCTATGAGGAGAAAATTGGCATTTAATTGTAGTTCAAAATTGCAATTTTTTAATTATGAACGGGGAGCTTCTGTTTCATATGTATAAAGGCTTTTTAAATCCATGTTTCTCTTGAGCATTATGGTTTCCCTTATCAAAGAAGAGCTCAGCTACATCAATACTGTAACATTAAACATTAATCTGCAAATGACTTTCCGGGGGATCTTGGTAAAATGCAAATTCTGATTCAGTAGGTCTGAGCTGGGGCCCGAGAATCTGTATTTCTAACAAACTCTCAGAGAGTGCCGAAGCTGCAAGCCTACAGAATATACTTGAATAGAATCAATGGTATGAAACATCTGCAGCAACTTAAAGAAGAAATTTAAAACAAATCATCAAGTGAAATAACCGTTTATTTAGAATAAGCCAGATATAGGATGGTATGCTCAAAATACCTTCTTTTTGTGGGTGGCTTGGTATGATGGTATCTTTATATAAAAAGGACTCCACACATATTTTTTATGTGTACAAAGGGAATCAGATTCTCAGAGAAATGCAATGTAAAAATAATGAGCTACACAGGAGTGGGGTCAAGATTGAAATCAAGGATATAACAATCTAAATCCTCAATTCTAGTGGCATTTCTCATGCAGGGGCTAGATGCATGAGATGTACTGATGCATAGATGTACTGCTGTATGTATGGTTTCCTTACTGTTGCTCTACTGACACAGGCTGAGAAGAGTGTTGCTGGAGACTGGTACAAAAGATGCATTTGAGATCTGTCCCCATCATGTTCTGATGGAAAAATTCAAATGTAAAACCAATCAAGTTTGTATTATGCAAAAATCTCCTTTAAGGCATTAATGACTTAGAGCATTAATGATGAAGAACACATTCAATAAGAAACCCACATGAGGAAATTTCTGTTGGATGATATAACAATAATAGCAGCAACAGCCACAGATAATATTTATTAAGTGCTTATCAAGTGCTTCCTATATACTTTTCCATTAAATTCTCACAACCACACTACGGCACGTTTCCCAAGCAGTACTTTACATGCAGTGAAGGATGCAACAGAAAAGCCTACTGTAATACTTCGCTATCCTCACATGTGAACAGTATGTATGTACAGAAAATCATTTTCAATCTTATTCAATTAACAGCATTTGGAAGCCAAACATGGAAAACTAACTCTTTATCTGGGCAGGTTGATCTGATATAATTTTATCTTTCAAATCAGTGAGAATTCATGCAGAAACACATTTTTGAAAGGAAAATACCTTGAAATTTTAAGACTTTTATTTTAGTTACTCTTTTTTGTTTTTTAAATTTTGCTTTCAAAACATTAAAGATGCTGGGTTTTTAAAATAATCTTGATAGTGCATCGTATCTGGATGTTCCCTGTTCTCTTTAGTTTTGTAAACCTCCTCAGAGTGAGGAAAAATAAATCAAGAAGAAAAATAAGAATTTCCCAATAAAAAGAAAGTCAGTGAGGTGTGAATGTTCTTTCTTATGCAGCTTGTCAGTGGTGACCAAAAAAAAAAAAAAAACGGGGGGGGGTGAATATGGTATGTTTGACACTGACAAGAGATAAAGTAAAAAAAAAAAAGCCAGTGGGTGTTCAGTTAAATATCCCTTTGATAAGCCCAGCTCACACAGGCGGTTATGCCCTTCTAGACAGCTTCCCTACAGGGAAAACACAGCATCTTCAAAGGCAAAGGAGCAACTTTCTGGGCTCAGGTCAATATCCTGTACCGATTTTTAGGTTAAGACAGAGGATAAAAACTACCTTGCAGAATACATTTTAAAAAGAACAAAATAGTTATAAACAACGTAAAACAAACAAGAAACAAAGCTTGACCCAACACAATAACTCAGACAGCTAGGAAAATAATAGAAGTTTCTAGGGCAGAGGGAGTCAGTGTTTGATTCCCAACCCTCATCTCTCCTCCAAGCCAATGGTCGAGTTTAAATTTAATGAGAAGTCTTGTTAGTAACCACAAATTGAGAGAGAAACTAGTTGAATAGGTGTTCTAATAGTTTCCCTTGTCCGAGAAATAGCAAAAATGCTTCTGAGTGAGGAAAATAGCAGAGAATGATTTCTTTGCAGCAAGGGACGAATCCATCCAGTGCTTCAGAATGAACTGGGAAAGCTAATAAAGTCTGGAGACAAACCCCTTCCCCCTGCACTCACCCCTCACCCACCTCCCACACACACAGGATAATGTAAACCTGGTACAGGATATTTATCAAAATGTCAGGAGAGAAAATAGACCTGGCATTCAAAGAAAGAACATATATGGCATCAGTACCCCCTCCAGCTCCCTTCTCAAGTGAAACAGAAAGAACTTGAAATACCCAGCTCTCAAACCATAGCCTGTGAGAGGAAAACACTCCAGTCTCAGACGAAGCAAGGAAAGTCAAGAAGTCACCAATACTTTATTAGAAAAGAGAGAATATTTGAAAAAGGCCATCCAAACGAGATGAAAAAAGGGCAAAACAACTATGCAAAATATCCTCATCCAGAGAAAATAAAGGAAAGAATTTTTCAAGCATCAAGGCATAAAAAGCAAATAACTCATTGCAGGGAAAGAACAGATTCTCCTTAGACTTCTGCACAGCAATATTTAGTGCTTGGTGGTCAGAGAGCAATGGCTACAAAGGTGACCCAAGAATATTACATTGAGATAAAGTATTATTCATTTTTAAGGCAAAGGACTGACATTGGCAAACATGGGAAAACTCATAAAATGTACACACCTGTGATCCCTTCCTAAGAATAGTTTTTAAATAAACCTTGACAGTGAAATAGAACTAACTTAGAGGAGCAAGATAAATGATTCAGAAATGCAAAGCCATGGTAAATGGTGGATGGAGAACATTGACCTCATTTAAACATAGTGCTAGGACTAACCAAATGTGGAAATCACGGTTCTAGAACACCATGAATGCTTTAAGGATGCAAAATGTAAAAAGAAGGACATCAGTAACAAACATCGGGATATGAAGTCAGGCACAGTGGGGGGCACACACTAGGCAGTGAATGTTCTCATACTTCATAGAGAGGCAATAGATATTAAAACAAAATTTTAAGGCTTTATGTTAAAATAGTATCTGTAGAATTTTTATTAAAATCAAAAATATAAAAATTAAAAATATGAAAATTAACATTATTTTCTGTACTTCCATCTATATTATAGCTCCATTTCATGTCAGTGATTGTGATATTTACACCATGACATGTTAGGAACAATTTATTATCTCATGCTGGTTTTTAAAACTAATCCATGCAGAAGAATAATGCCTCTGAAGTCTATTGAGAATCAATTTCTTAAAATACATGAAAATTGTTACTGCCCCTGAAATCTAACATGGTGAAGGAGCTTTGAAAAATTCAAACCTAAGGGAGCACACGAGAGGCTCTTCTTTACGTCAGCTCAGCCCGTGGGGTTAGGTTTCCTGCTTACGAAAGTTCTCAGGCTGGATGATTTGAAGCAGCGAATCAGCACCATTTCACTGATTTAGCGCCTGCCTACATTATCACCGAATTGCCGCTTGCTTTCCACCGTAAAACTTTAGAAATGAATTACTGTTGCCAAATGACGTAGATGTAAAATATAGCCTCTATCTTAAAACAAGTAAAATTAACAATCCCAGAGCAGAGTTTAAATAGCAATTCATTTTTGCCAATTTCAATTTTGAGACATTTTGATTAAAGTTAATCAGAGCCAAAAGTAAATCATTGTTGGTTAATATTAATGAAGTAAAAAGCCAAGTCATAAAATGAGAGATAAATACTATGAAACAATTATTTTTTTTCCTCCATCTTTAAATATGTATTTGGTTATTTGCCAACTTCTGTTAAAATATAGTTTATCCAACATTAATGATGGTTATTTCCAAAGAGTAGAATTTGAGACCATTTTTCTCACCTATTTGACAATCTTTGTTTCCCGTTCATTGCTGTGTCTTTCAACTGGGTTCAGCCTGTGTTTGGGGAATTAATTACGCATTTATTGTCACGGCTTTGCTTTCACCTGCTCTCCTATGTATCATTTGTGAACCCCCCCACTGAAAACACGAAAGTCACACATCCCCTGTATGTTCATCACCAGACGTTTGTCACTCAGAGGGACCACAAACAAACAGTAGCAGCGTAGCCACATGTTGATTGTAATGTTGGCAGTTTCAGCCATTACATTTAATTTAGTAGAGTCTTTAATTGTTTTTATTTCTTTAACCAGAAGTTGCCATCCCACATTTGAGACAAGCAAAAGGCATTATACTTTTGATGTCTGATAGAATTGGTATAAGGACATTTCCCTAAGCTGTTTCAACAAACTCCAACACTGAAGAAAATAGCAGAAAACAATCTGGGAAATTGGTTTGGAGTTTAATTTTCCAATGTGGGTGTACTGAAGGACAGTTAGCAAAATATACTTCTTCAGCAGGAATTGCTGTTGTTTCAAATTTAAACAGCCTAGGAGTTAGAAGTGCCTTATCAAGACTGTGGTTGAACAAGTGAAACCAAAACCACTGTCAGGGTGGTGGTTGGAATGATTCTGCCCTATTACCCCTCTTATAACCACTGAGCACCATAATAAAACTCCTTATTACCACTTTGCTTTTTCTTTCTCTTTTTTGTACCTTCCCACAGCACTGTTGGACTAACAGAACAAACATACTGAGTTATCTGCATTATCTGTAACAATGATAATATTACATTTGTCTAATCCTCCCACTCATATATCTCAAGGCACAAAAGACATGCTCTCTATACATCTAATAACTCTACTTACCAATACTGAAAATAATCTTTCCAAATAAACACAATCTCAGTTAGCTGTTCTGGCCCTCTTTCCTTAGATGTAATTCTTAACAGGCAAGTATGGATTCTTTCCCAAATAACTGAGCTCTTATTTTTGCCCTAAAGGCTGGCTTGATCAAGGTCTTTGAAGGACAAAACTGTAGGGCATTAGGCACTTGAGTGATGTTATACATGACAGTTCAAAAAAAATAAATAAAGTTTGGAAGGATACACCACTGCACATATCAAATTGTTCTCAGTCATTATTCCTTAGAAATCTTTCCCTCCCCACTTCCTCCTCCTCTCTTCAGAGCCTGTGTAGGTGGAATGTGCTACTTGATAAATGCAGTCTAATTATATAAGCTTGCTTCTTCTTTTACAAGATGTTATACCAGGGTTACCTTATTTTGTCTCTGTTATGTAATTGGATTGTAGGATGCTTAAGCCCACACGCCTACATAAATATTAATTTTATTTCTGTCTTGTTTGATTCCAAGAGATTCAGGCTATAATTTTACATACTTTTAAGGACATCTTTTGAAGACAAGACTCTTTGCCTTGTCTCTTCTCTCTATTAATCAAACATTTTACAAGTCAAACTCTCTTCTCTTATGCCCCAGCACTTCTTGGATGAACTTACGCAGAAATTTTTCCACTTGAGATCAAAAGAGAATCAGAAAGGAAAAAGAATGAAAGGAACAAAGAATAACCATGAATTTAAAGTAATATAAATTGTTTTACATAAAATAAATTTAATCTGATTTTAAAGTTTTCTTTAGTTTTACAACATAGACCCTTAATTCTATCAGGGGTGAAAATGAAACAATGGGATTTTGAGGTAATACCGAAGAGGAATGTGGACACAAACTTCATGAAATTACAGATGGCCAACAGTTTCAATCGTGTAACCTACTATCGAATGCCTTAAATTCTCATATTATAAAAACAACAAAAGAAGATGAGATTATATTAAAACCCAGGAAGAAAAACTGGAGGAAACCAGAGTGCAGTCATCTCCCTTCTATTTGCACATTTCTTCTAGGCACACCAAAAGCATCTAAGGGAATGATGTCTACCACTTTCAGCGAAACTTATTGTAAAGAAAAGTTTAAAAATAGCAAACAAAACACAATGGCATGGCAATTAAAAGACAGCCCCGGTTGAAGAATGTTCAGTATTTTCAGCTCGAGTTTATGTACAACAATGAATTCTACTGAGCAGCACGGGGGTTGGTAACTGTAATTTCTTCCATATTTGCGTAGGTTTGTTTTGCTATATCAGCAAAAGGGGTACAAGTGAGATTGAGGCCAATTATGTAACAGCAGCTCTATAATTTTTAAATGCTGCTATAGGACAGAGGCATTTAATCAAAAGTCAGATCAATTATTTTAAACACCATTGACAGAAATGAACAAAAAACTGCCAGTTTTCACTTTCAAAAAGAAGAACAGAAGTGGATTTTAATCACAGACATCAGAATCAACACACACTAAAGGATAAAATGTCAAGGAATAGAAATGTAGGAATCTTAATCTTAAGAATTCTTGTCATTGGATTTTATTTGCAAACTCCATCCTCTTCTATTTTTTTCCTAGATTAACCAATCTGATGATTGAGCAATCAAGCTACCTATCAATCTAAACACATACTGTTTTCCTCATTTAATGAAGGTGCCATCACATATGTCAACATCTATGCTCAAAATTCTCCAAAACCTTGACCAGTATCAACAATCTGGCAGATTTTCATTCCCATTTCATACATGCCCACATTACATAACAACCAGCATCAACCTTCATTTGAATCTAAATCTGCTAATTCTTTTTCCTTCCCTCAAATTTTTCAAATTCATGAAGAAAATGTATTTGAACAACAAAAATATGTCTTTAAGGAAGGAAATACGAAGTGCGTTTTCCAGCAAGTGGAAGGCGGGCAGGGTGGAGGGGAAGGACAAAGAAATGAAGAAAGTCAATGTAACGCAATTAGAAAAGTGATTACAAGAGGAGGTCTTTGCACACTGGCACTTAGAGCACAAATGTCTGAATCTACATCACAGTACTATGTAGAATCGCCAGAGTTTTATATTAATTAGGAAAAAATGGTTGTTTTGGTAAAGATTGTTTGTAATCATTCTGGCCACAAAGGCTAAAGAATGTTATTTTTAATTTAACCCTAGACTGACCCAAAATACAGGTGAATTTTACCATTGACAGGGTACCAAAAAAAGTGTTATTTTTCAGCTTGAATCTACAATCTGCCAATCATAATATCCAAAAGTTGCTAAAGCCCAGTAGAATTAAATAAAGTTAGCTGAGTGTTTTTTAAAGAAATTATCTACATTTCACAAATAAAGAATGTTTAAATCATTATTTATTCCTCAAAGCTTACTAATTTTGAAAGTTTGTTTTGCCATATGCCTGAAGTAGCATTCAGAAGAGGAAGTCAAAATATAATGTTAAATAAAGTGAACATTCTTTTATCTTACTGTGCTTATGTGATAAAAGCCAAAAATCTGTCTTCTTATCCCCCGGATAGAGATACAAAACTTATGTTTCGATTTTGACCAAATGATAAAAACAGCAAGCAACAAAACCAGTTTTGGGGTGAAAAAAAAAGGAAGTAAGAAAATCAGTCTTTGAAAAAAGTAGTAAGCAAGAAAATTGGTTTTCTTTATTATTTCACTACTCTATTTTACCAGCATTAGGTAGTTATATTTTATTTTCTAAAGCCCTGAATTATAAGAAAATGCAGTCTACAAATAAAAAATTAACGTGTCTGTAGCCTCTTAACAAAGTCCTTTAATATGCATTATCTCATTTAATTTAATTCTAAAAATAATACCTTGCAATTGTAAATATTATTCCCACTTTGCATATGAGGATATTGAAAATTAAGCTTAAAACAATCTTCCTAAACTGGGCATTGTGGCACATGTCTATAATCCCAGCATTTTGGGAGGCCGAGGCAGGAGGATTGCATGGGGCCAGGCATTGAAGACCAGCCTGGGCAACATAGCAACATTTTTTGTCTCTACAAAAAATGAAAATAAAACAAAAATTGCCTAGGCATGGTGGCACGAATTTGTAGTACCAGCTACTCGGGTGGCTGAGGCAAGAGGATAGCTCGATTCCAGGAATTCGAGGTTACAGTTAGCTATGATCATGCCAGCACAATCAATCCTAGGTGACAGAGCAAGACCCTGTCTAAAAAATGAAAATGAAAAGATCTTCCTAAGTTCTCAGGACCAGTAAATGGCCAGAACCAGGCAGAACAAGGGTATAAATTCACTCTCTCTGAAACTAAGTTGATGTCCCTTTCCCTAGGACGGCCTCAACACATATATACACATCGACAATTTTGAAAAAGGCCTTTAAAAATCTATATCTCATAAATTTTTGAGTTTAATCTCATTTTGTATCTAGGAGACCTTCTCTATTTTTTTCGAGTTAATGAGAAGTTTAAAGACACATAAAGACACATAAAGAAAATGATCAAAAATAACACTATAACATGCATCTTACGTCTGAGATGGGGATTTGAATGCATGTGATTTATTGAGGGTGACTCACAGGAGTGAGGGAAGCACAGGAGGAAAGGGGCGGGGCTAAGTCAGGCTGTGCTTGCAGCTGGAGTCTACCCTGAGCTGATTCCAAGGGAGCTCTGGAGCATGGACTGTACCACAGAGACAGCCCCATCTCGAGGCAAAGTAGCTGGGATGTCTGCACTGTGTCCGACAGGGCACCCCTCAGATGGGGCGGGGGGGTGGGAAGTGACCCTTGAGTTAAGTAAGAACAATTCTCCAAAGACCAAGTCAGTGCTGGGCCACAAAAAGGCAACTTTAGCAGCAAACAGGGAAGCAATGGCCCAAGAGGATCTGGGCACAGCACCAACGTCATCCCTAAGGCATGATGATTGCTTGCTGAACACTGACAGGTCGCCTCTCCCCAGCCATTAGAAATTACCTCTGAAGAATTCCTGGGTAAAGGAAGGTGGCTCGAACATCAGTATCCTGGATTCTTTTTGGCAGTGGCAACAAGTCATGCCTTTTATTTAAGGTAGCAGTAGCAGGATACCTACCAGGTCATCTCAAATGGACCCATATTTACAGCATATTTTTGGCAGATAGGCAGGGCATCTGGAGTGAGAGGCTATTAAAGAAGTCCAGTTGGAGACTGGAAAGTCCCCAACTGAAAAGTCCCCACCACTGAAAAGTGGTGGCTTCCACGTGAAGTGGATCCATTCCTTTTGCGGTAGATTGGTTTTGTTATTAGCCCAATTAATAGCCTCTTGTGGCCACACTTTTTTTCCCTGTAACTTTATGTCTCCTTCCTGCTTTGGCTCTTGGCTTGGCCATGCACTTGCTTTGTGTAGTATGATGTTAGCTGATTTGCTACAAGAAGAAATCACGTCAGAGCATTTCTGCCTCCTTTTTTGCTGCTATGAGATTGCCACGAGACCACGACTGGGCTAGCTTGAGAAAAAGCCAGGGCTGGCCTGGCAGAGGATAAAGTTCCACGTGGAGCAGAACCCAATCCTCTCAGCTGAGGGCCCAGCCATGTGAGGGCCCTTCCAAGTTCAATGACAGAGCTGACTGCAGAGAGGTGAATGAGCCCTGATGAGGCATGCACAGATTAGCAGAACCAATGCAACCGTATGGCTAGAAATAGTGAGTAGTGGTTTTAAGCCTGAAGTTTCGGAGTGGCTTGTTAACATAGCATTATTGTGGCAATAGTGAACGGGTACATAGTTCAAAGCTGCCAACATATAAAGCCTCAGCATTGGCATTGACTGACCAAGAAGAACTCAGAGGCTCTGCCGCAAGTTAACACAGCATTGGCTAAATAAAGTAAGAGACTCAAGAACACAGGTGATCTTACTTAGACTCTAAATAAATATCCAGGTCAAAATGGTTATTGTTATAATAAGAATTAATTCTGATTTCTATAGTGACACTTGTATGATTTTCTAAGGGTGATGGTAGAAAAAAATTAAAATAAAATGAAACAATGGTTCCCAAATCACTAAATATTGTTCCTATTATACTGGCACCTGCTTTTATTGTCAAGTGACTGTTGCCAGTCGAAAGACTATGATTTTGTTAATATTATTATGACTTAGCCAGCTTGATTGGGACTGAAGACATGCATTTATGTTCCACAATTCTCTATTTTAGAAATTACTGAAGTTCACGCAGTGCAGAATCAAGAGTAAGGTTAAGTATAAGATAACATTAAGATAAATTTGAGATAGGTGCCAGTAATAGAAGGAGCTCCAACGTTTTTTTTCAAAGTATAAATGAAAGAATGAAAATGCTTGTGCAAGTTTGGCTTTTACATTCTATCAAAGTTTCCTTCTAGCTAAAAATATGTGACAACCTCAATTTAGTTAGAAATTATCAGTGATATCATTATTTAGATATTAAATAGCTCTCCCACCCTTTGGCAAGCCTCAAATGATACTTTCGTCATTCCCTTGTGGAAAGAAAATGCTTTGAATTAGACAATTCCAACAATAATAATTACCCTAGTGCTATCATGTGCCAGATTCAGGACCAAGTGTTTTTATATGTATTAGCTTGTTTAATCCTCACAACGCCCTTAGGAATAGATACTGTTATTCCCATTTTATGGATGAGAAAACTGAGATTGTTCAAAATTCACACAGCTAATGACTGGTATAACTGGTAGAGCTAGGATTGAA